>NC_080162.1:33445296-33803629 GCF_950295315.1 Erinaceus europaeus
CCCTGGCTTAGAGTTTCTCTGCAAGGGGTTCTAGAGAACCTTATTTTTTCAGAAGTTTCTACCAATCACGCTTATGGGGGGGATGTTTAGAGACCCCTAACTGTCAAGCCATGGGTAGGATCTGATGAGACCAACTGGGTGGCAAGTTGTTCAACCACTGCAGTTGTGTTTTTAGCAGTCAGTGAAGAGGCTCCACTTCCTAGGGTGCAAGAGAGATGAAATGGCTTCATATATGTTTAGTACATAGAGTCTGACCCCAAAGCATACAGCCCATGTTAGCTGTTAGCACAACCAGCTGATCTGTTGACCCTTAACTGTGACTATAGGCAACTGGGTGGGACAAGTCACAGTTTAGATTTCAAGTCAATGCTACTTTGTCACTGTTACAACTGTCTTTATTAAACAAACAGATCCTTTGCCTGTGCCTGTAATTTTGCTAGGCCTAGTATCCCACACATGGGAACTTCTGGACAATTTATGGGGGTCATGAGTTGGAGACCCATCAAAGAGGATTAATAGCAAGGGTAGTACATCTCTCAGTACCCCAGAGGAGAGGTGATCCTGTTAGGAGTCTGACAGGAGAGGGGGCAAGAAATTAATATTCAGAAACTTCCAAAAAGAGACCTGATAAATTTTGATTCTCTGTGTTAGAGATGATTTGGGGTGAATTTCAAGGCAATTCATCTGAGTATGAAGTGATGATATGCATTACTTCTCCAAATGGATGGATGTGTTAAAATAAGAAAACCGATGCAGTAAAATAGCCAGATACACCGATTTCCTATCTTGGTGTGTTTAAACGTGAGAAATACTCTAGGCTGTGTGGTTCAGGGACACTAGGCCAAGTAGGCCAGTGAGAAATGTGTGTGAACTTTCCCATTCTCACCCCCTCTCTGAGGACACTCAAGGACCAGAGACAGCCAGCAGGACAGTGGTCTCAACTTCTATGGAAAAAAAAAAGTGCTTTCAGCCTTAGGATTGAAAAACTAAGGACCAGGGTTATGAAACATTAACAGTGCTGCATCTAACTTCTCTGACTTTCTGCCCCTTCTCACTCGAGCTTCTTGTCACTGTCAGACCCCAGGATGCTTTTTACAGTGTACATGCTTTTTGCACTTTAGAACTTATCCTACAATTTAAAATGAATCAGCCCAGCACACATTCCACCACGAGTATAATTCCCTCCAACTGAAACAACTGGGAAGCAATCACCACCATGGGATGTCTTTTTAGCCAAAGGTTCTTAGAAGGATCCTTTCATGGGAGACTCAGGAACCCTGAGTGTTTGTTTATAGCAGCTTGTGACAAATAGGTTCCCTTGGAATGCTCTTTTAAGAAATTAAAAACAGCTCTGTTCCATGAAAAAACACAACTCTCTGCTATGGCTGCTGGTTATGTACCTCTCTGCTCATTGCTAAACTTTTTTTGAGAAGGTCTGAGTGGTAAACTATGGGACAAGGAGCAGGACCTGTCCATTTCTCAAGAATGGCACAGCAGGTAAAGCTCTAGAATTGCAAGAATGAGGTCCTGAGTTTGACCCCTGACACTGACTATGTCAGAGTGGTACTGTCTCTCACCCTCTCTACCTCCCTATCTACCCTGTGAAGTAAATAAAATAAATGTCTCCTTTTTTTTTTTTTTTTTTTTTTTTTTTTTTACAAATTCCAACTGTAAAAGTTCTCTAGAACCCCTTACAAATACATGAGAAGAATAACAGTGATCATTTGTGCATCATAGGAGATATAAACAGCTCTCTATGGTTGTTTTTTGCCTTAATCAACACACCCCTCAACCCACATAGTCACCAACTGAACCACCTCCTTTGTATTCAGGCTGCAGAGAACAGAGAGAGACACAGAGGCAGCAGGAGTTAGAAGGATGCACAGTCCCGTCCCCCCCCCTCTCACACACACAAATAGTTAGGGGAAGCTAACTTCAGTTGGTGTTGGTATTCTTCGTGTTGGTTTGGCCCCTTCCCCCTACCTCTGAGAGAAATGGTTTGGTCCTTTTGCCCCTCTTTCTCCCTGCCCCCTATGCTAAGGTCGTCCAGAGTCCCAGCAGCACCCGCGGAAGGAAAAACATGGGGAAGCACATGGTGTGGTGATTTGCCTGTTCCTGAATAAAGATTAAACTGCAGCTTCTCAGCCCAGCCGTGTGTCCCCAAGTCTGTCTCTGTCTACCCCCGCAATGCTAGCCTGGCCTGCTGGCGCCCCCGAAACATTAACAACAAGTTGGTACTTTTAAGTCCATGCAGAGACTTAATTACCTATACAGACTGCTTCTGTGGACAAGACATGGCAGTTCTGGATTGCAAAGCAGTTACAAAGTGGGTTCAGGCTGGTCCATTGACAAGTTCTGGAGAGGTGAGCTTGACAGTTGGAGGATCCAGATGCTGGGATTTGATAGATGCTCTTTCAGGTAGAGTGTTTCATGTCTGATTTCTGGTTGGGAAATTGAGGAGCTAGTACAAATGAACTTGCTAAAGGGATGGCTTGTCAGTTCACATTTCAATTTCCTCTGTGGTTGGTTCTGGAGGAGTGGTCCAGGAACAAAGAACCAGGAACTCACCTCAACTGTGGTTGTTTAAAGGAAAAACTCAAGACTCACACCCTTTCTGACTGTTTCCTTACAATTTTGCTCCATTCAGTGGATACTAAAGCTCCTGGTATTCACTAGAAGTGAAGTTTTCATTATTGAGCCAAATAAGTCCATGAATTGAAATTTGTGCTTAGGATTTGTTAACTGTCACAGGATGAAAGGCGGCAGGAGATACCAAGTCCATTTCTCCCTACAGTTTCTGTCCTAAGAGTTCTTTCCTGCTCTCCCAACTCTTCTAGGCATGGAGCAGTCGAAAAGCCCCTTCTATAAATTCCAGGACCCCTAGCTGTAAGGAAGCTATTTAGTAGATCTGTCATGTCTCACTGAAGTCAGGTATGTATCCTCACTCCTCACTCCAGCCAGGCCTCCAGACTGTCACCAAACATCTGTGTGTCTTGCTTTTCTGGGCATCCTGCCTGGACCTCAGTGTGCACAGGTCCAAAGACATATTCTCTATCTTTTCATCCAGTTTCTTGCACAGACTCTGGATCACTCCATCACTGTCTCAGCAAATGCCTCCCTACACAAATAGACAGAAGTTGAAGTCACTGGAGTGTTCCACAGGAACTATTCCCAGGATGTGTTGTCTGCATCTCTAGACATGCCTGAAGCCTGTCCTCCACCTGTCAACTCCTACCTATGTCATCTGCTCATCTGCTCATGGGTGCTTGGACTGAATCATGTGACTCTAGCAGCTCAAGAAACCTCAATATACTCTTGGCTTTTATTAAAAAGTCCTGATCTTTACTAGACTGCACAAGGCATGCTCCTGCCCATCCTCTCTCAGGCCATGCCTCTACCTCCATCAGGTTGTATGCTTATTTCTCATGTGCCTGCCTCAGGCCTTTTGAACCTACCATGCTTCTTATAAAGGCCAGTCTCCAGCACTCTGAATAATACTCCCTCTCCTGCTTCAGAGTGCCTTCCAGAGGGTCCTTCTTATGGAGGAAGTTTCCACTCCTCTTAAATAAGCTCCACTCATTGCTCATTTTCCAGAACCTGCTCTGCTCTTATGGTCCCATCCGTATCAACTGAATACCTGCCAATTCTAACAGAGGTGACACAGCACATGTGGTTTGACTCTTGGTCATGAGTTAGCCACTATGAGATTCTTGGGTATGTTTAGCTCACAGCCTGCTATGATATGGAAGGATGGGATGGAGAAATATAGCAGCATTGAAGTCATCTCCTTTGCCTCATCTTGGATGGAACTTGAAGGTATCATGTTAAGTGAGATAAGTCAGAAAGAGAAAGATGAATATGGGATGATTTCATTCATAGGTGAAATTTTAAAAATACAGTAAGGGAAAAACATAAGGTGAATCTTGGGCTGGTTTTTGGTGTATAAAACAAAGGATTCCAGGTAACAAGGGGAAGGATGGGGGTAGGGGAGGGTTGTGTTGGGGTCCTGGTGCATGATGGTGGAAAGGGACCTAGACTGAGGGAGAAGGTGTCCCACAGATGACTATCATAAGGGGATGAGAAATTGTACCTATCTTTCAACAACTGTACTGTTAGATATTAACCCCCCAATAATATGAGGGAAAATAAGAAATGCAGTGTCATGCATGACATGCTTGCCTTCACTCGTATTTTTTGTGTGTGTCTGTGGACTTTTCTCATTCACAATCTGCCAGGAATAAAAGCCCACAGAGGCAAATATGACTCCATTCTCTTATACCCTGGCACCTGGCGTTCCACCCTGTAAAGGTAATGACACAGGTGGGTGAGCTAATGTAGTCACTGATTTGTAGATCCTGAGTCAGAGAGAGGCATAGTTTAGAGGAAAGCATGCTGGATCCATTGTGTGGATCCTCTTTGATCAAAGAGAACCCAGGGAGACACAGGGCTTAAGAAGAGAGAGAAGCAATCTGGTGTCATGTCTAGCAGATGGCAGGATATACCCTAGCCCTGTTCTTGGCAGATGATGGCAGAAATGAGCCACTGTCTTTGGCACTGGGTACTGAAGGCTGTCTAGAACTGCCAGGCAGGCGCTAATGTATCCTACAGTCACCCGGCTCTTTGCAAGAGGAAGGAGCTGTGTGGAGCGTCACCACCAAAATGCTTTTCCTAGGCCAATGCAATTGGCCACTGAGGACCAGCGAGCATCTGTTACACTCCTAAGACCACACCAAGGCACACCGTCATCCTGCCATGGGCCTCTCTCTACCAGCCTTGGCTGCTTTGCAAAGCCTGGGCTCCATCTCCCCAACCTCACAGCTCCAAGACCTCACACTGTCCCAGACTGAGTGCATGGGCTCGATTACATCCATATACACAATGGTGTTTGCAACCTCTTTTATTTTCCATTTGTTTGCTTGACATTTTGGGGGTTTTACCACTCCAGGTTAACTTTTTCAGCTGGGGGGGGGGCTAAGAGACAGAAATAAAGTGATAGAGGTGGAGAGGCCCCACAGTGCAAAAACATCCCCTACTACCAACAGCTCTCCCATTGTGGTGGACGGGGGGCTCAAACCTGCACAGCACATATGGCAAAGCAGGCATCCTCCCAGGTGAGCTATCTCAGCAGCCTCCTCCAGCCTCCTTTAAAAGAGGTTTTCAGAATATGAAATAGTCTAGAAGGGAGTGTGGCACTGTGATACACCCAAAATCCAGTCAGAGAAGAGAAGCATTGTAGAATGGAATGGGGAAAGAAAAAAAAAAAGCTGGGCAGGTTTCCCTGTCACCCTATAATTATATTAAAAAAGTAAATTGAATACAATTCTCTATCGGCGAGATCTTTAGAAGCTCATGGCTGCCAAACACATCCCACAATGAAACAGGGGTGCTGACTTCAATTCTGAAGAACCCAGCTCCTCTGCCAAAATCATCAGAATGAAGCGTGGTGTGCCAGTTCATTTTGTGAAGTGGAACCACCCATTGGAAAGGGATGTAATTCTTATTTCTTCGTAGGGAGCAGGTCTGCCATGCTAATTTCCTCTTCCTAGATCTATAGGAGCATCCAAGTATCTTTTCTTCTTAGCCTGATGAGAAAGCACTACGACTTCATCCTCTGCTCACCTCGGATCCTTTCTGACAATAGTGGGGATGAAAACATGCCCCCAGACCTGTGTGGAGTTGTGCAGAATGGGGACTCTGCACCTCCATGTTCAAATCCTGCTCATGTTACTGGGAGAGCCACTTAACCCTTTTGAACTTCAGGTCACGAGAGTCCTAATTCCACCCTCTGCTTCACTGGCTGGACTCAAGAATCAGCTGAAAATGAATACCATGCTCCCCTGGGGTGTCCACCATGGGGTGTGCTCAGCCAACACAGCTGTTCCCAGTTACCAGGGACTGACTACGTGCAGAGTCACTCTGGCTCACAGGCTGTTATAACTTTGCTGTGGAGATACAAGGAAAAAAGCTAGAGGCTGCTAAGCATCCAAAGCAGGCAATTAGTGGGAGATAAATAGCACTGATGAGGAGGACAACAGGTTGGATAAACCGTGGCTGAGCTCTTGCCCCACATGGCACTGAGTGTGAGTCCATGTTGAAAACTTCACCTACAGCCTTGTCGCCCAGGCTTTACAGAGCTGAAGAGGATCTCTGGGAGTTCATGGAGTCTCAGCAGAGACAAGTGTGCACTACTGTGAGAAGGGAATAAGAGGGCCAAAGAGTGAAATGTGGAGTAGTACCCAGCTTTACTCCAAAGAAGGATGTAAGTGTGGGTACACTGAGTGACAAGTCTGGAGAGGCAGGGCAAGACTGAACCTGGGGACCTCAAGTATGGCCCAGGCATTTGGTTCTGTCTCCAGGGACTGGGAGGCTGTGCTGAAACCTGGCCAAGAGCACAGTCAGGGCTGTATGCTAGGGAGATGTGCCTGCAGCAGGGAAGGAGAGAAGGTCAAGGCAACCTCTGGAATGAGGAGAACAAAGAAGGAATATACTTGATTGTGTCCAGCTGTGAAGTAACCAGGGCATGAGGAAGACAGGGAAGGAGCTAGAGAGAAAAGAAAAATATATGTGACAAGAAAAAATTAGGATATAGATCGAGGTTTTGCTGCTCCACCAGAAATCCATCATCTGCAGTCAACAATCTGCACTCAGCTCAGCTTGATGGTTCCTCAAGAGAGTCTTGCCTGTGACACCTGTGAAGTACAAGTTCTCTGGTGGCTCTGCAGGTGGTGCTAGCTCTCAGAAGGCCACAGATGGAGAGCCAGCTGTCCTTCATGAAGCCCCTTGACCAAGTCTAGGCTCTACATCCTGGTGGGTCCCAGTCTAAGAGGCCAGCCCAGCACCCAGGAACACTTTGTGTATTGCATCACATAATATGTTGGCTTATGCCCCACTGGCCAGGTCCTGAGATCTAGTCCACATGGGTGAAGCGCTGGAAATAGAGACAAGAGCCTTTCGGTAGTGGTGACTTCAAACCATAAGCAAGTGGGGGCAGTGGGGAAGAAGGGTATTGTGATGCTCATGGATTTGAGTGGGGCCATTTGTTTTGAAGAGAAGTTGGGTGAGAAAGTCACAAACATATTACAAACCAACTAAAATGTTGAAGGGAGTTAGTTCTGCCTGGGGCTGAGCCTCCTTCAGGTACAGCTGGATCAAAGGGGCTCATATTATTTATTCAAACATTGAGCTCTGTCTCAGCATAGCCTTTCTCTGCCACAGCTTTGTGCCTTGAAGCTCAGAGGACAGGACTTCTCTGCACCAAATGTTTGTGTGAGTTAGAAGAGAGTGCTTTAGAGGAAGCTGAGGCAGTTCATTGTGGTGAAGAACACAGATCTATAGACTGGTTAAATGACTGCAGAGCCTGGCTTCACCATTCTCCAGCTCTGAGTCTCAAATTACCTCATCTGTAAGTGGGGATGATGCCAACTCTCAGAGGATGGCTAGGGAGAATGTGTCCTGTGGACAAGGCTGTGTAAAGGGTGCTGCTATTGTTGGCACCCTCCTATCTCCCCCCCCCAAGGTTTTGTATTAGTATTATTATTTTAAATTTATTTATTACTGGACAGAGACAGAAATTGATAGGGGAGGGGAGGTAAAGAGGCAAAGAGAGAAATACCAGCAGCCCTACTGCACCATTTGTGAAGCTTTTCCCTGCAGGTGGGGGCCTGGGGCAAGAACCTGGGTTCTTGCATACTATAATGTATGCATTTAATCAGGTGTGCCACCCCCTGGACCCTGCATTCTCCTATCTCTACAAAAGGCTGTAGTCAGGGAAATGGAGTACATGCCTGTGATGGTATCTGAGTCATGTGAGTGCCCCTCATCCAATAACTCTGTGGGGTTATCTGAGAGTGTGAGCTGATTATTCTCCTGGCCCTGTTAGCAGAGGAATAAGGGAGCACCTATAGAAGCAAAAGCAAGCCCACCAAACCAACTGTCAGAATAGTCTGCCATGCCCCTTCCTGCACCACAATTCACAAATGCCACTCTGAGATCTTGTGGTGAAGACAGACCCATTGTTTTCATAAGCAGCTTCTTATGAATAACAGAAATGCAAACTGGGGACAGACATATACAAATATTTTGAAATATGTTGGTATGAATGCATTTCAGCATCACTCTCTTGCCAGATCTCTGGTAACACCTGGCATTTCTAGGGCCCTGCAGACTCAGTCCTCTGTTAAGCTGCAGTGTGCAGAGAATATGGCAGGCGCAGATTGTTTCAGCAACTCCAATAAGCAGGAGCTGCGAGACCAAAGGAAAAGCAGGATTCCAAAGAGGGGCTCTCAATCGAAACTCCATGCATTTTCCTGAAAAAACAAAGCCTCAGACCTTCTGCTTGAGAGTGACTAGCTGAATCAGGAGAGGGAGAAGGGAAGGGAATGAGAAACAAAAAACCATCACAGAGAAAGTCATGGATACATATGGGACTAAAACACGTATCAGCTGGGGACACTTCATAAGAAAACATTGATGGACACTTGACTATCCTTGAAAACCAGTTGTTGAAAACTGGCTGTTCTCAGATTGCTTCTGTATTGTGATACTTACTCTCTTTCATACGCAGTAGCACACCAACAGCTAGTCCGAGAGAGGAACTCTGCCTCCTTTAAGTGATCATTGCATTTTAAACATCAAATTAGCACTCTTCACTCAGTGTTGGCAGCCAGCAAACTCCAGCCTTGGCTTTGGAGAGGAGACAAATTCTCTGGAATGATGTGATTTTTTTTTTTTTTTTTTTTTTTTTTTGCTTACTCAGGCCTTGCTTTGCACACTCTTTAAAGGAATTTTTGCTGTGGACATCTGACACAAATAACTACAAATATCATCACCAATTTAACTATTGATGTGCACACTTTAAGTTTTAGAGGTGCATTCTCTCCAAAATTCAAGGAGAAGTAGAACCAAAAGAAGAACAAGGACTGCCCTATCACTTGGGAATGGAGAGGTTTCCTTTCTTTCCAGCTTGCTTTCCAGAACACTTGCACAGCAGTGCTGAGATGAAGGGTTTCCTGCCTTGATATCTGGGGCCAGCTCATCCTTTGCTGTTGGGGTGCCGGGATGGGTAACATGGATCTGAGATGTGTGCGTATCAGTCTGTCCATCTACAGAGCAGATGGAAAGCTACCTTCCTGCCTCCTACAAAAGCTATCTGTAAGCTCGCTGACAGTGAGCAGCTGTGCAGAGAGACACTGTCTTCTCTCCACAGAGCTAGGCATAGATAATCAGGACAGTTCATCCCAAAATGTAGCCTAACAAATGCAGAGAACTGATGTGACTTCTTCTCACCAATAAGTGGGTGAGAAACCAGATATCTAAAGTTCCAATTCCAGTTTTATGACTACCTGATGGGGTAGGCATCAAGAGCCAGGATCTCAGATATAGATGCTTCTGATCATTTTCATGCACAATTTGGATGCCCACATAGAATGTCTGGGGGGTCTCAGTACCTCACACTGCATCTCCCACTCAGCCCCCTTTGCCTCTGTCCTCCTGGCACCTGAACATGCCACATACTTCCTGTCTCTGGGAAAAGCAGGGAAGGCCCCCTCAAGGGCCTTACATACATTCTAAACATTTTTAAATTTGCTTGTCATGGAACTATTTTCAGCCAAGTACTTTGACAGGACCTAGGGTGGGACTGGGAAAGGAGGCCTCCCATCTATCCAGGTAGCAATATTCCACCCACCTTAAATTAACAAACCTGAACAAAACATATAAACAATGACATTTAGAAGCTAGGCGTAGGGGAACACAGTGCAAATTTTATGCAGAGGGAAGACACACACTGAACTCTAGGATTATCCTAGCTCACTACAGGAGAATTTACAGATCAGGCCAGAAGGATGAGGATCAGATTGTGCCCAGGGGTACTCTGGATGGAGGAGAGATGGAGGTGGGAACCTGGAAAAAATGTGTCGAGTTGTACCCCTCTTATCCTATGGCTTTTGTCAGTGTTTCCTTTTTATAAATAATTTTAAAAAGGCAGAATCTGAAAGTGACGGAACTGAAATACACAGATAGAGATTGGTAGACAGAGAAGAGATAAAGAATGAAGAAGGGAGTTGTTCAGAGAAGGAATTTCAGAGACCTATAGAGGGTTCTGTCAGTCTTGAGTACTGGTCAGTATAGGAATGTGAGACATTACCCCAGTCTGGAAGAACTACCTGAGGGAACTAGAGGGAGTAGTAATGCCAAATGCTCACAGAGGGCAGGCAGTGAAGGTGTTCCAACAAGCCAGTGAGGACAGGCTTCATAAACTAGGGGACAATGAGCAGATAATTTTTGGGAAATGTCCCAGTAATGGGAAAACTTAGCCCTGAGCTAAATATTGCTCTAATCCTACTGAGTAAAGTTAAAAGCAAGATCTAAAAGAAACAAGCTATTCCCAAGTTACTTAACTGTGTCCTAGAACAAAGGCAAAGGATATTAACAGGAATACCAACCAAAATGTTCACTCCCACCAAAGTAGAATTCACATTCTCTGCAAGTAAATCACAAGTACCAGAGAGACTACATCACACACAGGAGGAGGAAAACATGACCCAGAATGAGAAGAAATAGGAATGAGTGAAAAAGATCAGAAGGAGAAATTAGAAGCCAAGGACATTCACTGTTTATTTGTTTTATTTATCTTTTCTTCCTTTCTCCCTTCTATTCATGATTTTAACAGAGTTTTACAAAATGAAAAATTTCAAAGGTATAATTTCACAACCATACATGGTTAGTGTTAAATAGGCATACATTTCACTCATCAATAGGCAGAGCCAGACCTCACACATGCACAATTTTACTGCTCCTAGGCCAACTGTCTCATTCTTTTTATTTTAGACTGAGTGACAGAGAGATATTGAGAGAACTGTGCACCAGAGCTCTCCTCTCTGCTATGGTACCTCTCATATGATACTGGGGGTTGAGCTTGAGTTGTGCACAAGATGAGGCATATGACCTACCCGGTGAGTTATCTTCCATCCCAAAGGTTAATTTTATTAATTTAATATCAGGTAGAGTTTTATGAGAAAGAAAGACAAAACAAAACACAACTTCAATATGTGGTAGCTGGGGATCAAAATGGAAATCTCAGGCATACAAGTTCCACACTCTGCCAACCAAGCTACCTCCCTGGTCCTGAGGACATTTCACAGTTATAATAACAGTTATTATATGACATATAAATATATGTCCAAGACAAAAATATTCCACCTTAGATTTCTGTCAGCCCAAGAGAGAGTTATAGGTCTGTATTTGGTGTCACTCTGACCAGCCTCCTACAGACAGCCCAATATCCTACTAGATCCAGCGGATTCCGGGTTGCAAGCTGCTGTCTCTTGGAGCTCACAACAGCTTCGGCTCCAAAGTCGCCATCTTGGCTCCATCCCCCCATCTTAGATTTCTATAGATAAAGACTATAATGTTTGAGAAAAAAAAATCTCTTGGTGGAGTAATAGGAGATTAGTTACTACAGATGAAAAGGGAACATTGAACTTGAATTTATGTTAATAGAAAGCTAAGGGGTGGTGGTGCACTGTGTGTGTTACCATGAACAAAGACCTAGGTTCAAGCCCCCAGTCCCTACCTGCAAGGTGGAAGCTTCTAGAGTGGTAAAACAGTACTACAGGTACCTTTCTCTGTCCTTTATTGCATACCCTTCCCCTCTCAATTTCTTTCTGTTTCTATCAACAAAATAAAAAAAGACAAGAAGAAGAAAAAAAAAGTGGGGGGAGATGGCCACTGGGAGCTATGTACCTGTCATGTTATATTAATAAAAATGTTCAAAATGAAACATAGAAAAAAATAAACAAACAAGTACCAAGAATATGTGAACTTTGGCACATCTGGAGTAGCTAAGAAGCTCACAGTTAGATTTTGCATAGGATACTGGGGTGGGGCACAGAAACATCTGAAGAAATAGTGAAGACAGGTTTTCACTTTTGATGAGAAATCGACATTCAAAGTTTCATGAGGCTTAACAAGACCCATAAAAGAAACATCAAGAAAACTAGACCAAGATAACTTATGATCAAATTATTTAAAGCAACTGATAAGGGGAAAAGTCAGAACTGTGGTCAGCATGAGGGAAATGCACTAAGCCAGAGGAATAATGACAAGGAAGAAGGCAGATTTCTTGTTAGAAATGAAACCAGCTAGAAGGCCCTATTTTTCCCTAATATTTAATTGATTTATTTATTAGGTAGGTAGAAAAACAGATATACCTGCAGCACTGTCTCACCATTCATGAAGCTTCCCCGTACAGGTGGGGACTGGGGGGCTTAAACCTGCATCCATACACAATTTATTATGTTCATGTTATCATGTGTGCTGCCACCAGGCTCTAGAAGAGTTGGTTCTTTCTCTCTTTTTCTTCCTTCTTCCCTTCCTTCCTTTCTTCCTTCCTTCCTTCTTTCCTTCTTTTCTTTACTTCTTTCTTCCTTATCATAGCTCAACTCACCTTTGGCTCATGGGGTTCCTGTAACCTTGAGTGCCTTAGATGTGAAAGTGTCAGTGGTAATACTACCTCTCTGGCCCTTGAGGCCAGTTTTTTTTTTTCAGTATTGAAAGAGTTAGCATTCTATCTTGAACTCTATATCCAGTTAAAAAAATAGCTTTCGAAATTGATTAAAAAAAGAAAAACTTACTCACTTTACAAAAACTGAAAGAACTTATCTCTAGTAGATTCACAGTGGAATAGGCATTCCAGGAGACCCTCCTGGAAGAACAAAACACCACTGGCTGGATCTGGTCTCCACAAAGGGTTGACAAGTCAAAGAAATGGCGAGTGCAAGAGACAGTTTTTCTTTCTTTTCTTTTTCTTTTTTGCCTCCAGGGTTATCACTGAGGCTCAGTGCCAGCACTATGAATCCACTGCTCCTGGTGGCCATTTTTTTTTCAATTTTTTGAATAGGGCAAAGAGAAATTGAGAGGGGAGAGGAAGACAGAGAGGGAGAGAGAAAGATATACACCTGCAGTCCTGCTTCACCGCTTGTGAAGCACCCTCCCTGCAGATGGGGAGCCAGGGACTTGAACCGGGATCCTCATATGGGTCCTTACTGCTTCATACTATGCGCACTTAATCTGGTGAGCCATCTCCCACCCCCTTCTTTCTTTCTTTCTTTCTTTCTTTCTTTCTTTCTTTCTTTCTTTCTTTCTTTCTTTCCTTCCTTCCTTCCTTCCTTTCTATGTCTATTTAAAAAAGATCTTTCCTTCCTTTTTTATTGATTTAACATTGCTTTAAAATATTATAATATTTTAGGAGTCTAGTTTCACAGCTATGTGTTTGGGTATACAAGCTGCCATATTCACATCAAAGTTCCTGTGTTATTACACAAAACAGAAACTTCCATCTAATCCTACCTCTTCCTTTAATTGAGACAGTTTTTCTTATTTTTATCTGTATAATGATAAATGAAATCCAGTTTATCTCTGTTATGCATTCAGACATTATAGTGATTTCTTGCTTCCATGTTCTGTTATATTTTGATCTTGGCTGCTCCATAGGGGGAAATGCTATGCATTCATTTTAGATCCTAAGCACAACACTGGTGTTTCACACACACACTGGGAACATAAATGCCAGGTGACATAATATATACTTATTGTCAGTCACACACAAAGCAAGTGGACAACATTAATATATAAGTGGGTCACACATGAGTCTGACAACTGGAGGACAGCCAGATTCACTAAGTCCTCATCAACCATGCTGCTAATAGGCACTGGAAGCCCAGGTCTCCTGAAACTCACATCGTGATCCTATCAAGATGGTATTCAGATGTGTGTCCTTTGGAAATCACTAGGTTCAGTAGTTGTCATAAGGGTGAGGCATCCCATAATTATTGGATTGTCACCCTTTTAGGAAGAGGAAGGGGCTTCCTCTTTCCTCCAGGCGAAGACTCAGAAGGAAGGTGGCCATCTTATAAGGAAGAGCCCTCTCACCAGGACATGAAGCTGCCATTCCCCTGGTTCTTGGTTTTCCAGCCTCCAGAACCATGAGAATAAATGTCTAGTGTCTGAGCTCCAGTCTGTGGTATGTAATTAGGTCCACCCAAGTGAGCCGGTCTAGCTTCACGGGCGGGAGACAGACAACCAGGGACTCATGGCTGAGCTGGGAAGCAGTATCTCATTTATTAATCAGATACATCACCTTTTTATGTATCTCTTCACTGGAAGTGGCAGTGAAAGGAAATGACTAGGAGAGGGGGGCAGAGCAAAAAAAGCATGAACAGAACATAGAAAGCTTCCACCTAACCAGTGGGGATTAAACCAATACCCTGCAGGCAGGGTGGGACCCAGGTTAAAACAGTGATTATGTAAATAGACCACATCATAAGTAATACAAGTGAACTTAATGTAATGATCAAACAGAAGGTCTTATAAGCAGAATTTAGAAGCATACCAACACAAGTGGACTTAGTGCACCTGAAACTGATCTTCTTTTCTGGGTCCAAACTTCAGGGAGCCTCGAAATTCAGAGGAATCCTCAGTGTTCCAAGGTATCCCAACTACCCCCAAGACAATTGGGAATAGGGAACTCACTTTTTGGTTTTGTTTGTTTCAGGTTGTCCACCCATCCCTGGCCTGGTCATCTGAATTCTCTTTCCTGGCACAGATAACAGGTCAAGGTCCCTCTCCCTCCTGGTAGTACTGTGTGCACAGCCCTGTGTGTGGTCCTGAGGTGCCTGTGGCATCTGCAGCCAGAGCTCCTGGGCAAGTCTCCTGTTGCCTGAGGTGCCAGTTCCAGCTCCCAATTTAGAGGCTTATTTTTATACTCTGAACAGCTCTGTCCCTGCCAATAGATTGAAGGAAATGTCACTCCTCATACATTACAGACAGCTTCAGCTCCTCATCTTGCACAAGTTATATTTACATCTCAGAAACGATGTTGGTGTTTTATTTTAAACAACTAAAACCCTGCATCTGCGGGTAGGATAGCGAGAAAGGAATTACTGCTCAGATCATGAAACCCACACAAGTCAAAAGCTCTGACGGAGAACAGCTTTGTGAGAAAGCATTCACCCAACACTAGGGTCAGAAATGGTCCCGGAGGGGCCAACCATCTCTGGGGAAGTTTCAGGAGCAGCTGGGCTGGAAGAAGGCATGACTCTGAGGAGGGTGTGGCAGCTGCACAGCCACTTTTGCCCTGAGCTATTTGAAGAAGTTGTTCCCTGCTTGTTAAATGCAGGTGAGCAGTGACCAAGGGCTAAATGCAGCTGAGAAGTGACCAAAGGCTAAATTACAGAGCTTTGGTGTGAATTTGCCATTCCATACAATTCTCTCTCCTAAGCTTCACCCCCAAAGACTTATATACATTTGAATAGACCCTGCCAAGGGTCAATTTGGAAAACTGGTGAACTTGAAATCCTGTTTTTTTTTTTTTTTTAATTTTATTTAACAGGTTATTCTTAGAGTAGCAAGAAAAAATGAGCAGGAGATTAAGAGAGTTCCCCTGTACCAGTGGCTCTCATACATGCATACCTTCCCTTGTTTACAATAGCCATAGCAGATGATGCATTTTTGACAATGGATTAATTCACATGAACACAACATCACCATATAGAACATATTATCAACAATAGGTCATTTGGTGACAAACCACATTCTATGGGTTTGAACACTTGTATGTAGCCACCACTATGGCATGGCACAGACTAGTTTCACTGCTTTGAAAATCCACCCTGCTTTACCCTCCTCCAAGTCTACCACCCCATGTTGGGACTGAAATGAATAAAACTCCAACAAAAATTCCATGGTTGGCCTTTAACTGATTGCTATTCCTTCAAAGAGTCATCAAGTTTCCACATTCTTAATGCTTTCATACATAGGTACATTCTTAAATGCTTTCATATTACTGTTATGATAATTGGGGATGTCACACACAGGGAAGAGCAGGCCCTGCAACCTCTCCCCAGGTGGCAGGGCTTTTGGGGCTCCAACTCACAACCTGTGTTTCTCAGCAAAAGCATATATATATATATTTTAAGGAACAGAATCTGAGACAAGAATCTGAAGGAAGCTGGTGGGGGTGGGGTGGGGTGGGGTGGGGTGGGAGGGGTAGAAGGTACCTCTAAGTTCTATCCCTGTGGTCTGACTGAGTTTTCTCCCCCAGATATGAAGGCTACAGACCCCAAATTTTCACTAGTGCTTTCCAGTACTCAGCTCAACATAATGGTAGTGCAGACAGGAGACTATGGCCTCTCTGACCTGTGACACACATCTCCCTTTTGCACGGTGAGATTCACAGATAGTTTACCTCCTGCAGGTGACTAAACATTATTAGCTAGGAGGGCACTGTTCAAAGCAGAAGGCATCACAAATCAAAAGCAAATAGGAAGAGACAGCTTGTGTTTTATTTGTCTTGGTATTTTAATATGTTCAGAGATACTAGAAGTAAATTGTGCTCGGAAGTAGGCTTTTGAAATGGCAACGAAAAACCCCAAGTTTACAAGCGAACCCTGCAGCTTGAACTCTTGCTATAACATTTTGAAATGCTCAATAATGCTATAAAGCCTCATTCCAGGTAGAAACAGCAGATTGCTCCAGAGTATTTGCTGGTAGCATCTGCCACAGCAGGGATTTTCTTAATAGAACATATAAAAGATGCCCCAGGCAGTAGCAGAAAAAAAAGTTAAAAGGAAAAAAAAGATATTTCCACAAAAATGGATGTTGAAAGCAATCATAATTATGTCTTAAAGAGAGGGTTTGATTGCTTCACCCAAGTCACCCAGGGCACAATGATTATAAAACTCATCTCTCTTCCCATCCTAGTGTAAGAGGTGCTTTCTTAATAATATAAAAAATATTGCAGCCTTTCTCCTAACCTGTGTGAATCAATGATATTTACAACCCTGAAGGCATTGCATTTCTTTTATATCAAGGAACACCAATAATAATGTACTATTCCATTACAAAAGGACATCTCACCAAGTGAATGCTTTCTAAAAATCCAAAAAGTAGAGGAAGTTTAAAGCTCACTCTCCGTGACCCTAGCATGATTCTAGCAGACCAGAATCATGCAATTTTTGGTAGTGCTTTTACGGCAGAATCCAGGAGAAGCACTATAAAAGCATGAACCAGTGCGGAATAAAGCAGCCAAGAAAAAGACACCAAAATAAAGTTAGACTTTCAGAACTGATCACCAGAAACTGCTCTTCCTCTTTAACATGGATACTAAACAAGCGCGTACATGTGTGTGTACATGTGCGTAGTATATGTGTGTGAGTCATTCTGAGCTTAATGCCTTATTAAATTTACTTTAACAAAATCACACTGGCCTGGTAGAATCCCCTCACCCAACACATACAATATATTTTATTACAAGTGCATAGAATCAAGAACTATAAGCACTATGCTAGATGAATCAGAAATTCAACTTCCTGCTTATGAGTTAAGTTCTGGTGCCCATTGGTTAAGATATGAGTTCCTAAAATTGGTTATTTCTAAAAATAAAAACTTACAGTTGTTCAGGCTAGCTATCAAACTCAAGCAAAACTACCATAATTGTGTTCCCCCAGGAACATGCCTAAGATGGACTTTCTATCTTTCTTCTTCCTTAAGATCCCTAATCTCATATGCTCTATTCCTACTTTTTGGTTCTTGTTCATTAACCATTTTGTCTCAATGTATGTCTTGTCACTTTCCAGACACTATGCTGCAGATGCTGCCATGATTCCAACCTGACTTCTCTGGGCAGATGACCTCACCAATGTGTCCCAGAACCTCACCTCTCCAGAGAACTCTCCCCGGGGCTCCCGCCGGCTTCTCCGGGATCGGTCGTGTTACCGCACAGTCTATCTTGGCGTTACTCTCGATCACACTCTGTCATTTCACAAACATCTCATAAAAACCGCAGCAAAGGTGGGCGCGAGGAATAACATCATTGCAAGACTGGCCAGCTCCTCATGGGGCGCGAGCGCTTCCACACTGCGATCATCATCTCTGGCATTATGCTATTCCACTGCAGAATACTGTGCCCCAGTATGGTTCCGTAGCCCCCATGTCCACTTGGTCGATTCCAAATTATACTCCTCCATGAGGATAATTTCTGGAACCATCCGTTCCACCCCGGTTCCATGGCTGCCAGTTCTTAGCAACATCACCCCGCCAGATATTCGTCGGGATGCGGCATCATCTAAGTTCATTTCCCACGTCTACGCTCGACCTGACCTGCCAATATACGCGGATATCTTCGCCCACCCTGTTCAACGCTTGACGTCTCATCACCCAATCTGGTCCCCTACGCCTACACTGAACTTCTCTGTTCCAGTCTCTTGGAAACAGAGCTGGCAGTCAGCTGAGGTAAAGAACAAACACCTCATCACAGACCCCTGCAAGCGTCAACCCGGCTTTGACCTAGCACGTTATAATTGGGCCCTCCTCAATCGCTATCGAACAGGCCATGGCCGGTGCGCCACTATGTCCCATCGCTGGGGAGCCAGAGACGACCCGAACTGCCCCTGCGGCTCCAGACAGACTATGACCCACATAGTCAACGACTGCCACCTCTCCAGATTCAAAGGAGGTCTCGAAACTTTACATCAGGCTCAACCTGACACTGTTGACTGGCTACGGAAGAAGGGCAAACGCTAGAAGAAGAAGAAGAAGAAGAAGAAACCTCTCCAGAGCTCTGGCCCACTGGGGAAGGATAGAAACAGGCTAGGGGTATGGACCGAACTTTCAACACACATATCCAGCAGAGAAGCAATTGCAGAAGCCTGAACACCCTTCTGCACCCCAAAAACAACCTTGATCCATACTCCCAGCAGGGGAGAAGTCATAAGAGGAAGAGGATAAGAGGGCTTTGAACTCCAGCTCCATCTGCATCCAGAGAGAGGGGGGAAAGGAGTAGTACATATGGAGGTAGTAATGTTGTCATGAGTGACTTGGAGAGGAAGAGAGAATTGGATCAAGAAGCAAATGGGAAAATTATGTATAAATGTAGACAGACAGCTGTAGAGAGATGATGGTTGGCCCATGTCTACAACCTTAGGGGAACTGCAGTGGCTTACATTGAGAAAACTGAAGATTCAGAACTCTGATGGTGGGAATAGAGTGGATTTATACCCCTGCTGACGTGTAATTTTTTAAAATCAATATTAAATCACTAATAGATTTTAAAGAAAATACTTAAGGTTGTTGAAAATTAATGACATGCTGGCTGAGAGATGATGTGAAGATGTTCACAGGAATGACTTACTCTCTGGCAATCACCTCACTGGTTGCATATAGCTAATTCTGTGGTAGACAGACTTCTAGAGATTTGACAGAGCCCCCTGTTACATGTCCAAAATTGGTGTCACTCTGCTGTTAAATACAGCTGTTAAGAAAATACCTTATGATTCATTATTTATCCAAAGAATGTGGAAACACTAACTTGAAGGAACACATGCACCCCCCCCCCCAGTTGCACTAGTCACAATAGCTGTGAAGTAGAAGAAATTCAAATGCCTACTGATGACTAGATAAAGAAGTTATAATCGGGGCCAGATGGGGCACATTTGGTTGAGCACACATATTACAATGTGTAAGAATCTGGTTCAAGTCCCCAGTACCCATATACAGGGGGAAAGCTTCATTAGTGATGAAGCAGTGCTGTAGGTGTGTCTGTCTCTCTAACTCTCTATCTCCCCCTTCCTCTCAATTTCTGGCTATCTTTATCCAATTAATAAAGATAATAAAATATATTATGGGATATATACTTTATAAGATACAATTCTGCAATTACAAAAGATGATATTGGGTTCTTTGGGACAAGGTGGGTGGGACTGGTGGAGATAATTATGCTAGAGAAGTAAGGAGGTAAAAGATAACTACATTATTATTTCACTCACATATAGAATCTAGTGAATTTAAACACATGACAGAAGAAGAAGGAGAATTAGGAGTTAAAGGGAGAGGAGAAGGCGGAGGAGGAGGAGATGAAGGAGGAGGAGATGGAGAAAGATGAGGATGACAAGGAGAAGGAAAAAGGAAGAGGAGGATCCAAAACTTTCTCTAATAATTTGTGGCACTATGGTGGTTATTGTTGAGGGGAAAGGGCACATAACTGGTGGTGAGCACAGTATAGAACTATACCCCTGTAGATTATAGTCTTATACACCTTTATTAAATAATAAAATCATATTAAAGTAAAAAATAAATATAAATACATAAATAGATAACTTGAACACTGGATGTATAAACTCATGAGTAGTGCATTATAGTAAAAACAGAGGTAGTAAATACTCAACATGTGTCATTTTCAAATTGTTTTACTGTATTTTAACAACATGTTACTGAAGATTTGAGGTCTATTGTATTTGTAGGGTAGGAACAGTAGGTGATTGATAATGTGCTAATTTCATCTTTAACTCCATGTTGAAAGACCTTGTATTGGCTTGAAAGAACTGGAATCCACCTTGGTGAGTGAAGTGAGAGGACTCTGGGCTCACCTCCCGCCTCAGGAGTTCTGTCGTAAGCTCTCTTCAGGACCTTGGTGTGGCCATTTTGCCAACTCTGTACACATTTCAACACAAAGAGCATTACGCAAAAACAATGTTTTACCACAGAATGTAAATTCCTGTGGAACTGAAGTTTCCTTTTTAAGCAAAGGAGAACAGATGATTTGTATCTGACTCCAAAGTTAACATGCACTAAATTCTGCTTATTGGGAAAACATAAGCCACTGCTTAGAGTAGAAATTCACTCATGAGGGCCAGGTGGTGACATACCTGGTTGAAAACACATGTTACAAGGCATAAGGACCCAGGTTTGAGCCCCCAGTCCTCACCTGCAGGGGGAAGATTTTGTGAGTGCTGCAGGTGTCTCTTCTTTTCTATCTTTTCCTACCCTCTTGATTCCCAGCCGTCTATATCCAATAAATAAAAATAATAAAAAGTTTAAAAAAGAAATTATTTAAAAAAAATAAATTCACCAGAAAAATTTGTAGACATAAGAAGACTCTCCCGCTCCTAAGTTACTAAGAATGGCTTCTCAGAAAGTAGCAAAAGTCATGAATACACAGCTATCTGACTATCCTGACAGCTGAGTTGTATAGTGAGGAGTTAAGCTTATCCAGACAGGTTAGACCAGAGACCAGTTGCCTAGGGGTGGTAAGATCTGGGTCCTTGGAATGTATTGCTGTCCTCTGGGAATCTTTTACCTGGGGCCCAGGCCAGTTAGAAGTTAACACTGCTACACACGGTGAGTGCTTTGAGTCATGTACTATTAGTGGTTCAGATAGCTGGAGACAAAGGCCAGCCATATGGGCTGTCAACCATGCATGTGCCTCCCTGTTGAAGTTCCTCAATGAACAGTAGTCACTTGAGGAAGGTTCTCCAGGGCCTGTTGTCACTCATATGAGCTGAGACAGCAATGCTGTCCTGACTTCGGGGACAGAACACTGAGTCTACCATGTCGTTTTGCTCTAATAAACTGTAACCACAAGTAGAACAGTTTCCAGTGAATTCTCAGCTTCCCTTTAGCAATGATCAAGCCTGAAGCAGGTTCTTGGGCTTCCTGGGAGTTCTGGGACTGTGCAATTGGTGTAAAAGTGAGATTGGTTCTAAGAATTGTCTCTACCTTTACTGTACTGTCTCTACCTTTACTGTACTGTCCAGCTTAACACAAAGCACACACACTACTGGTGGTACAGACTCCCTCTGGGGGAAAAAACAATCTGACTCTATACTCTACAGGGAGGTTACAGCTCTTATGACATGCAAGGTTGAAAAACGGTTTGTGGTAGCTCAGAGAGTGAAGCCGTGGTTGGGGGGGCACTCTCCTCATCACCTCCAAGAGGAGGTTCCAGAGGCCCCAAGAGAATGAAAAGCTTTAAGTATCAAGAGCTCACAAAATAAGATTTATGAAAAGCAGTAACTGAAGTGGAACCTGCTTCTTCGTAGGTGTTTAACAGGTGTTAGCTAGTGAGTTAAAAAGTGTCAGACATTCTTTCTTAGTCTTTACTAAACTGCTTTAGCTAATTCAAGGTAAGTTGGCGTGGGCTTTGAGAATCTGTAACAGAGAACAGGTGACTCTGGTCCTGAGGCTCGTTTTCACTCACAAAAAGGTGATGGTTCAGTCTCAAGAACCTGGAAAATGGCTTTCACAGAACAGTGCATTTTAGTACATATTTACTTAATTTAATGACACAGAGAAAACCAAGATCACAGTACTACTCTGGCATGTGTGATGCCAAGGACTGCACCTGGGGTTTTGGGTCTACAAAACACATACTCTTCTGCTGAGTGTCTTTCCAAGAGCACACCATTAGGAACATCACTGTTCAGGTGGCAAAAAGGAGGTGCAGAGAAGACTTTCAGACTTGAGTATCCTCTAGTTATGCTGAGTGACGGGGGTACCTTCCGAGAAATGAATCTTCAGGTGATTTCTTTGTTGTGGAACAAAACATTAACCATGGACTTCATATACGTAGAGTCACCTGAACAGAACAGAACAATAGTGACTAAATCTGGCAGAATGGAAGATGATGCTACAAGAGTGGCAGAAACATGAGACATAGGAAGTTGCTGCCTGTCACACATGTATTAAGTTTTATTTTTATTTTTTTTGACTCCAGGGTTATCACTGGGGCTCGGTGCCTACACTATGAATCCACTGCTCCTGGAGGCCATTTTTCCCATTTTGTTGCCCTTACTGTTATTATTGTTGTCATTGCTGTTGTTGGATAGGACAGAGAAGAATCGAGAGAGGAAGGGAAGACAGAGGGGGAAAGAAAGACAGACACCTGCAGACCTGCTTCACTGCCCATGAGGCAACCCCCTCGGCAGGTGGGGAGCTGGGGGCTCGAACCAGGATTTTTATGCTGCTCAGTGTGCTTGGTGCCATGTACACTTAACCTGTTGTGCTACGCCTGGCCCCCTATATTAAGATGTTAAGAGGGCTATGACATCATGAAACAATAGGAATGTTGGCACCACCATTTTCCCCCTACCACTGGGGCTTCACTGCTCCAGACTGACTTATTCAGATAGAAATGAGAGAAAGCAATGGGGTAAGAGTAAGAGAAGGGAGACACTATAGCACTGAAACTTCTAGTTCAGTGGCTGCTGGAGTTGAACCTGGGTGGGCATAAATGGCCAATCAGACTTCTTTCCAAGTGAGCAACCTTGCTAGCCTGGGACAACCATTTTATGTTATGTTATGTTGTTACGTTATTATGTTATGTTATGTTATGTTATGTTATGTTATGTTATGTTATGTTATGTTATGTTTGTTATGTTATGTTATGTTATGTTACATTAATTTTTGCCTCCAGGGTTATTGCTAGGGCTTGGTGCCTGCACTATGAATCCACACCTGGCAGACATTTTTTCCATTTTTTATTGGATAGGACAGAGAGAAACTGAGAAGGGAGATAGAGAAGGAGAGAAAAAGAGAGATACCTATAGACCTGCTTTGCCACCTGTGAAACATCCCGTTACAGGTAGGGAGTGAGGGACTTGAACCCTGATCCTTGCAGGTGTCCTTGAGCTTCGTACTATGTGTGTTTAACCAGGTGTGCCACCACCTAACCCCAAGAACAACCATTTTACATGAGGCTTTCATTGACCAAAACTTCACCAAACAGAGCATGCATGTGAATGTTTGCAGCAGCTATTACAGAACAACTGTATGTCTAGTAAGACATCCCAGGAGAGAATGCTTAATTGGCACCCTAGCCAGGATGCTTCAGACTTGCTGTGTGAAGCAGATTGTAGGCCTGGGTGGTCACTCTAGGTGACACCGAGTTCTCTGCTGTGAAACTCTTCCTTTAGTCCCATAATCCACTTAATGTTCTGTTATTCCAAGTAACCCACTTCCCCCTGCTCAGACATATTTTAAAAGAAAACAAATTATAAGGAGGGAATGACATCTACCAGGGAGGCAGCAAAACCAGCTCTCTTGGTGAAGACGATCCAGCTGAGCTAACATATTGTCAAACATCTGGAGATGAGCTTCAAAACAGCATTTGAATCAAATTGTCTGATGTTTGGACCCTATATGAAAATAGACTTTGCTTTGTTTCTTGTGAGTATCTGGCTAAATCTTCACATTTTCAGCCAGCTGTTGTAGAGGTGGTGGTAGGGGATAGCTCAGAATAAAATGTGTGGAAATTCACATCTCCTGCTGATATGCTGTGCCACTGACCCCTATCCCAAGGGAAGATCTGATTCCATTCCCCTGTCATCACAAGTGAGATGCTTGCCCTTCCTTCCTTCCTTCCTTCTTTCTTTCCTTCCTTCCTTCCTTCCTTCCTTCCTTCCTTCCTTCCTTCCTTCCTTCCTTTTTCTTTCTTTCTTTTACCAGTTCACTGCTCAGCTCTAGTTTATGGTGGTACAGGGGATTGAACTGGGACTTTGGAGCCTCAGGCATGAGAGACTCATTAAGCTGTCTACCCCCATCTAGTGAGATGCTTTCTTCATCTGTGAGCTCATGAAGGAACCTGCCCCTCCCCTGAAAGGGGGAATCCCCCCCCTTTAATACACTGGGCTTGGAAATTAGTTGCTTTGGGTTATACTTTCTAGCAATCCCTTAGGGTAAAAATTGAATGTAACCTTTGCAGGCATGACACTTGCTCATGAATGAAAAATCAAGTTAAAATTTGCAAGAGGTGACAAAAACCCAGGAGCTGCATATTTGAAATCAACACACAGTCACTTAATGTCATTACTGACAACCATTCTAAAATAAAATAAAATAAAATAAAATAAAATAGAATAAAGGTCCACTAAGATGTAATCCTTCAGATGCATGAGATGTCTCTACAAAATCAACATGTACACAACACTTATTGATTTATAGAGGTGCTACCCACCATCCTTCAGGAAGTCCCACTGAGTCTGGTGTAATCATTTTTAAGATAATAAAGGATGGCCTCATTATCATGGGCAGGTACATCTGATAGGAAATACTTAACATGTGTAAGGACAGGGAGTGTAGGAGAGTTTTAAAAGAATGCCTATGTTAGTGCCAATGATTACCCAATGCCACAGTACCCCTGGAAAGTTTTTTATTTATCTAATGCATAATCCCAACAGAAATCCCCTTCTTCCTGGATTCTATGCTAAAAATTGGAAAGCAGCAGGCTAGCTATTCTCATTTAATCATAACACAGACTCGCCAGCAATTTCTCTGACAGACCCTTCTGGGCTCCCAGAGGGGCAGAAAAACACACAATACACCGCCCATTCTGGTTTTCCAGATGCCTGATCAAACTGCTTGCTGCCAGTCACCTGGGATGTTCAAACACATCTCTTAAATGTGTAGGCATTTCAAACTCGCACACACTTTGGAAGGCCTGCTTGCACTCTCAGGACCTGCTTAATAAAGGATCCCGATTCGACATTTCCAGACTTTTAGCTTATTAAACATGGGGAATGTAAAATGTATGACCTGGATAAAAGATCCATTCTTCTCACTGGGCTCTCAGGTTTGAAGTCGGCTTCTTTGTTCTCAATGAAAATCATTTTCGTTAGGGCTCTGAGGGCACATGCCCACAGTGGCCTTCCACCCCCTTCCTCCCATGGACACTGGCAGCACATCCAAGCCCACGTGGGAGGAGATGAGGCTCACCGTGAAGACTGAATCTCCTCACACCCCAAGGATAGCAGACACATCCAAGTGAGTGATTGGACTGTGAGTCAAGCTGAATAGTGACCAAGGGTCCAGCTGGCAGCTCCAAACTCCTCTCCAGGACCCAGGGAAGTGTTCCTGTCCAAACTTGCCCAAATCAATTAACCTTCTCTGGTATTATTCACCACTTGGGGACACAATGCTGTGTGCAAAAGCAAAATGATGTCCAGGCCCATCATCAGGCTGGGCCTCAGAGGTAATAAAAAAACAGAAGATTCTGGTCAATAGCCCAACACTGGCTTGTCGTTTCTCAACCAAATTACAGAGCAGCATTAACTTCTCATCTACTGCAGCCTACACAGAGCCTGGCACATACTCTGAGTGCTTTATATTCAATCTGGAGTCCAAGTGGAGGCGAGGAAGATCAAATCCATAATAATTATACCTGGAAACAAACCTATGGAGACTTAAAAAAAAGAGTACTCTGGCATTTGTTCACATTGCTTCTCTCCAGCTGATTACAGCTGGGCTTCTCTGTCCTTTCAAGTCTCTTTTATTTTATTTTTTCATTATTTCATTGTGTTGTCATTGTTGTTGTTGTTGTAATCAGCAGAGCTTCAGAGCCAACTTTATTCAGATTGAAAGAAAAAGATGGAGACAGAAACAGATGGATAACGGAAAAGACTCCTCGATACCTAAGCTTCTGCCAGTGATGGTGACTGAGCTAACATGGGTCATGTGCATCACAAAGCTATCCCAGTGAATTATTTTGCTGACTCTCTTCCAACTTTTTTTTTTTTTTTTGCCAGCAGGGCTTTGTAACAACAGGATTCTAATCTTCCTGGCTTTTTTTTTTTTTTTTTTTTTTTTAAAGACAGAGGAACTGAGAGGTGGCACATCTGGTTGAGTGTACATGTTATAATGTGCAAGAACCTGGGTTCAAGTCCCTGGTCTCCACCTGCAGGGGGAAGCTTCATGAGTGGTGAAGCAAGGCTGCAGGTATCTTTCTGTCACTCTATCTCCCCCTTCCTCTCAATTTCTGGCTATCTCTAGCCAATAAATAAATAAAGATTATAAAACAATTTTTTTTAAAAAAAGAAATAGAGGATGAAAGAGGCAGGAAGAGGAGGGAAGATACCACAGTACTGCTCCAAAGTTTATGAAGCTTTCCCTTTGCATGGGGACCCAAAGGCTTGAACCTGGGACCTTGAGTATGGTAAAATGAGCTCTTTGATTTGTGTGCTACCTCCTGATCCCTTTCATTCTTTCTAACTACAACCAGGCCTGACACACCAAATTTCCTAGAAAATGACATATATCCTGGCCAACAAATTCTATAAAAGTTTTTTCCAATGCCCTGACTCCCACAGGAAGGGGTTCAGTCTCTCATAGGATCCCCACCCCCCCATCCTTGCTCCTGATCAGACCTATAAGTGAGTCCCACTACTGATTCCATGCTCTAGGTCACTGCCACCTAAAACATCTTCTGCACAAAGCTTGGTTCTTAGGGCTCTGAGTGCATCTGCGGCTGAGCTTTGTGCAGAAGATGTTTTAGGTGGCAGTCATCTCCTTGGTAGGACTCTGGTTCCTGGAGAATGCACTCTCAGGGCTGGGGAAATAAGTAACATAATGGTCATGCAAAAGATCTTCATGCCTGAGGCTCAGAGGTCCCAGGTTTAATCCCCAGAACAACCATAAGCCAGAGCTGATCAGCGATCTGGTGTGTGTGTGTGTGTGTGTGTGTGTGTGTGTATCTCTGTACCTTTCTCATTAAAATAAAATAAACAACTATTAAAAAAATATAGAATGCCCTTTCTCTACAGAGCCCTGCCCCACCTTGGGTTTCTCTTCTTCCTTAGTGTTTCTGGGGTGCTTCCCCCCACCCAGGGACCCCTCTATGAATCTCCTTTTACTCTTCCACTGTGGTGGTAGCTGACCATATTCCTCCCTTGCTGGCCTGAGAGTCCCCTGAGCAGTTGGCTATGCCAGTAGAGGAGAGACAGGAGAGATCCCCTGTGGGTTCAGGGACCAGCGCATACCAGGGGCAGGGGGGGAGGGGTGTTCAGGCAGTGGTACCAACAGGTATTCAGAAATCCCAGAAAGGCCACTCAACAGACCTGGGAAACTGTGGGATATGGGACAGAGAAGGAGCCCATGATGCCCAGACCACAGAGGGAAAGAAGTAAATCAGGTGCTCATTGCATGGAAAAAAGTGTGGGAGACTCTTAAGTCCTCTATCTTCTTGAAGGCCAGGCACATGCTTAACAGATAGACCTGGGTAGTGGTGTGCTTGAAGTCAGTTGGCTACATTCAGAGTATAGAAACAGAAAGAGATTAAGGAATCCTTAGATCGAACTGTAGGTTAACAGGTAAGAATAAAAATTACTCAGAATACTAGTGGTTTACGTATTAACCACTCCTCCCACCCCTTGCAGAAGAACCATAGTTGACTAGTCCCTCCCCTTGGAAGATGCAAGGAGACACAACAGGTGAGTAACTGCGGGTGTCTGAGACAAGGCAAAACCTTTCAGTGCTACCTAATAGGAATTCAGACAGTGTCATCCTGGCTGGGGTCTGTTAAGGTGATTCTGGTGAAATGAAGGGAGGGCAAGCTATCAGAAAGGCCCAAAGAAAAGAGGCTCTGGGGGCCAGGTGGTGGCACACCTGGTTGAGCACACATGTTACAGTTTGCAAGGACCAGGGTTCAAGCTCCGAGTCCCCACCTGCAGGGGGAAAGCTTCACGAGTGGTGAAGCAGTGCTATAGGTCTTCTCTCTCTCTCTCTCTCTCTGACTCTCTCTTTCTCCCTCTCCCTCTCTTTCACTCACTTTCCTCTCAATTTATCTCTGTCTCTATCAATAAATAAAGATAATTAAAAAATAAAAGGAAAGGAAAGAAAAGAGGTTCCTACCTCCTCCCTACCCTGTACCTGTAGGGGTTTGGGCAGACACAGGACTTCCTGGCCATGGGCACAGTAGAATCTACCTATTAATCCAGCTCACAACTTATCCTTGACAAGGTCGTCTTCACACCACCACACTGTCACTTAATAACTGTAAGTGCCTGCGAGGACCACATTGGAACCTGCACCAGGAGTGTTAAGAGTGGCAATACTTTTGTTGTCTCAATTTTTAATGGGCCTCTTAATTTTTCATGGACCTGGCCATGGGGTTTCTGGTTGACTCCCTGTCCTTAGAGCTCCTAGGCCCTGCAGTGTTTTAGGCGGCCACAGGCTGATCAATCTCTCTCATCAACTGCTAATCAAGTGGAAAGAGTCCCCATACTTGTTCAACAAGGTTCCTCTGCAAACAGTGCGAGTCTCCAGCGGGGCCATTCCAGGTCAGCATACAGGTTAAGTGAACAACCTCACAAACGCAGAAATGACACAGGAGGATGAGGGGACAGTTGCAGAGAGCAGGGGTTTAGGAAAGAAAGTAATCAGGCCCTCTCCCACAAGCCGCCCCCCCCCCCCAGGCCTATGAGGACCCAGCTTTCTCACCTGGGCTCAGAAGCCATGGCAACATTATCTGCCAGAACACAGGTTTCTAAGCAGCTGATTTGGAAATCTGCCTCATCACCAAGCTTCAGGTGCATCCTTCCATAGCAGAGAAAATCACTTCTAATTTCCTACAAAGATATTCCACAGAGCTTCCTTCCTGCTGCTGATGGGTCAAGTTCTGACAGTCAATATGTTGTTTTTTGGTATACTGATGTAGTTCATTAACTCTGCACCGCTGACAATTAAGAAAGAGTTCCTGAAATGCTCTGAGTTTTTTTAACACCCTCCTTAATTGCCAAGAAAGCAGAAGGGGCTGGATGCAAGGTTGACTCCCTCTCTTAGGAGCCTGAAATTCCAGACATGGGGATTTGACAATTTTTATCCAACTTGCTCCCTGGATTGCCACGATTCCCTTCATGACAACTTGAGCGAAACTGGAGAAAGAGAATATTTGCTCTGTGTAGCTCTGTTTGAACTATGTCTACCAATCGTCCCAGTTCTGTAGGAGGAACCTGGCTCCAGTGAATTCTTACTGTCAATGTTTTTGGCACAATGTTAGATGTTGCAGTGACCTCTATGCAAACAGACTGCAGCAGGCTACTGGTTAGGATGCCTAGGATAAGGGATGCTCATGCAGTATCAAGAGTGTAAGGAAGCAGAGGTCTGGGGATGATAATGACTGGTCACAGATGCAGTAAGGAAGGACAGTGCATTCGTGGACAGACCCACCCTCACCATGGCATGATACAGCTCCCCCAGCTCCCTGGAGGTGGGCTGTAATCCTAAAACCAAGTTCAGCACCCTCTATGAACCTTCCCATGTGAGATCCCCCCTCTTTTATAAATTTTAATTATCTTTATTTATTTATAGGATAGAGAACAGCCAAAAATCAAGAGGGAAGGGGGAAATAGAGAGGGAAAGAGACAGAGACACCAGCAGCACTGCTCCACCACTTGCAAAACTTTCCCCTTGTAGGTGGGGACCAAGGGCTGAAATCCAGGTCCTTGTGCATTGTAACTGTGCATTCAACCAGGCACCACCCAGCCCCTTGAGACCCCTCTCTCTAGGAGAGCCAGCCTCTTCTGTCACCTTTCAGGGTCTCCTGGGATAAAAATGGTCACATCCCCATTTTGTACTGGAGATGTTTCTGTTCACCCTGTTCAGAGGTGGTGGCCTATGGATACATCAGTCACATCCTATTCTCCTGGCCCTCCTTAAGGTTAAATTGGGGCTGCAGTTTCCCAGTCACTCCTGGAAGGCTGAGCATCCTGATCTGCTGACTTCCAGTCCAAGCAGGGACACAGGCCTCAGCATCTTCAAAGGAGCAGACCAACTTTTCCCCCTGCTACTGAATGATTACAACAGGAAGAGGTGCCGGATCAGTTATTTTTCCCTTCCTTGGCAACGGGCTGAGGTGCCAATAAACAATGACAGCGCTAAAGGCAGGACACACGGCTGGCTATTCAGTGTTTCTTATGTGCTAGCCATGGGGGAAGTGCTCCCACATCTTTCCTCCTTGAGTTTCCAGCTGCACACATCCATCCGGCAAACATTTATTGACTTGCCACTAACGGTGACTATCGACTGATTTTTTAAGTGTGGACTCACCCTGGTTCCAGCCGCCTATAGGATATCAGTGTGTGGCTTCTTTGTCTCTCATCCACTTTCCCATCCTCCACAGGTGATTCCAGGGTGTGATACCTCAGGGGTGGGCCCTGGAGGCAGCCCAGAGTTAACTTAGGAGAGGTCACTTCAGTTAGTGTCCTCTCCATTCAAAAAGGTCTCTGACCAGATTCTGCACATGCACATTTGCCAAATCCAAGGGAGACATTTTCAACTCAGACAGAACAAGGGGGCTCTTTGGTTATTCAGCTACAGGGAGTGGTATGGGAGGACACTGGAAGAGGGTGGAGACCCACAGTGAATCTTAGATCCCCTTCCTTATCCAATTTAGAACCTTTGTCCCCAATGTGTTCCACTATCCATCTATCAGTCCTGCTCCTCTGGAATCCTTTCCCACACCAACTATGTATCTCACCTCACTGTGCTTAGCATTGGCTGACTGGAGTGCTTTGGGAAGCTTGATGGTTGGCCAGCACCTGGGTCCTGTCATCACCATGCTGTTATCACCTTCACTGCCAATTCTGTCATCATCTCTACCATCATTACCAGTCCTATCATGACTACATTATAACTGTCATGGATACAATCACTGCCACCTTCATCAGCACATCATCATCATCACCATCATGATCATCAACTGCCTTTCATCAAAAATTTTAAAAACTTTATTATATCATTAGTGCAAGCTCTTCATATGTATGATGTCACTGCTCCCTGCCAAGTTTTCGTTCATTTTTTTTTTTCAATGCGGAGAGAAAGTGGGGAAGGGAGAAAAGGACATTACAGCACATCTCCATATTTCATGGAGCTTCCCCCATGTCATCTACGGTGCTCCAGTGTGAAGCAGGGGCTGAAACTCTGGGCCTCCTGCCTAGCAAGTTGTGTGCTTTATCAAGTCAACTATCTCCCAGTCCCCACTGGCACTTTCACTATCCCATTACTGCCATCAGTACCATCACATCACTATCAGTGTTGGATTCTGTCAGCTCTGCAGGTTGACCTCCTCAAAGCAATCTACCTCCTGCAAACATCTCTTGCTCGCTCCATCTCGCCACTACTTTTAACAGAGAGACATGAAGAAGGATAAAGCAAGCCTTTTCTTCACTCCAGAGATAGCACAGGGGAGATGTGAAGCTCCAGTAAGCCGAGGAACTAATTGGAAATGTTGTCAACCTGCAAGGTGGTGGAAGAGCCAGGCTGTAAGCAGGCACTGCCACAGATGTTGGTGACAACTAATCGTTTCCAGGAGGGACACACAATGACTGCTAAGAAGCTGGTCTGTGAGCCTCATGTAGGTCCTCATTGTTTGCAAATGACTTGGTTTCTGCGGAGATTGTAAACACAGGTTCACTCTCTTTTAAGGAAAGCTCGCGTTCTGAAAGGGGAAAGTGGGTACAAAGCGTCTCTTGCCAGTCAGTAATTTTCTAACAAATTAAAACACCGATTTTCCTTTGTGCCGCGGGTTCCCGTTTATTACCTCATTGTGAATCCAGGCTTCTCATTCTCCATGTGTTAACTTCCTCACCCCCAGGAGAAGTTTTCCTATTATTCTCAGAAGTGTTGCTGCATTTATAGAACAACTGTGTCTTCACATAAGTATATATAATCACACTAATGATATATCCAACACACAAAGCACACTTTCTGTTCCACAGACACCTAGAGAAACCTCCTGGCAGGGCTTGTCTCTGAGCTGCCTGCCACCCCCAAGTCCTTGTCTTCTGTAGGTAAACAAGCTCTTTGAGCATGTGTCTGTTCAAGGCCATCTCTAGTATTCCAAAGACCCATTCATTTACTTAGAGTGGTTTTAAAATAATATAGCTGACCAATGTCAGCACTTTTAACAATCTGCCTGGATCATTCTTTGTTGTGGGTACTATTCTATGAATGTAGGATGTATACCAGCAACCCACTAGATGCTAGTAGTATACTTTCCTAAGTGGTGGTAATAAAAAATATTCCCTAAGATTGCTAAATGATTTGGGGGGGGGGTCCAGGAGGCAGCTGTTGACATCACTGCCCTATAGTAAAGGCTGAGTCACACATAATTTAGTGTTTTTACAACAGTCAGATGATGCCTCCCCCCCCCCCCCAGCCTACCAAGTTAACAACACACTGTACTTAGGAGCTGTGAGATCCATATATGCCTCAAGGGCTGACATCGTGAAATTAGCATAGGTGCTGGGCAATAAAGTTCCTGCTGTGTTTCCAGACACAGTGAGATTTAAGGGCCATTCACCCGTCCATTCATCAACCACAAATCCTTCCATCTCCTCATCCATCTAATCATCCACTCACCCATCCATCCATTCCCTCATCCTATCCATTCATCAATCCATTTATCCAATATTGCATACATGCACTATTCACTTTTTCATCCATTTTCCAGTCATACATTCATTAATCCATCACCCATTCATCATTCACTCATCCATTCATCCCATCCATCCACCAAACCATTCATTCATGTATGCATACTCACACCTCTTAATCACTCTTCTATCCACCTATCCAACCATCCACTCATTAATCCATTATCCATCCACCAATCCATCCACTCATATTTGAGTAGCTACTCACACCTTCCAGGGTCCATGTAATAGAGATGTAAGGATATATGTGAGACCCTTGAGGAACTTTTGGTAGAGTATAGTGGCTCTCAAGGGGTGGTATCATTCCAAGGAGATGTTTTGGAAATTTAGGAGGTACATTCTATTATAGCAATGTATGCTCAAATCTTTCTAAGAATGTTTTACCATTTCTGAGAATCTTATTTCCCTGGGTTAGTGTTTATCTGAGGCACTTGAGTCAATAATCAAATCTGACTTTATCAATGTGTTATTGTGACCTTCCCAGAGGTACTATAGACATGCCACACATTTCTCATTGGGTCTTCCAGTGAAGTCCTATCTGACTGTTTACATGCTGAAAAATCCCTAAGCTTTTGTGAATGTTTTTCTTCTCATCTTCCTTTATATAATAGAAACTATTGATTTCATTTAAAAAGTATATGCCCAGGGAGATGGAAAATTCAGGATCTTGATAGCAGTAGTTAAACCTATAAATGAGATCAAAGTACACAGAACTTCTGGGTGATGCAAATATTCTAAAGTTAGATGATGGTGATGGTTATATAACTCTGTGAGTGAACTCAAAAACTACAGGATTGCTTAAAAAAGTGAATTTGATGGTAGGTGAATAATATCTCTATAAAGGTGTTAACAGAAACAGACACTGAAATTGTTTCCAGCTGTTCCTCCATTGCAGCTACTCACATGTCTATGTGACATGATGCAGCCTACCCCGAGTTACTGTTTGCAGTTACTGCCCCACTCACCCTGGGCACCAGATTCCTGACCAAGTCACAGACCTCTGACCTCTGGACTGCTGTGTGTGTTGCTCTCATGCCTCAATCAACCTCTCTCTTCTGTTCCATGATAACACCTAAAGGTGAACCACCTAACCTAGAGGTCTCCACAAATACTACCCCTGCCTGGCCTGTGTGCCCTTCCTCCATGCAGAAGCCTCACTCCCAGTACAGCTTTATCCATTTGTTGTAACTGGATATTTTTATAAACTCCAGGAGAGCCGCCACTTTTATGTCCCCAGAAGCCAGTGCAGAACATGGGAGAAAGTTCAGAAAATGAACACCTTTGAGTGAGTGTGTGAATGTATTTTGACACACAGATGGGCTCAGCTCCCCATCACTGGCTGATAAAGAGGCAACCAGGAGCAAACTGGTCATTACACCTTATGGGGAGCTATAAGCCAGGACACATGAGGCCAAACTGGGGGCATGTGTACAAGTTTGGTGCATTGATTCTATGTCACTTTATAGGTTGTGATGTGAATGATGAACAAAATGTCACTTCTGGGGACATATGGGGGGGAGAGAATGTGGGGTCTCTTCCTTTCTGCTACTGTTTTCTGCAACCTTCTGTGAATCTGTGATAACTACAGGACAAAGAATTCTAACAGCGTCTAAGTCGTCTACATTGTCTATGAATTTCATTTCAGGATGGCAAAGGAGGGCAGGAATTACAAATGTTTCTTTCTTATTTTTCTTTCCTTTAGACAGAAACAGTGAGGTGGAGAGAGAGAGAGAGAGAGAGAGAGAGAGAGAGATGCCACAATGCTGAAGCTTCCTTCAGTTTATTGGGAGCCAGGCTTGAACCTGGGTTGCTCATATAGCAAAGCAATACATTGTCTAAATGAGCTCTTCCACTGGTTCCAAATGTTTACTCTGAAGAAAAGCCTTTTCAGTTATATTCCAAAGGGCCTGTGGCTATACTAGTTTTTTTTTTTTTTCTTTTTCCCCCTGAGCCTGAAATCTGATATGCAGGTGGATCCAAGTTATTGTCTGGGGAGATGATGTCATGGCTGGAAAAGGAACAGAAAGCTGGATCAGGGAAGAGAGTAGCTCCCTAATATGGAAAAGATGTATACATATTGTTGACTGTAAACCCCATCAATTTGATTTGGTCTGGGATATTCAGTTTAGGAGCCTATGTGAGCTCTGCATCCCTATTGATCTGAGCTCACATACTGTGGTCATGAGTAGGAACATTCCAAGCTGCCCCAATATCGACCCATCTTCCTCAGGTCATAGGGTATGTTGTCTAGCCTCCCTTCAGAGGATGGAATATTCTCTACCATTGTTGATCTAAGTTGAGGGCAAGGGCCTATCTGGGTCCCACAAAGGGGTCTATTTTGTTGTTCCTGATAGAGATGACCAGTAAGAATGGAGAGAGGGGTTTATTTGAGGTCTAGGCCCATCATGTCTGTTTGGGAATCTTAAGTCTCCCCGAATAGGTCCCCAGCTGATGGGGTGGCCTGATAGTGACTAAAGAGTCATCATTAAAGTATGCCAGTCTCTTGACCTTATTCAGCTTTTACAGTCCTTGCTTTAATAAGGTAAGCTTTGGAGTGAGTGAGAAAATGTAATAGGGAAGTAGGGGTGTGGGGAACAGTAGCCAGACCTTCCACCTTCTGCATCCCACGACCTTGGGTCCATACTCCCAGAGGGTTAAAGAACAGGAAAGCTATCAGGGGAGGAAATGGGATATGGAGATCTGGTGGTGGGAACTGTGTGGCGTTGTACCCCTCTTATCCTATGGTTTTGTCAATTCTTCCTTTTTATAAATAAAAAAAATTAAAAAAAAAGAAAGGCCTTTTTCTTTACAGTATGGAGGTGCTCTGTGACATAAGGAGACACATCTCAATTGCACATGATCCACCACTGACCTGAGGAGAGAAGCATGCTCGGTCTACAGGCAAGTTCTTTTCAGAAGGGAAAATGTTCGTTGTTGGGATGGAAGCCTGCCTGTCAACACAAGGTTGGATGACACAGTGAATGGTATGAGCCTGAGTGCAGAGTCTCTGATGAACTATATGCTGCTCCAGACTACAATCCATACACAAGCTGTACCCCTTTTCCTCTGTGGCACCCAGTACTTTGCTGTCCCATACACTTGTCTCTCTCCTCCCATTTATGTAGTCTGTGCAATGAGCATTCTCATCAGACCCAAGTCGGGACTCAAGAGTCTAGGAGAAGTCCAGTCACTCACTCAGTTCCCTGCCAAGGCAAAGTGGATGCATGTGATCCATCAGCCAGGGTCTCTCAGGCATGCCTTTACCTCCATGGTGAAGTCTATATTCCTTCTTCATCAACTCAAAGAGAAGCCCCCAGCCCCCTCCACTGAATGTAGATGCTTCCACCTGACAGCTTCTAGAATGATAAATTGTTCATGTTCCTAGATATCAAATGATGACATTAAAATTACTTAATTTAATATCCTTAATATACTCTTTCACTGGCTTTCCCCCTCTTCCTTTCAAGATTCGTGTGGCTTATTATAAACTGGTATAATTACTTCCCAGGAAGTTTGATTTTCATTTCTTCATTTGCTTCTTAATAAAATCCTTTTTCTATACAGTTAGCTGGGGATGAGACACATCACCAGTCTAACTTTTAAAAAAGTTGCAAGATTAAATTAAATACCAGCTCTGCTTTTTCTGAAGTGTGTTATTATGGAAGGCAAGAGCAGTCAGAATTTGGGGCGGCATGTGGATAGAAGTATGGGGAACAGAGAAGGAAAAAACTGAATAAATGTCACGTGTTTTTCTTGTTAACCCCCCTCTCCACCACATCTGCCATCTGCCAGCAGCTGTTTTCTGCAGGTAGTTTCACCTCCTGTGTACTTATGTATGACAAGGTTGTTGTGTACATCAAAAGAACATATTCTGAGGATTAATTGTGAAGAAAGAAGTCAAATAATGTATCTCTTGCCTGCTCTGCTCACTTCCATACAGAATGCTGGAAAACTCTTTAACAATCATAGAAATTTTAAAGCTGAATAAATAACAAAACGCAAAAAGCCAGCTCACCAAAGAAGATGCTTCAACAACCATCTCTACCTTTGAAATTCGTTAACTAAGGTAATTTACTAAGCCTGCCCCAGAATGCATTATTCACAAAAGAAGAGCTGTGCTTGATAAATATGGAAACCTTGACTATTCTGCAGGGTTTGAATGCTTTTACATAAATTCCCACCAGGATTAGAAATCTTTTTGGAAATCAAAGGACAGATATAATGCTACTTAACTTTGACTTTTTCTTCTCTATCAGGAAACATTTAAATAAGGGACTCAGATCCATTAAGGGTTAGAGGAGTCAGGCATCATATCCTATAATTTCCTGACACATGAGACTAATTCCAGAGATGCTTGAATTCCACATGTGTACCTGGTGTCCTGTTTACAGACACAGCCCAGGAAGACCTGATTGTTTGATTACAACCTGAAGACATCCAATCAACAAAATCCAAGTGCTGCTTGGCCTGTGTCATCAAAGTGCATGTGGAGAAACAAATGGAAGGAAGGAAGCTGCTGGGTGCTCCTGCTTCTCAGGGTTCTTGAGGCCATTGTCATGGTTGATCTTCCCAGGGAGATAAAATGAACGTGTGTTAATCTGACAATCAAGTTTACATTTACCAAGTGAAGTTAAGTGTTAGGTGATTATCTGGATAATTAATTTTCAAATGGTTTTGGCCTAAATCATGGAAATGTCCATGGATGTGGGAGAAGCTGCGGTGTGTCTGAATTCTCTGTGAATTTGAGCTGAGCAGATGAAGGCTGGGAGTAAGCCTACAGGGGTAGGGATGGGGGCCAGTGGTGGTGGTGGGGTCTCATCTGTTTATTGTAGGCATGTAGACTGAGGTGTGATCCAGATGTGTTTCATACCTAAGAGGCTGTGATCAGCCAGAATAGGAGGCTTGTTGGCTGAGGATATGGTGTTCACTGTCCAGGAACAGTACTTCCAGGGTAGCCTCATGGCACTTTATCCTCTCATTTCATGTCTACAAACTGAAGATGAGGGCACTAAGCCCTTCCATGGTGCTATGCTCCAAGTATAGGAAATTGTTTGTTTTTTCCCCAAAAGTGGAGGTGAGGGTTTCAGGCTAGCTCTCCTCACTTAGAAAACAAACAACAACAACAACAAAAACCACTTTTTTCTTTTAGAAAAGTCTATTTATTTACTTTTGAGAGACAGACTAGACCTTTATTTAGCTCTAGTATTTAGCAGAGCTTGCATACCTTGGGACTTTTGGATACTTTTACTATACTATTTCTCTGGCCCAGTTCTTGTCAATGTTATGGAGCGTACAGTGCAGCCTTCTTAGGGGACTGGCACAGCCCACAACTCAGCCTCACTGAATGGCAAATCTGAATATTTAGGGGCACCTCTGTAAATGACTGTCCTCCCCAGACTTAGTACATCCTATGGGAAATCGGTACTGACTTTCTTTGTCCCCAACAGGCCTCACACCTGTTCCTGAGAGAAGTACGTAGGCAGCAGAAGGCATAGAGGACCTAGGGCCTCATTTATCCTACCTGTAATCAGGAAGTGGGGGTTGTATTGTTATGTGGAAAACTGAGAAATGTTATGCAAGTACAAACTATTGTATTTACTGTCGACCCTGGAGGCAGAGAGAGAGAGAGAAGGGGAGATAAAGAGGAGAGAGAGAGAGAGAGAAAGAGAGAGAGAGAGATCAGCTCCATGGGTTGTTGAAACAGGCTATGTTTCCAGAGGTTAGGGCTGGTGTATATCACCTTTTACTCTGCTCCATCCTGGTTCTTCTTCTTCTAGCGTTTGCCCTTCTTCCGTAGCCAGTCAACAGCATCAGGTTGAGCTTGATGTAAAGTTTCGAGACCTCCTTTGAATCTGGAGAGGTGGCAGTGGGTCATAGTCTGTCTGTAGCCGCAGGGGCAGTTCGGGTCGTCTCTGGCTCCCCAGCGATGGAACATAGCGGCACACTGGCCATGGCCTGTTCGTTAGCGATTGAGGAGAGCCCAGTCATAACGTGCTAGGTCAAAGCCGGGTTGACGCTTGCAGGGGTCTGTGATGAGGTGTTTGTTCTTTACCTCAGCTGACTGCCAGCTCTGTTTCCAAGAGACTGGAACAGAGAAATTCAGTATAGGCGTAGGGGACCAGATTGGGTGACGAGACGTCAAGCGTTGAACAGGGTGGGCGAAGATATCCGCGTATATTGGCAGGTCCAGTCGAGCGTAGACGTGGGAAATGAACTTAGATGATGCCGCATCCCGACGAATATCTGGCGGGGTGATGTTGCTAAGAACTGGCAGCCATGGAACCGGGGTGGAACGGATGGTTCCAGAAATTATCCTCATGGAGGAGTATAATTTGGAATCGACCAAGTGGACATGGGGGCTACGGAACCATACTGGGGCACAGTATTCTGCAGTGGAATAGCAGAATGCCAGAGATGATGATCGTAGTGTGGAAGCACTCGCGCCCCATGAGGAGCTGGCCAGTCTTGCAATGATGTTATTCCTCGTGCCCACCTTTGCTGCAGTTTTTATGAGATGTTTGTGAAATGACAGAGTGTGATCGAGAGTAACGCCAAGATAGACTGGCTGGGCTTCATGCCGGATTCTCGTATCGCCAAGCTGCACATTAAGCTCACGCGAGGCCGAGGCATGGTGTAGATGGAAAACAGATGATACCGTTTTTGCAGTGCTAGGAATTAGTCACCATTTTTTACAGTAATCAGATATCAGAGACATGTCCATCCTGGTAAAACTGACTAACATGGCATGGAGGGTGGTTGAGAGAAGGGCATTTTTAATTCTGATACTTAACAGTGGCGTCTATCTTAGTAACTATTATTAATTGTGTGAAAATTTTCTACTATCAACATACATTACTATTAAAATATTTTTTAGGAAGTAATAAAAGCTTTGGAGCCCTTTCTTTTCCTCTATTATCTCGTGGCTTTGTTGAGAGACAAAACGATCATTTAAGGAAGAGGAGTCATACACCCAATTAAAACCAACCCCAAGTCTAATGAGATGGAGAGTGTGACTGGGGAGGCAGGGACAGAGGGTTCCTATCTGCAGAGGAACTTGTAGCAGGCAAAGCCCCCAATGGGAGAGAAGACTCCCCTCTACAGAGCTGGGAGCAAACATGAGAAGTAGAGACCATGGAAATGAATGGCTTTCATTTTCCCTTTCCTGGGTCTTAGGGCAGCCATCCAGGCCATCCACACTGACCCGGGCTGCCACGAAAGTGCCATGCTGTAGACCTCCAAGGACAGCCTTGGCTTGGGTTAAATATGCTGGTGCCAGCATCCCTCAAAGCAACAGAGATTAGCCTGGACGCTCCCCAGCCCTCGGTGCTGCCTGCCACCCCAGTCCCCAATCTCTTCCCAGGAGGCTGTGTGAAGTGACAGCAGTTAATGAGAATGCAGGTTTTCAAAAATGGTAGAGAAAAACATTGCATATTCAAGAACCAGCAGCCCCTTAACATGACCTACTGCATAATCAAGTCACAGCAGCTGTTTTCTAATGAAAATTTAAATATCCCAGGGTCTTTTGATGGTTTTTTTCTTTGCTGTTGTTATTATTATTATTGCTATTTCTCCATCACTAAACTCAAAGGTTGGCCCAGAAAAGAAAACGACAGCCTTTTCAGAATACAGAGACAGAAAACGAGAGAGAGAGAGAGAGAGAGAGAGAGAGAGAGAGAGGAAAAAAGAGAGGAGAAAACCTCGGATTGCAGGTGCCTATTTGTATATTCATTATACAGAAATGTACATTCATGCCAGGAAAAGTTCACTCTAACGAGGTTTAACACAATTACAATTTCCGAGGTTCAGTCTATTTAAGCCATTTCCTACCACCAGAACATCCAATTCCTCCTGCTCCCACCACAGCACAGAGCTGATGAAATCAGCACTGTCTTTGTCCTCTTGAAGACATCCATTATATTCCTGGGAACACAATATGTGTGTTTATTTTACAAAACCCCCAACACAAATGGAAATAAAAAAAAAAACACATTATGGAGGAGATTAGAGCAACCTGCAACATGATGTATGATTAACCAAGCAGCAGAAGTGGCCTCAAAAAATCCAAATTTCTAGTATTTTTTTTTTCTCTCCATTAGTTTCTCCATTCTGCTCTTAAAAGGCTCACACAATACCTTCCCTGTCTGCATGAGTGAGGCTTGTGTAATTAAAAGTCTCTTATGGAAACTACAAGTGGACCTTCACAGTCTATAGAAGTAGAAAATAGCTTGCCTCGTGCCCCATTCCTGGGACAAGGGGGGGTTCTTAAAAATTTCAGGCAGTGGTTTCTATACCTTGGAGTGTAGCGACCCCCTGAGCAGAAACACAGTGGGGCCAGCAGAGCCATTTTTAAGACCCTAAAGGTTCACTTAAAAATTAACTTTGTAGGAAAACTTGTGCTCCAGGAAGAAAGGGAGATGAACTGGGAACTGAAAACAGAAAACCAAGGAAATACCTGAACATCAGCAAAACAAGGGATAAGGGAAATAGAAGGAAGAGGAGAATCCATCCAGGAAAGTGAAAAGGGAGCCTGGCAGTATCACACCTCATTAAGTCCACATGTTATCATGTGTACAGACCTGAGTTCAATATTCCAGGATCTTTTGATTGTTTTTTTTTTCTTTGCTATTATTATTATTATTGCTATTTCTCCGTCACTAAACTCAATGATTGGCCTAGAAAAGAAGACAAAAGCCTTTTCAGAGAATAGAGAGAGAGCAAGAGAGTACTGGTGTAGCAGTACTGCAGATGTCTCTGTCTCTTCTTCTTAATTTCTCTATTTTTTAAAAAAAATGTTTAATTATCTTTTTATTTATTTATTGAATAGAAACAACCAGAAATTGAGAAGGAAGGGGTGATAGAGAGGGAGAGGGACAGAGAGACACTGCAGCCTTGCTTCATCACTCGTATAGCTTCCCCCTACAGATGGGGATCAGAGGTTTGAACCCGGGGCCTTGCACATTGGAACATGTGTACTTACCCAGGTGCCTCCCCCTCTGGGCCCCTCAATTTCTCTCTATCCTATCAAATAAAAAACAATGAAAAAAACATATGCACAAAAGAAAAAAGGGAAGCAAGTGGATTAGAGATTGTGGAATCAGGCAGTGGCACAACTAGTACAACTCAAACATCGTCATGTGCAAGGACCCAGGTTCAAGCCCCTGGTCCTCACCCTCAAGGAAGAAACTTCACAAGCAGTTAATAGTACTACAGATGTCTGTCCCTTTTGCTCTTTCCTCTCTATCTCCATTTCTGCTCTCAATTTCTCTCCGTAGCAGAATTAAAAAAAAAAAAAAAGGAAAGGGAAAAGGGAAAAAAAGGAGATTGAAACTGAATGATAAAGGTAAGAGAAATGCATAGAAAGATAGATGCAGGATAGGGTATTCAATAAGTTAAAAATATCAAGAATAAAATGAAAAACCTAGAGAAAAAGATGGGAGGCATTTGCCCCAAGTATGATAGATTTAAAAAAAAGGTTCATAAACAGCAAAGCAGTCTTACCAACCAAACAGAAATAAGTAATTTTCTCAATGGAAAAAGAACAAGAAACCTGACCCCTTCCAAATAAATAATTTTCAAAGAAAAGTCAAACAGACAATGACTATATGGTAATAAAAGTTCAGCATTGGTGCAAACAGTGCAAAAATGTAATCAACAAACCCTAGGTTTTCTTCTAACAAATTGGAAGAAGCAAATATATTTATGTAAGCACATGTATAAAAGTACATGCCCTCACTCCAACCCGCCCGGCTATGTTAAAGTGAAATAGACTCAAAGATTTTTTTTTAAAGATTTTTATCTCCTCTTCTTCCTCCTTTTAAATATTTTTACTGTCAGACAGAGACCAAAATCTAGAGGGGAGGGGAAAATAGAGATGGATAGATGGATAAATGGATAAGTAAGTAGGTAAATAGATAGATAGATAGACAGACAGACAGACAGACAGACAGACAGACAGACACATCCATCCATCCATCCATCCATCCATACATACATACATACATACATACCTATGCATACCTGCTTCACCAATTGTGACGCTTTCTCCCTGCAGACAGGGATGGGAGCTTGAACCTGGGTCCTTGCAAATTTTAACATGTGAGTTCTACTAGGTACACCACTGTTTGGCTCCCAGCCTCTAAATTTCTACAAATCCAGGAATTTATACAAATATACTAGACTTTTTTGGAGGGCAATTCACAATACCCACAAAAAGCCTGAAAAACATTCTAATCTTTCAGACCTGTGAATATGCCTCAAGAAAATGTTAAAAAGAGCAAGAAACACACACACACACACACACACACACACACACACTAGAGTATACAGTAACTATTTTACTTGGTATGGGTGAACTATAATAGTGTATAAGATGACATGTTTATTTCATTGCGAAAGTCAGAAGACAGAAACAGAGATGAGAAGAATTATGGAGTTTGGTTAGAAATGTGACCCTCAATTTGGTTTAAAATTACTTTAATTTAATATAGGGGAATAATTAAGAGTGTAGTTTTTTTTTTTTTTTACAGGAAACATAATTTTCACGGTAAAGCAACTGTTCACTTATATAACATTCAAGTGTGCCCTCTTCTTTAAAATACATAACTGAATCCAAGCTAAATTTGTAGAAATATAATTTACAGAAAAATAGCAGTTGGGCATTTATTCTGAGTACTGTCATCTTTTGCCAGTCAGTGCCTGGTGTGGAGTAATCATTCCTCCCTCCTCCTGGTAAGATGCCAAGAATCTGAGTTCCAGAGTGATCCTCAAAAAACTCACCTTAGAAAGTTCTTTTTTTATTTATTTTTATTTATTTATTTGTTATTGGATAGAGGCAGAGAGAAATTGAGAAAGAAGGGTGAGATAAAGAGGAAGAGAGACCCTGCAGACCTGCTTTATGGCCTGTGAAGCGACTCCCCTGCAGGTGGGGAGCCGGGGGCTTGAACCGGGATCCTAAATGGTCTTTGTGCTTTGTGCCACATGAGCTTATCCTGCTGCGCTACCACCCGACTCCCTACCTTAGAAAGTTCTGCCCACAGTTTCTATCTTTTGGGATATGCCAGACAGCAGGAGGTTCTATTCTAAGTTCTATAAATATCTGATTAGCACTTGTGCCTATGAAATTCACTTTTATAGTTGAATCATATTCAGGTGGGAAATATGAATACTATCACTCCTCTAAAAATTTTTTTCCAAGGGACCTGGTGGTGGAGTGCCCAGCAGATTGCTTATATACACAAGAACCAGAGTTCTAGGCCCTTGTCCTCGCCTACAGAGGGCAGGGAGCTTTACAAGTGGTGAAGCAGTGCAGAAGGAGTCTTATCTCTGACTCATTTTTCCTCTTTTCTCTCTCCCTCTCTCTTTCTGCTTCACACTCTATCTGAAAAAAGTAGAGAGAAGAAAAAGAAAACCAAATGGCCACCAGGAGCAGTAGAATAGCTGTGTGTACCAAAGAGCTCCAGCAAAAATCCTTTTGACAAAATAAACAAATAAATCAGTCCTCTGCACACCTGTCATTTTTCACTGCCAACATATGTTTTTAGTATTTCCAGTATGCCTTATTGAAAGTTCATTATTTTTTTTTAACTTGGCCCTTTTTTCGTTTTTCTTTTAAACAATGGGTTCTCCTGTATTTGTTATTGTTTGTATAACTTTAACTTCGGAAACATTTTTGTTTCAAGGCATAATTGAAAAATGTATTGAATAGTTGCATGTATACTCAATGTTAAATCTTTCATAAGAAGCCCAAGGGTCATCCCTTCTGAATAAGTTGCCTGTGTGTGAGCTTCTAGACTTGGTTTCACTGCTCACAGCAATAAGATGACTGGTGAGGGCTCTTCTGGAGAAGGGTGGGGCCGATGCTGGGATGCTCACCCATCCAATTTGTAAAGTGTAAGGACACAAGAGTCACTATCTTTGACATGAGGCTCAGAAGGTAGTTTAATCCATGGAACATCTTACCTTTGCAATAGTGTAGGACTCATCATGTGCCCTCTCCTCCTTCTTTCCTTGGACTTTTTTTTTTTTGTTCTTTTTTTTCTTCCAGGGTTATCACTGGGGCACACACCTGTAGGAGTCCATGATTTTTTAGTGCTTGTTTTTTTTTCTTCTTCTCTTTCTTTTTCTTTTTTTTTATTGAGGAAGATCAAATTGGAAAGATCTGACTGGAAATTCACCCATTCTTATCCCAGGACCCCAAGCTTTCTATTGCCAGCACCTAGTCTGCCTTGAGGGACTCTCATTATATGGTACTTGTACTTGTCCACGAAGTAGTTTTCCTGAGACCACTCAGTTGATTTTTCCTCATAATTAGAGTCTTGCCACTAACACTGGCTGCTGTCTGGTAGGCCGTGGGGCTGCAGTTGGGCCAGCTCAGCACTTGCCTCGCCTCCACTGCTGGTTTCCTGCCTAGAGTTGCATCCTCAGCTCTGCCCACATCAGGGCTCTAGTGGCCTTGGCACACAGTCCTCACCTGCCCAACACACACAACACAGAAGTGGAAACAAATCATACAAATATACATATATCACACGCACGGACACATACACACGCACACGCGCGCACACACACACAACCCCACCTTGCAAGTCTGGCCCTACAAGCTCAGTCAAATGAGCAGAGCCAGTCAGCTCACTCAACCCTCCTCTCTAGAACCCCTCTCTGTCCCTGCACTTCCCGTTTTCCTTGTACAAATCATGGCACTTAAGGGGGAAAGGCTGTTATGCTCGGCTCCAGGTACCGTTGGTGTGACAGCTGTGTGATCAGGAGAAGAAAGGTATGCTAAGACAAAAGGAATAATTAAAATGAGCTACCAGAACCAGCCCTGGATTTCAATGTTTAAATGTTTTAATTTAAAGGAACAATGGTGCCTTGAAGTGTCTTCACACGTGGTGCTGACAACCTGCCATTTATTAATCAGTGTTAAATAACAGCGGCTCGGGGTTTGACACCAAACAGCAGATGATGTGTGATGATCTCTAAAATAGCAGCCACATTGCAAAGCTGATTTCTAAATGACTTCGGCATAACAAGGAAGATTCTGGAATATTTACTGCACCAATTAAAGCGCATTAACAACTCTTGTGGCAAATAAGCTTCCTGGGGAGCAATATTTCAATGTGCCAAGCCTCCAGGTAAAGCAAGGTGTGAGGAACACAGGTGGACTTGCGGACACAAGCTCAGACAGGACACAAGGTACAGAGTAGGCTTGTTAAAAGCATCTTGCCTAGGTGGTGCTTGTTAACCTTGGCTGCTAGATCTGCACGAGATATTTTTGATTGTTATAATCCTGGGTGAAGAACGGGGTACTGCTGATATCTAATAGGTGGGGCCAGGGATGCTGCTGCAGACCCTCCACAGCAGGGGACAACTCCACTCCAGTGCTAGGGAGACTAATCCAGAGATACTAAGGACCAGGGTTCAAGCTCAAGAAATGAATTCCCACAAATGTATATATATATATTTCCAGCGCAACACTCACTCTGGCTTATGGAGTCCAACAACAGATGAGTGGCTGAGCAAGTTGTGGTATATATACATAATGGAATACTACTCAGCTGTAAAAAAAAAATGGTGACTTCACTGTTTTCAGCCGATCTTGGATGGACCTTGAAAAATTCATGTTGAGTGAAATAAGTCAGAAACAGAAGGATGAATATGGGATGATCTCAGTCTCAGGCAGAAGTTGAAAAACAAGATCAGAAAAGAAAACACAAGTAGAACCTGAAATGGAATTGGCGTATTGCACCAAAGTAAAAGACTCTGGGGTGGGTGGGTAGGGAGAATACAGATCCATGAAGGATGATAAATAACATAGTGGGGGTTGTATTGTTAAATGGGAAACTGGGGAATGTTATGCATGTACAAACTATTGTATTTACTGTTGAATGTAAAACATTAATTCCTCAATAAAGAAATAAAAAAATAAAATAAATAAAGAAACTAACCCCTCCCCAACCACGGTGCTCCAGCCTTAACCAACTTGCACTCTATAACTACAGCCCATCTCCCAGCTGATAGCTGGTGTCCACTGATACCACATCTGAGTGGCATCATGGGCACCCAAGCTGCTTTGGGTTTGGGGTAAAGCCAGCACCTACCCCACCTGCAGAGATATCTGGGGAACCTGGCCCCATAGAGCCTGTCCCTGTGCCCTGAAACCAGAAGGCAAACATGAGGGTGCCTGAGAGGCACTCATAGGCACTGGTTTCCATGAGACAGGCCTGCATCTTCAAATAACACCGCATCACACACTAAGATTGTTTTGACCATTTTGACAAAAAAATTAAAAATATGTTCAGTCAAGAGCAGTCAACACAGAAGACATATGCAAAGTTGGGAGGAACACTTTAAGAAGTCAGAACACTACCCCAATGTGTCTCTATTGAGTACAAAACGATGGGAATCTGTGTCCTTGATGCTTTGAAAAGAGATGACTTTTTCCCCCTACTAATTTTTGCTATTTGTTTGAGGCACTGAAGATGAAATTGACGGCTCCTCACAAATAAGTGTCAGGAGATTATTGATTCGATTGCATGGCAGGACTTAACCTATTTTTTTGTCAAGGGCCTATTTCAGGGTGCTCTTTGAGACTTTTCTGGGGGCAATTTACTTCAGAATCCTGATAAGACAGGGTTTCAAAGTTGTGCCAAGAAGTTTCTTGCAGCACTGAATATTTTTTTTTCATATGCAATGATTTCTGGGCAGCTTCTCTACTTTATCCACTTAAAGTCTCACACTCAAATCAATTTTGCATAAGCAGAGATATAATGCCCCCCGCCCCCTGGTTTGGGACTATGGCCAACCAATTACACTCGAGTGTCATTTCCCACTTTTACAACTCCCCCTCCCATGAAAGAAAATCTTGAAGAAAGTACTTTATACATAAAATATTTCTTTTATAGCAAAATGTGTCCAATTGATTTATGAGGTCCTTGCAAGGGGAACAAAACGTACCATAAAACTCAAACTCACAGAAGGGTTCCTGGCTTCCTTGGAAGAAACATGCTCAAACCACATGGGCACGATTTTCCTATTTGCTAATGTGAATTCTTCATGGACGCTCCACTTTCTGACCGGTGGGTGTGTTTATTTTTAGGAGAGTATAAATTTAAAAGAGAGCAAAGCTACCCAGACACGGGGCTTTTCGTGCAAGGCATAATTGGTGAGACTGGACCTACACGTTAGGAAAATGTGAGGTATGTTTTGCCTAGTTTAGGGCCTTGATCAGAAATGGGGGTGAGGTAAGGTCAGTGCTAGGAAACTATGGCTTATAAGCCACATCTGGAACACTGTATGCAGGGAGAACATTTATAGAGTGCAGACCTTTGGTTCACATGTAGTCAGTGGCTGTGCCCTGGCTGTGATAGCTGGCCAAGTGGTTGTCAAAGAAGCATAAGCCATGAGATTTAAGGGCTAGGCTAGGCTGTGGTGCACCCAGTAGAATGCACATTGCCATAAGCAAAGATCCAGGTTCAATTCCTTGGTCCCCACCTGTGAGGAAGAAGCTTCATGAGTGGTGAAGAAGTGCTGCAGGTATCTCTTGTTCTCTCTCCTTTATCCCTCTCAGTTTCTCTCTGCCCCATCAAATAAAAGAAAAAAATAGTTTAAAAAAAAAGACTGAAGTATTTACCCTCTGACCCTGCTAGAACAACTTTGCTAACTTCTTGATCAACTAGCTGGGAATGGCCAGTAGCTTCAGGATTATCAAGGTGGCTTCTGTTTACTGAGGGACTTGTATAAATTCTATCCACAGTGGGTATAGCAGCCCATTGGGACCATTTCCATGCAAGCACTCTTTTTTATTAATTATATTATTTATAAAAAGGAAACACTGACAGGATATGATAGGATAGGAGGGGTACATAGGATAGGAGGGATACAACTCCACACAATTCCCAACACCAGAACTCCATATCCCATCCCCTCCCTTGATAGCTTTCTCATTCTTTTTTTTCCCCCTTTTGTTGCCCTTGTTGCTTAACATTGTTGTGGTTATTGATGTCGTTGTTGGTGGATAGGATAGAGAGAAATGGAGAGAGGAGGGGAAGACAGAGAGGGGGAGAGAAAGATGGACACCTGCAGACCTGCTTCACTGCCAGTGAAGCAACTCCCCTGCAGGTGGGGAGCCGGGGGCTCGAACCGGTATCCTTACACTGGTCTTTGCACTTTGTGCCTGCTGTGCTACCACCCAACTCCCACTTTCTCATTCTTTAACCTTCTGGAAATATGCACTCTTTATAGAACCCTTAGGGCTAAGTTCCTTCCAAAGGGAGCCCAAAGGATCTGCATTACACAACAGAGACCACCAAATAGTGACACTTTGGAGCAAAAGCAGGGCTGTCTCATTGGTGTTTCTTAAACTTTGAAGATCTATTTTTAAGCCAACTGACCCATACTTCCCCACAGCCTGGCATGTCCTGCTGAGACATGATTGCAGCCTCCCTGGGGGTGAGGGGAGGGGGCCCTGCAGTCACATTTAGACACCAGTACTGGCATAGGCCCAAGAGAAGGGCCTCAGTTCTGGCTCTTGTCTGTGTCCTGGGGAGATGGAAGAGGGACTGCAATTTCCTCAGCTAAATACTGTCATTTTGAGCACCACTCCAAAGAAAACAGGGATCCTGCCCAAAGGAAAATAACATATGCCACAAAGGAAAAGAGAATAGAGCATCAAGGTAAATAAAAAAGATTCCTCACAGGGGCTAGGGCTTGCCAAGGAGCCATTTCTCAAGATAAAAAGCAGTAAAAAGAGAGCAGGAGAGAACGGGGCTCTGCAGGGTGCTGGGGTCTCTGGCCCCATCATTCTGGTCTTCAAAAAAGCAGACACATTAGGGTGAGTGGTTTTCTCCTCCTAAGTCTGTGGTGGCCCTGCCATGCTCACTCAGACTTATCTCCTTCCTACAAATATTCATAACTGGGATGCCCCCCTCATATTTCAAGAACAGCACAGGGTGCTAAGATACAGGGCCCAGCAAAAGCAGGCAGGCCCTGCCCTTCTGAGCTGAGGACAGGGAGGGTGGCAAGGCTGAAACAAGAACTCTGTTGTCTGTAAGAATTGGGTCTTTGTCCCTGGTCCTGGCAAGGAGATTCTAAAAGCCCTTAGGATTTCCTGAGTGATGGGGGTTCTTTGTTATGCAAACAAGATGACTTTCTGTTGGCCTCTGGTTTTAGGGTGGGGGCTGGTCAGCAGAAAAAGCCACCAAGATGAGGACTTGGAGCCTGGTCTTCAGGAAGGGGTGGGGCATGCAGCTAAGTGGCCATGACATATGATCAACCAGGGCAGGTATTGAGACCCCAGTAAAAACTGTGGGCACTGGAGCTCAGGGGAGCTTCCTGGCTGTGACACAGTGATGAGTGAGGGTGACACTTGACTCATTAGGGAGGGAGAGGAAGCAGATCTGCCTCCCATGCCTCAGGCCACATTTGCCCTGTGTCTTATATAAGACAGCTGTAAGGGAAGTAGTCTTCCTGATTTCTGGTCCATCAGCCCCATGGGATGATGGCAGGTGCTAAGGAGGGACCAGAACCCAGATGAGCTAGAGATGGATGTGAGCTGAGATGAGGCAGGTCTGCTCCAATGGGAGGTCAGAAGCAGCCAGCAATCCCCAAGGAAGTAACAAGTCTACTGAGACCCAGAGGATGGGTGGTAACCCAGGCAGAGCTCACCTCCCCCAGTCATGAAGTGAGGCCCAGAGAGGATATGTAAAGCCAGAGGGGAGAGAACAAGGGCTGATATAACATGTTGTCTTTGTAGTTTGTGGAGGTGTGACCCCCCAAGTCCTGGGAGCCCACCTTAGTAGCACTAAGGGCCCTGAAAGACTTCCTGGCACCCAGGTGAGCATACCTGATGTTCTCACCTCCACTATTTAAACCTCTGACACCTGTGGTCTTCTGTGTGACTGATCAGAAAGCTAGGACTCTACTAACTCCTCTTGGCATCCCATGGACCCCATGGAGCTCAAAGGCAGTGTTTTCTGAAGGTTGTGAGTCCATTCTCAGATGGAAGCTTCTAGAAGGGAGTGGCACATCCATTTAAATGAGGGGCCCAGTACCAGGCCTGGAAAGTCTACAAGATAATGCAGGGGGTGAGTGGGGTGGGGTGTCCTGGGCTAGACAGGGGGAAAGACTGGTGCACCTGTATCCTGAGAGCTGAACTGCAGAACTCACTTGTGTGTGTGTGTGTGTGTGTGTGTGTGTGTGTGTGTGTGTGGCAGGGGGTCAGATCTCACTTGGAACTAGAGATCAGAACAGCCTAGGTTCTGGAGATGGGAGACTGGGAGCTGGGCTGTGTCCACTGCAAATGTCTGGCTTCTTCCCCAGCCCCCACTTCTGTCTTACTTCCCCTTCCCACTTTTTGTCCTGAAACCTAACCCCTTGGGCACTCGTGGGGTACTAGATGAGGGCGCTGGTATTTGTGGAGAACAGGTGCCTATCAGACCCTCTGGGTAGCCCACAGCCCCAGGAAGCACCCTTGCAGTAAATCTAGCCTGTGCTCATGGCAGGAGACAGATCTACTTTCCACAGATGCAGGCACTTCTACAGGTTTTTGCTGCCTATCCCAGGGGAACTCAAAGGTCCAGTTTTCTATAAATGGGCACAGAGAGGAATCCAAAAGCCCAGGGTATTCTGGAGATTTAGCTACCACACAGTCACCATCAGTTATGCCTCCTATAAAACCCACCATCAGGAATCCTGCAGCTTCACAGTTTCAGAAGAATGAACAAGTTTGCCTACTTGATCTAGTGAAGGCAGTCTGACCTGCATGCATAAAAAAAATAAAAATAAAAAAATGAGAAAGAAGGCCAACTGGTAGTTTCATATGCTTTACATCACAGTCATGCTGGGGATACAAGAAAGCAAAGGGAAGCAACTACAGAAGCCAGACCTTCTACCTTTTGCATCACTTAATGACCCTGGGTCTATCCTCCCAGAGGGATGAAGAATAGAGAAGCTTTGGCAGGGGATGGGATATGGAGATCTGGTGGTGGGAACTGTGTGAAGTTGTACCACTCTTATGTTATGGTTTTTGTCAGTGTTTCCTTTTTATAATAAAATTTTTTTAAAAAGCAAAGGAAGAAACTGACAGGCATTTAGCACACAATGTTAGAAAGACAGACCTGGATGGGAATGGGAAGAAGAAACTGATCCCCAGTAGGAATAGCAGCTAGGAAAAGAGACACTGATATCACATGGACTCTATTTATTTATTTATTTTTATTTATTTATAAAAAGGAAACACTGACAAAAACCATAGGATAAGAGGGGCACAACTCCACACAATTCCCACCACCAGAATTCTGTATCCCATCCCATTCCCTGATAGCTTTCCTATTATTTATCTCTCTGGGAGTATGGACCCAGGATCATTATAAGGTGCAGAAGGTGGGAGGTCTGACTTCAGTAATTGCTTCCCCGCTGAACAGGGGCGTTGACAGGTTGATTCATACTCCCAGCCTGCCTCTCTCTTTCCCTAGTGGGGCAGGGCTTTGGGGAAGTGGGCTTTCAGGACACACTGGTGGGGTAGTCTGCCTGGGGAAGTCCGGTTGGCATCATGTTAGCATGTGGAACCTGGTGACTGAAAAAAGAGTTAACATATAAAGCTGCTGGGAAATTGTGCAGATGCAGTCACATCTGCCATGTTGTCCCCTCAGGCTACTGCTAGTTCCTGCGAGAGTTGGGACATTCTGGGAGTGCTTGTTTCGCCATGTTGTGCCCTCAGGGCATTGTCTATTTCCACACGATATTTGGAGTGCTTTGGTCACTCCTCCCCCCTCCCATTCTCACGAGAGTTATTATCCTATCCTGGAGTGCTATGGTTACTCCTCCCCTTCCCATTCTCACGAAAGCTGCTCCTATAAAAGCCCTTCTTCTTCCGCACCTCGTTCTCTTGCCAGTGCTTCACTTCGGTGTTCAGACGCAGGAAAGGTTACTGCGTAAGGCGGCCATTTTCACTACCTCCACGTGGCCCAACCTGTTTCTCTAGCACCCAACTCTGAGGTGCCAGTGCAAATAAAGATTTGTGTTTCCTCTTCGCTCCGGACCCCTCCTCTCTCTCTTCTCCATGGCCCGCACAACAACATCTGGCGCCCAACATGTCCCGCACTCACGCCCGGCCTGAGGACCAGAAAAGCTGCCCAGACACAGGTAAGTGGCAGCTGCCTGACTCTGTGTCCCTGCATTTCCCCTCACCATGGGATTTTTTTCGTTTTATGAGGAGGTGTCCCAGACACTATCTCCTTCTCTCCTGGGACAGGTTCTCGCTTTCAGAGACACTTTAATTTTTGCTACACCATGGGTTCTCATAGCTATAATCGCTACTTACAAGATATGTAGAAAGTGGTCTGCCATGAGGATAAGCGACCTTGACGCTGAGATACGAGAGTTAAAGCATATGTGCTTAAGACTTAGACGCCCTAAGCGATCAGCAGCTAGTCCCAAAATTTCTGTCCCCACAGACATGTACACATGTTCAGATGATCCTCCTCTGACCCCACCCCCAGCTGCCACGGTTTCGGCTTCCCCTGAGGCTTCCGATTCTCTAACCCCTCCCCCTGCTGATACCTCATCATTAAGAGACCCTGAGGTTTCCACTTCGATCCCTCCCCCTGCTGATACCTAATCATTAAGAGACCTTGTGGTGGAGATACAGCAGTTAAAGGATATGTTTTCAGCGTTTAGAGACCTTAAACCTTTTGCAGTCTAGTCTGTCCCAAGAGCTCCGTCCCCATAGATACGCACTCAGTTTCCCCTGTAGCCACTATGGCAGCCTCTACTTCTGTAACTCTTTCCTCCGCGTCATCAGACCAAGTCCATACCTTCCCGGTAAATGTGGCCTCCAATAGACAAAACCCTCAGGTGTGGCACCCATACTCCTCCAAAGAGCTCAGGGAACTCAGACAAGCCGTGAGGGAGGACGAAATTCATGCTCCATGGACCAAGTCCATTTTAAGGAGTTTTTACCAGCATCTCAATACACCCCAGGACTGGAAAGTCCTGGTTTGTGCTGCATTGCCAGACCCCCTCTATCTACAATGGAAGGCATGCTTCCATGACAAATGCTCTAGACAATCGCAGGAAAATAGTAACAAACAGATAGCATGGAATTTTGATGCATTGTTTGGAGTAGGAGAGTTTGAAACTGGAACTCAGCAGGCAGAAGCCAAGTTTCCAACTGGTTATTTTGAACAGGTACGCATCTGCGCAACACAAGCATGGGAAAGGTTAACCCCAACCATAGTAGAGGCCTCAATCCCTATTAACTCTCTTTGCCAAAAAACTGATGAATCCTTAGCGAACTTCATCTCAAGGGTGAGGCAAACCTTAGAGAGAAAGGTTTATAATCCTGAAATCCTCTCTTTTCTCCTGCGTTCTATTGTCTGGGATGGCATGATACCACAATTCCATCAGGCATGCCTTAGTCTTAAACACCTACACCCAGATAATTGGATTTTAGCAACACAGGAACTTACATCAGGCAATTATGGGGCATCTGGTACGACACAGGTTTATGCAGTTACCCCACATAATCAAAATGAGGCCTGCTTTCAGTGCGGTCGCCAAGGGCATTGGCATAACCAATGTCCTGATAAGCTGCGACCACACCTCCAGTTAGAGCAACCCCGCCTCCAGTCAGGGCAACCCTGCCTCCAGTTAGAGCTACCACGCCTCCAGTCAGGGCAATCCCGCCTCCAGTCAGGGCAACCCCGCCTCCAATCAGGACAACCCCGCCTTCAGCCAGGGAGCCAGAAGCCATGTACTGTGTGTCCCAGATGCCAGAGAGGGTTTCACTGGAAGAGAGATTGTTGGTCCAAATTTCATAAAGATGGCACGCCCCTGAATGGTACAAATTCGGGGCCTGAGATTTTGTGGACCACTCCTGTTTTAGAATGAGGTCACCCTACTATGACAGTAAAGATTGACAATATTCCTTTTTAAATTTTTGATTGACATGGGGGCAGAAAAGACAATTTTAAGGCAAGCAGAGTTTCCCCAAAACTGGGAACTCCTCCCGTGACCCCATATACACGGGGTTGGAGGGGTGACCCAATCATTTCTAACACGAGATTCGCTCATGTGGGAAGACCCAGAAGGTTCTACTGGACGCTTCCACCCATTGGTAGCTGATATTAGTACCAACCTATTGGGCAGGGATCTTCTAGAATGTCCCAACTCTCGCGGGAACTAGCAGTAGCCTGAGGGGACAACATGGTAGATGTGACTGCATCTGCACAATTTCTCAGCATAAAGCCAAACAAATTGTTGACTAATAATGAACCTAAAGGCTAGAATAGTTCAGATGAAGAGTTGGGGGGTCTCCGTTCTTTGAAGCTGCCCCATCTCACCTGACTTAGTAAGCCTTGGCTTCTGCCTGTAGTCACATCCAGCACAAGTGATTTTGGTGGTCAGCTGACAATGGAGAGGTGGGTGGAGTCTGGAAATTAAGTCACTGGGAAGCAATTAAGTGGTAATCAAATTCCCTAAGGAACTTAGACAAGCAAGAGGCAGATACTTGCCGCCGGAACCACAGGCAAGACATAGTTCCCACTGCAGTTTTCCACACTGAGCACCAGTAAAGCTCCTCTCCCTAGAGGAGAGCAGATTAGGTAGGAAAGTCTGATGCTTCTAATGCAACCTGATCAGGTCTCACTGTGAGCGGCCAGTGTGCAATCTATCTCATAAATGCATCACAATGTTCCACAAATCACCCACATTTATCCCCCAAGATGTCTTTAGCTTGGGGCTTAGAGTTACCAAATGAATTCTCCTATGGATCTATTATTCTATCAAATAGCAGGTGTGGGGCGGGGGAGGGGGGTATATGTTGGTTGTAAGGCACTTTCATGCAGCCAGGTTAAATCAGATCATTCAAAATCAAAAGTTGACCATTCAGAATAGTCTGGCTGTGAAGGGCTTGGGCTGCAAGCCAACTCTCACCTGGGCATCAGCTCAAACCTAGGCAGGTATTTAAGATTCAAGTGTCACTGGGAGTTTAGTTCTAGCCACTAAACAGCTGAATTGACCTCTGATACTTAGAAGAGGAAGTAATCAAACAAGAGCCAAGTAGCTTAAGCTCCAAAATAGACAACAGCACAGTGGCATGTTATGAGGGTATAACCTTCCTCCCATCAGACTTCAAACATCCAAGGCATGACTATGCCTGGGGCACAAGAGCTGCTGTAGGAAATTCCAGGAGGCAGGGAGATGGTGGTTCTTTTATTATTTATTTTTTTTACACATTCCAATGAAGGCAAGGGGCAAGACTGCAGAATATATTGCTTTTTTGCATCAAATTTCATAATAACACTCTTTTATACGTTTGATCATCACGGAAGCAATTTTTTTATTGTTGTAGTTGTTGTTGTTACTGATGTTGTTGTTTTTGGATAGGACACAGAGAAATGGAGAGAGGAGGGGAAGACAGAGAGGGGAGAGATAGACACCTGCAGACCTGCTTCAGCACTTGTGAAGCAACTCCCCTGCAGGTGGGGAGCTGGGGGCTTGAAATGGGATCCTTCCACCGGTCCTTGTGCTTTGTACCATGTGTACTTAACCCACTGTGCTACCGTCTGACTTCCAGCAATTTTTGACATATCAAAATGGAACTTTTACACCTTTTACTGATTCTTAAATTTCCCCCCCAGTATCAGGAGAATCTGGTTTCCTGTTCAGCAGATGCTTGATGAAGGAGGGAATGTGTATCTAGATTCAGCAGAGCTCTCCCGGAATCACACTGGGTAGTTCAGCATGCAAATCCTAGACTTGCTGCATCAAAGATCCACACAATGGCAGAAAGACTAGGGAGATGGTGGTTCTATATAGCTGGGTTCAGATCTAATCCAAAAGCATTTTCAGTTCACTGACTTGATACTTACTTTGTTAACTTTTCAACAACAAACAGTTCTTTCTTTTATGATATAAGATACAGGAATTGTACGTCCAGTTATCTTTCCAGAGAACACCAAAATAAATACATATTTATCTGAGAAGATGTATGCACCTTTACTCATTGTAGCACTACTTACAGAAACCAGGATTTGGAATTAATACTCGTGCAAATGAGTGGCTAAAGATGTGGTGTACAGACTACAATGGAAACTACAGAGGAAACCTTGCATTTACTACAACATGGATGAAACTGAAAGGTCTTGTGCCTAACAACAACAACAACAATAATAATAATATCAGAAAGAGAAAGACAAATACTGGATAATGCCCCCTGTACTCTACAATGTGTTCCAGAATCTCACCTCTTCAGAGCCCTACCCCACTAGGGAAAGACAGAAACAGGCTGGGAGTATGGATCAAACTCAGTGCAGATGTTCAGCAGAGAAGTAATTACAGAAGCCAGGCCTTCCACCTTCTACACACCATAAAGAATTTTAGTCCATACTCCCAGAGGGATAAAGAATAGGGAAGCTTCCAATGGAGGGGATGGACACAGAATTCTGGTGGTGGGAACTATGTGGAATTGTACCCTTGTTATCTTAAAATCTTCTTAATCATTATTAAATCACTAATAAAAATAAAAAAGAAACAAAGCAAGGGAATTTTCAAAAGTGTAACATAAAAATTTAATCTATAACTGAAAATCGGAGGCTACTAAATGGGTGTGTGTGTGTGTGTGTGTGTGTGTGTGTGTGTGTGTGTGTGTGTTGTAATGAGGAAAGAAGGGCGGTGAGGCATGTGGTGTAGCAATCTATTTTTGAAGCTTTTAATCTCCTTCGGTCTCTTTCTCTGATATATATATATAACAAGGGTCCACCTCCAAACCCTTATATGCTGGATTAACAACTGATTTCCACAATGCTGTTGGCAATCAAAATGGAAATATAAGCAAGGATTTTTTTAAGTTGATGGGCCAGAGAGATAACATAATGGCATGCAAAATACTTTCATCCCTAAAACTCCCAAGTTCCAGGTTCACTACCCTACACCACTATGTGCCACTCTGGAGAGACACAGAGAGAGGCGGGGGTGGGGGACAAGGAGGAGGAGGAGAGGAATAAAGAAAGGAAGAAGTTGCATATGAAAATGCAAACATCCCTAAGGATTTTAAGTATTTTAAGCAAGAGAAAACTGGATGATGCGTACTTCAAGATTTAAACATTTACTATCAAGATTCATAACCTAGACAAGGTGGTTTTGGCAGAGTATAGCAACTCAAATATTTGCCAGAACAACAACAACAAAAAATGGAGAAGTAAATGACACACAGATGGGTCATCAAAACTTTGTTGTTGGAATATCCACAATGACTTAGAAGGATAAGGAGAAATTGATAAATGATACTAGAGTGATTATGTATCTGAAGATTAAAAATAAAAACACTACAACAGGCAAACTTGCACTTTTTCTCATTGTATATACAAAATTTAACTCAAAACAGATTATATACATGAATGCAGAAGAGAGCACTGTAAAACTTGCAGAAGAAAACAAAGAATAAAATCTGATTTGGAATAGAAAGGCATTTCTTAGTTGCAACATAAAACACATGAACTATTAATGGAAAACAGATAGGCTGAATTTTATCTAAATGAGAACTTCTGGGGCTTGTGAAGTAGCTCACTGAGATAGTACACTGCTTTGCCTGTGTGCGTTCCAGGTTCAAATTTGGCCACTGCATTGAAGAAAGCTTTGGTGCTACGGTTTCTTTCACTCTATCTAATACTCTTAAAAGTAATAAAATTTTCTCTGTAAATCAATAACAACTATAATAATAACCACAACATTGGTAAAACAACCAGGGTAACAAAAGGGAAAAAATGGCCTCCAGGAGCAGTGGATTCGTGGTCAAGGCACTGAGCCCCTTGCAATAACCCTGGAGGCAAAAAAAAAAAAAAGGAAAAAAAAACCATACTGTCAAAAAAGGCAAGTCACAGAGTTGGAAGAAATATTTATAATATATTCATCTGGCAAAAACAATTTATCTAGGATACATAAAGATCATTTACAATGCTATAATAAGAAGACAAAGAATACAGTCTAAGAGTGGATAAAAAGACTGAAATCACACTTCACAAAGGAAGAGACATAAATGAGAACATAAAAAAGGTGCTGAAGTTTAAAATTTTAAGCTTCAGTACAGCAACTGACTTACAGATTTTGAGTACTGACTATCTTGCTTCAGTTCTATATTTTAACCCACCTAACCAATCTTTCTACTTTAAGTTGTACTATTATAGTAAGATTGAATTTTCATGTTAATGAATATTTGTCAGGTTGTTTCAAATTAACAAAATCTGAAGGAGAAAAAAAAGTGTTCAATGTCATTTATCTCTAGAGAGCTGATTATCAAGCCACCACTCACATCCACTCCACAATCCCCAGAATGGCCATAATTAAGCACTTATTCCACCCCCTGGGGGTTAGGATGGAAACTCACTCTGTTGGTGTGAATGCGAAATGGTTCACCCACTTTGGAAATCTGTCAGGCACTTTCTTGAAAAGTTAAACACACCCTCTGCCAGACAGCCAATATGCTGCTAGACATTCACCCCAGATGTGTGAGCTGCACAAAACTTGGGCACAAAAGCTCATAGCAGCTTTCTTTGCTGCAGAGGGAAAATGTAGAAATAATCCAAATAGTTCAACAGTAGGGATTAGATCAACTAAGAATACGACTCAGCAAAGACAGGGATAAACAGACACACAGTAGCATGGATGGCATGAGTCTATGTACTCGAGCCCATGTCTATAAAACTAGAGAGAATGCCAACTAATTTTTGCTGACAAGGAATTGATAAGTGGTGCTGGGGCTGAGGGGAGCACCAACTACAGAGACACAGAGTTTTTTTGGGGTAGAGATTTGCTAATTTTAGCTACTATGCTAGTTTCCTGAGTATGTTTGTATGTTCAAACCCAGAGACTGTACACTTTAAAGGGGTGCAGCTTATCATATGCCAATTTTTAGCTTAGTGAATTTGATTTATCTTGAACAAATGTTTTCAATGCTGTAAAATCTCCTCCTGTATTTGAACTTTGGAAACCATAATCCGCTTACAGTATTTTATGATTTGAAATTGTATGTTTGCATGGGGGTGGGGGTTTGTGGATGTGAAGGAAAGTGATTTCAACAAGCTTCCCTTCCTTCCTTCCTTCCTTCCTTCCTTCCTTCCTTCCTTCCTTCCTTCCTTCCTTCTATCCATCCTTTCTTCCTTCCTTTCTGTCTCTATCCCATCCATCCATCCATCCATCCATCCATCCATCCATCCATCCATCCATCCATCCTTCTTATCTCTCTCTCTCTCTTCTCTTTTTTATTTGATAAGAAAGATAGGCAGGGAGGCAGGGAGAAAAGTAAACATCTGCACCACTGCTTCACTGCTTGTGAAGTTTCCCTCCTGCAGATGTGGATGAGGGGCTTGAAGCCAGGTCCTTGCACAACTAGGTGTCTCACTGCCTGGCTCCTCAATGAACTTTTAAAGTAAGATCTCTGTCACAGCTCATCCAAGGGTACCACTTGGAAAAAGTATCTGAGTGACCCTTAGCAGGTGCTTAATCTCACTTCATTGTAAGAAGCAGGAGCTATAGAGCAGAAAAACTATTGCTCCAGACCATGACCCAGTTAACAAGACTGACAGGGCACCTCCTCTAGGAAGATGTATCTCAGGGCATCTTCAGTGATTTTCTCTCTTGCTAGTGAACACCCTGAGCACACAAACAAGCCCACTTTACAACCTGGGCCCCCTGGTTGTAAGCACAAGCAGACACTGGGACTTTCCTCTCTGTCTCTTGGCCAGCAGGGAATAAAGAATACTCTTTTAGCTCAACGAGAACTGAAGTGTATTGGGAGAGTGCTATAAATTATATGCAGGCCACCAAATAAAATTCAATTTTCAGGTGATGTGAAGGTGTAATGTGTCTGGAGGAGCTGCTTTGCATATCACTCTAGACAGCAGGTAATAAGAAGGGAGGCAGGCCTCACGACTGATCTGTCACCAGCGCCTTCGTGATTGTTTCGTCCTCTCCCTCCCCTAATCGCACGGCTGCAGTGTTGATTCAGAACACGGCAGCCCATGAAAAATGTCACCGTTCTGTCGATGGTGCGGATCTGCTGGCAATTCCGGCAAGCAGCCGCTGCACATAAAGGGTGATAAGGCACTATATCCTGCCATGCTCAGCAGGTTTCCCATTTCCTCCTGCAATTACACATCAAACTGTTTTAGCTTCACAAGCTTTGGCACTATAAATGGCCTGGAGGCAGAAGGCCGCCTGGCACACTGATGAGCGGGCTTCAAAGCTGAGTGCAGACTCATGCTTGGGGAAGGCTACTAAGAATCCCTATCATCCCCTTCCCCACATGCACACACCCACTCTGCAGAGCCCTGAAGACATGCCCCAGAAATCATTCTCTCATTACCTCTGCTTTGTCCAATTAGCACAGGGTCTGGGGAAACATTGCTAAGTGTCTTTGTAGGAGAAACAACACTGCAGGTACTGGAGAGCATAAGCCACATCAGCAGGTGGCACTCCCAGCATGCACCACTGTTCTGCTGACTCAGAATCCTGGGGGTGTGCCTGGGAATCTACATTAAGGGGCACTTCTAACAGGGAAGTATGGCTCAGTCCACATGGTTGGCACAGCCTGCCAATGTCTTCAGGTTTTTTTTTCCCTCCTCAGTAATTACCCCTCCACAGACCCAGCTGCTAGAAAGCTCAGAAGGGGTATAACTTAAAGAAGGGGTATAACTGCAGAGGTATAACTTAAAAAAAAAAATTCCATCTATCTCACCACTCATCCATCCATTCACTCATCTATCATTCATCTACTTACCACATCATCCATCACTTCATTCATATTTTTTCATATGTCCATCTGTTGTCTTACTATTTTATCATATTCTGAATACTCAAGGAGAAGAAACTTCAATGGGTGCTATGCTCCCTATGTCCCCAACACACACCTGATCTTAAACAAATTAATGTCCTCATTACTGGAGCCAGACACCTTGATGGTGGATGCATACATAGTTACTGGAGCTTTCCTGCCAGGTCTGGCTTGTCATCTCTGAAGCTGGGTAGCTGTATGACTTTGGACAAGCAGAATAAGTTCTTTATAAAGAGTTATTTATTGGGAGCCAGGTCATGGCTCACTTGGTTGAGCACACATGTCACAATGTGCAAGGAGCTGGGTTTGAACCCCCCAGTCTCCACCTGCAGGGGGAAAGCTTTGTGAGTGGTGAAGCAGTGCTGCAGGTGTCTCTCTGTCTCTCTCCATTCTCTACCACCCCCTTCCTCTTGATATCTAGCTGTCTCTATTCAATAAACAAATAAAGAAAAAAAAATTTAAGTTATTTATTATTTATAGAACCAGGGTATCACTCTGACATATGCAGTGCTGGGGATCGAAGTAAGCACCTTATGCCTATAGGTCCTCTGTTCTACCACTGAGCCACATGGCTGGTCTGATTAAGCTATTTTGTGGATCAAATTCTTTTAGGTCTGTGAGATGGAGATAATAACACACTCTACCTTGAAGCTTGTTTGTTAAGATTGAGATAATAAATGGAGAACTATCTGGACAGAGTGAGCAGTCAAACATAAGCTGTGTTATCGTCTTCATTTTATCATCAACCTGAGAATAAAGAACCAGACTCTGGAAAGTGCTAACAGGTAAAATAGAAGATAATTTCCAGAGGAGGGGCAGAGGAATACAAATACGTTGATGACAGAGGAGAAACAGCTGTGTCTTGCACAATTGTCCCCAGAATGCAGGAAGCAGTCATTGTCTCTCTACCATTTCACTAGAACTATGTACAAAAGGTGCACTGCAGCATCTGCACAAGATCAGAGTATCCTAGGACTACACACTCTTTCCCCCAAGGCCCCCTCCCAGTGCCCAGCTCCAAAGACATGTCTTTGCCTTCTGTGGATCCATACCATGTGTGTGAGATGCCTTTGTTGTGAACGTTATAACTCACAGACTTCTACTGTATGAGTGCTTGTCCCATGTTTTCCTGATCAGTCCCACCATGGATGGATGGGTGGTTGGTTGGTTTCCAGCTTGGGGATAAAAACATGATATTGCTATGGACATTTCCTAAGTCTTTTCTAGCACCCACCCATTGCATCTGTCTTAGGGATCCATCCAGCCACGGAATTCCTGTGACATGGGGTACATATGCATTCTTCTGTGGTAGCATCAGTCCATACATCTCTCTCAAGGGTTGGGTTGGCACATTCTACTCCTGATATTGCACAGTCCTGCCAATAGCTGGTAGCATTATATTTTCCTCCATAGATGGTGTTGGAAGAACCTATTTTTCCAGTACTAAGTATTAGAGATGATGAAGTCTCCCTCTCTGACCTACTGCCCTCTTTTTAGGCTCTCACTCTTGTTTTTGTCTCTCACCTAGAGAATGCATAGCCTAGAGGTCAGTAAGGACTCCAGGGATAATGTCACATAGAACATCAGCCACAGGTCCTTACTTGTCTCTTTTCTGGGATTTTGAGAAAAATCACAGAGTCCTGGTTTCTTTGCTTTTTAAAAAATTATTTTGTTGGGGATTAACGGTTTATAGTACACTTGTTGACACATGGGAAAAATTTCTCATCTCCCCATGACCGGTACCTGGGAAAAATTTCTCATCTCCCCATGACAGGTACCTGAAGGACATTCTCATCCCCAACTTAGGCCCATTTCCACCACCATGGACCAGTACCCAAAGGCCTTGACCCCAATCCCCTCTCTGCACTCTTTCCCCAGAGTTCTTTGCTTTGGTACAATACATGAAACGCAGCCTACATTTTGTGTTTTCCTTTTCTGTCACTGTTGCTTAAGTTCTGCCTATGAGTGAGATCACCTGGTATTTGTTCTTCTCACTTTGGCTTATTTCACTTAACATGATTGCTTTTTTCCTGATATTTCAGGTTTCTGGCATTTCTTCTGCTCCCTAACCCTCAGCTTGACTGATCCTCACATCCCCCCTCCACCTCCAGTTTCCTTTTTCTCCCTCGTTTTCTTCCTTCTCCCACTCTTCCTCCTTTCCTCTTTATTCCTATGTAACACACTCTCTAAATTTGGTCATTTTGTCTGACACTAGCCACTCTACAGTACTGGAACCCAGGTCCTAGTGAATACTCATGGACTGCCTGTCTGGCATGGAGTGAGAAGTAAATAACCAGTGGCTGGACTTTACCTGTCAGCAACATGGGGGAGCCTGGAGGTGGGATTCCAGGCAGAAAGCAAAGCAGGGGCTAAACACACCCAAAGGCTCCAAATAAATATCCTACTCAGGAAACTGGAAGCGCAGCTTGGTGAGGCAAATGGTATGGATGGGATAGACACTGTCAGGAGCAGAGATACAGCTAAACATGTGGGAAGGGGTAGGTGATTCCAAAACAGCTTCAGCCAAGAAACTGTTCTAGCTACAGTGGCAATAGTGGGGGTGAGAGGTGTAAATCCAGACTGGGGAAGATGATGTTTCAACCTCTTGCACCAGCCTTATATGCCCTGGGGGAGCACTGCTGATGCCTTTGACCACTGGATCTGTTTGTGTTGGGAGAAACACATGCCCTCCATTCTGCACAGGAAGCAGCAGGTCACTGAGTCCTATCAGTGAAGCTGGGCAGCACAAAGAGATGTGAGCAGACAGAGCTGGACAGAACACAAGGGTCTCCCCTGCAGGAAGAGGCAGTCCAGAATTCACACAGAGACAAGTGTCCCTCTCAGTCTCTGAACAAGCATCCGGAAGCCAGACAGCAGGCTTCACAGTTGTCTTGACTTGCTGGCTCCTGCGGGGCCAGACTGCAGAGCACTTACTTCCTTGATTTTTCTTCTCCCTAATTAGACCTAGAGCTGTGGTGGCACATACTGTGTTCACTTCAGTTATAAATGAGTGACAGAGACATTAATAAAGAAAACACCACCTACCGGGAACACAGGATCCAGTAACAGAAACATTAGTAACCACCAGCCAAGACTTTACAGTTGGTTTTGCATAGAAGGTCACAAGAAAAATCTCAATTTTGAATATTAGTTTTATTATAAAACCCAAACACATCTCTGTGTATATACCATGCTGCCGAAGGGATCTGGAAAAATGACATAGAAGAAAACATTGCTCTTGCCTGCATTTTTACCAGGAAGCCTCTATGCTGAATCCCTCTCTGTCTTTACTAATGTTGTAACCCAGGTCCCCTAGGATACGAGGTCATGCTACCATCTTGAAAATTAGGGGTTGGGGTGAACTTTGTACTGCAAATTCAGTCTATCTAGGACATCATAACTGTATGAGCTACTCACACATAAAGCAGAAATATAGGTGATGGAGAGGAATTAACTGAAGGGCAAAGGAGGCTTCTGCAGCCCATGATGCTCAGAATAAAGACATCAGATGCCACAGTTCTCCACCTGGAATGTGAACCTTCATGCCACTCACAACATAACAACAATCCAATGCAGCCTGCAGCCACTGTTTTGAAGTCATTTAAATATGGGGCACCTGAGTTACAGATGACATTTTATATGGCATGGAACTATTAGGATACATGCCTAAATAAAATTGCCCTCTTTCCTCATCTTTAAGTAAGCAGTAAGCAAGTTTTGAAGCAAAACTTCTATAATAATTAGACAAATTAAAAACACCCAGTTCTGTCAGAAAATGAGATTACTCCTTCAACAGTCAGATTTATAAAGAAATTGGCACCTTCCCTTAACTATAATTTTTGTTCTGTTTATTTTATTGCTTGTTTTCATAAAATGAGTATCTCTTCATCACTTTTTTTAAAGCGTGCATATCTTTTAAAAAATATTTATTTATTCCTTTTGTTGTCCTTGCTGTTCTATTGTTGTAGTTATTATTGATTTCATTATTGTTAGATAGGACAGAAAGAAATGGAGAGAGATGGGGAAGACAGAGTTGCGGAGAGAAAGATAAGACACCTGCAGACCTGCTTCACCACCTGTGAAGTGACTCCCCTGAAGGTGGGGAGCCAGGGGCTCAAACCGGGATCCTTCCTCTGGTCCTTGTGCTTTGCGCCACCTGCGCTTAACCTGCTGTGCTACTGCCCGACTCCATCACTTTTTAAAATGCTAAGGGGGCGAGAAGAACAATTCCTAGGTGGCTTCATCTGAGAGGGAAGAATTGCTAGTCATCTGTTGGGTGGTTTCTCTGAATTCTGTTGTTTAAGGAGCATCCAGAGTCATGGCACACCTGGCAGGTAACCATTAACCTGGCAGCAGCAACAAGAACAGTGGGCCTTGTGCTGAAGTGGTAACTTCAGGGAGGTCTTGGAGTCCCTTTTCCCTCTGGTCTCCCTTCTTGTAGCTGCTGGCCTTTCTGCACTGTCTCACAGGCTATCACTGTGGTGTCTACACTGCTTTGCCTGTCCCTCCTATGTGTGAACACAGGATCATACCCTATTCATGTGTGGATAGAGGTATGGGCGCTGCTTCTTCCCCTGTACTCACAGGGTGCTGAGGTTGCCCTGAGCTGCATGCTGCCTCCCTCTACTCAACAACTCCCCCACCTCCTTGCTCAGTGAACCTTGAGTGGCTGACTGCTCCAGCTTCAGGGTCTTCCCTGCTGCCTTTCTGGATGCCTTCCCACAACTCTCTTCCCTCCTGCAGTGAGTGCTGCTCTCAAAAGCCAGGGCACGCTGCCCATCTATGGGACTGGAGTGAGTCTTGCCTCTCAGTCAGAGCTGTGCATACTACGCAGGAATAGCTGTCACTGCACACAGGGATTTTAGCAGCACCTCAAGAGGGCTGAGGGTTCAGTAGAGCGGGGTCTGAAGCAGAAGGGCTGAGGATCCAGTGGAGAGAGGGTTGCGTGTGTGTGTTTGTGCTATACACATATGTTGTGTGGTATGCATACATGTGTTCCTTTCTGTGCATATGTGTGCAGGTTTTGCATTCCAGCATAAACATGTGGGAATGTGTGGTGCCTGCCAACGTGCATTTACTTATGTGTGCATCAATGTGTGCACATGCCTGTGCACCATTCTGAATGCATACAAGGAGTACTGAAGCATGAACTAGGGAAACAGGCAGAGGCCAGTGGCAAAATATTCCAGAAATCACTGAGGAAAGTTGGCCTGAATTATGATTAGACTGTCTGCCTGGATACAAAGAGACAAAGGGGAATATTTCATTAAGACAAAGTAAAGCACTATCAGTGACACAAGAATCAGAGGGTTTAAATATGTAGATTTCAAGATGACACACAAAGAAAGAAAGAGAGAAAGAAAGAAAGAAATGAAGGAAGAAAGAGAGGAAAAAAGAAATAAATGATAAATGTACCTGCTAAGTGTTAAGTAAATGAGTAGACACTCACAAATTATGAGGAGATAAAATTCTACACCATGACTCCATGAAGGCAATGTCTCAAAGCCTCACTCAAGAGTCAAAGCTAAGCTCATCTGAGTCCATTTGAAATACTAATGGCAAAGTCACAGCAGAGGCTGGTCTTTTGCTAGGCCAGTCTCTAGACTGTAGAATCTCTGGATATGCCCATTTAACTAAGATGAAAGCACCCCTATCTGTTTGGATCCAGATGTGAGGCTGTTACAGGAGGAACTTGAGCATCTAGGTGTCTAGAGTGGGACAGAGGGCAGCAACCCCTGTTTCATGTGCAGACCTGTTGCTCCTCTACCCCAGCCATCACTCCTGCTTGGGCAAGAGCCCCTAGCTGTGTGAGAGACAGATAGTCTTCTTGGGCCTAGGGGGTCCCTGAATAATTCTACCTCTCCACCTCTCCTTTGAGCTGGTAACCTTTCTCTGACTCTAGACCACAGTCCACTTCCTAGAATTCCCTCCCAGCTCTCTGCACCTGTGGAGAACCCCTATTCTGAGCCAGCAAATAGCACCACTGGAGAATGTACCTGCTTTGCCATGTGCAAGACTCAGGTTTCAGCTTGGCCTGTACCATATAACAGTAGAGGGAGCTTTCATAATGTGCTGTCTCCCCTCTGTCCCTCTATCTCTATCTTAAACAAAACAAACAAACTAATAAACAAACAAAAACAGTTGGATTGCAGCAGCAAAGTCCTGGCAATTAAAAAAAATTTCCTAGTTCATGTTACTCTTAGGGGTCCTGTTTCTGATGGACCTCTATCAGACACAGACCTTCTCCAGGATTGGAAAGTAGATTTTCCAAGTCATACTGGGAAGCCAGGCTGGCTGCTCAGAACACAGAGGAAAAGAACGTGATTAGCTCTTGAGAGTGTGATCCCCACTGGCACTAGCCATAACCACCAGAGGGATGTCTCCTGGCCAGTGGTCCTTCTGGAAACCACATGATCAGGCTCTATGTCTTGTCTTATCTCTATCTAGAGAAAGGCCAATAGAACTCAAGCTTTTTGCTCATGAACCCCATAAAAAGAAGAGACTTTGGGCTGTAGAGACAGCATAGTGTTTTATACAAAATACTTTCATGCCTCAGGCACCTAGGTCCCAGGTTTAATCTCTGGCACCAACATAAGCCAGAGTTGAGTAGTACACTGATCTCTCCCTATGTATTTTTCTCTTGCTAAAATAAAATGAATTAATATTTTTTTTAATAAAAGGGATTTGTTTTTGCTGGGCATGCCCCTTTACTACACAGACATTTTTAAGTGTGCTTCTGCCACTAGATGTGGTTTAAGGCACAGCATGTCTGTCAGGAGAGAGCAGTCTTTAATGAGAATGCTTACACATTTACATTTACAGTATCGTCTCAATAACTTTGTGTGTTTAAGGGCTGGGACTTTTTTCCAATGTGCTTAGACCATCTGTTTTGGTTTGCTTTTGATTTTGTTAACCTCTGACTTGAACTGAAGAGAGAGGAGATTCAGCATTTCAGTTTATCTTGTTCAGTTAATGCTTGCCTGGTGAGTGAGGACTACCTCTGGCCTGTGGTTTCTCTGCAAGGATATTTTAAAGCCACTTGTCTATTTTGTGAAGGTGAACTTAGTGAAAACTAGATACTAGTTCACAGATCTGCTTAATTTAGTGCATTCTGCATGAGACCAGTGTTTTCCAGCTATCAAAAGGATAAAGATTGCTATTCTTCATCAGATCCCCTCATCTATGCTCTCGAAGGCTCAGCACCTATCCAGGCACTGGGACAGGGCCTTCTCGAGCCCCATCATAAATGTTCTTCACATTCGATGTCTTCTTGCTGCTATTATTTTTTATACAATGAAATCACAAGAAACAGAACATATATCCCAGGTGTGAAGCTTGATGCTCTCATGCTCAATTCCTGGGAACCTAAACCTACAAACCCCTTTAGATATTTGTTAGCCATGTAAGGCTCTCTACTTCAAAGAGAAACTACAGCCCTGACTTCTCACCCAGAACACGAGTCCCATCTTACTCAATATTTCTTTCCAGATGAAGCATCTAAGAATCACTCTATTCTGGCTTCTTGGGTCAAAGGATGTCTGTGTACCTTGTCTATGTCCATCTTGTGGCTTCATGCTTATGTTCCATGAAGTAATGTATGTTCAGGGTTAGCAAGTCTCCTCTCAATAGTGGATTGAATATTGACTTCTTGGTCATTTTTCTTGGTATGTTTCTTAAAAGTGGAGTGGGACATATTTACAGTTAAAGATTTATTTTTATATGGGTGTGATACCAGAGCACCACATAGCACTAACATTAGGGCAATTCTGGGGATCAAACCTGGGACTTTGGTTGTGCCAAGTCCTGTGGTTATGCATTAAGCTATATCCCTAGTCCAAACATATACTCTCAATTACAAGTCCTTATAAACATAAAACCTATGTAAACACAGTCAGAGAAGGAAAAGAAGATTTCTACTTTCTCTTTTCACTTCTCTGTCGACCCTCCCCCACACAAGAATAAGACTGAAATCATTCCCATGACATTGGACTACTTTTGTCTTTTTTTGAGCATCACAGACTATATTATTTTTTAATTAATACTTTATATTTTATTTATTTTTATTTTATTTATAAAAAGGAAACACTGATAAAACCATAGGATAAGAGGGGTACAACTCCACACAATTCCCACCACCAGAACTCCATATCCCATCCCCTCCCATGATAGCTTTCCTATTTTTAACCCTCTAGGAGTATGGACCCAGGATCATTATGGGGTGCAGAAGGTGGAAGGTCTGGCTTCTGTAATTGTTTCCCCGCTGAACATGGGCATTGATAGGTCAATCCATACTCCCAGCCTGCCTCTCTCTTTCCCTAGTGGGGCAGGGTTCTGGGGAACTGGAGCTCTAGGACACATTGGTGGGGTTGTCTCAGACTATATTCTTAAGTATCTGTCTATTTCATCAACATGTGACCCTGTTGAGTCTTTGCAACTTTGGATGGTTAAGAAGAGTGCTTCTAAGATCCATCTAAAATGAGATTTTTTTTTTTTTTTGCTGTATGTTCATGCATATCAGTTGGTATCATCTTAAGAGAACATATCTGGGTCACTGGAAACACATTTGCTTTTAACAGCTAGTTTTCTACAATGTCTAGAGATATTCATTTTCTTTTTAATGACAAAAATGTAAATATAGTGGGAGCTTGTTTGGAAGTTGTAACAGGGAAGCACAGCTACTTGTTTATACTTGGCCAAAGACTAGTCCACCTCTATTTGGGGAAGGGCATCCTCTTTGATTGAGCACTCAGTTTCAGGAGGGAAGCACATGGAATGGTGAGGGAGAAAGGGGATTCTCACCTAGCCAGTCAGATCAGTCAAATCAACCCTGGTGATCAGTGGGTTGATAGATGTTGCAGCCAGATCACCTTCACATATGATATAGTGGGTTAAGAGCCAGCTCACCTGTAAGATCATGGGCCTGACTACGAAAGAGACTCTAGGTTCAAGTGTCAGTTCTACATAAAAGTGTTATGTCTCTCTCTATATATTCTCTCAGCCTGTCTCTCTCTATATATCCATATATTGCCATGTTCAAGGACCTTGGTTAAAACCCCAGGTCCTCTCCTGTAGGGATAGAAACTTCATGATCAGTGAAACAATGCTGTAGTAGTGTCTCTTACTCTCTCCCTTTCTATCTTCCCTACTCCTCTATATATCTCTCTGACCAAACAAATTAAATAAATAAATATTGAAAAGAAAAAGAATTAGCCTAGGGAGGTATCCTATGGTGACATCACACAAGTATGAGATCCTAGATTATTTTATATATATAAATCAGAAATTGACTAGTAAAAATAAAGGTAACAAGCCTGCAAAGGTGATACATTCTGGACCCAGTGGGGTGGTGGGGTGGCAGCAGCACCTGCCATGTTGGGAAGGGATCTGAACTCTGGTTGCCTCTGCAGTGAGCACTCATGGTGTTAGCTGTGCCACCAAACTTCAAGGTCCAACAAAGACCAAGCATTGATCCCCAGGATTTGGATCCTATTCACTAAAAGTTATGTCCACCTGGATCTGTAATGTGACCTTGTTCGGTATAAGAGTGTTTGTTGATGTGATAAAGTGAAGGATCCCTTGTGAGATCAATCACTCTGAACTGGGGCAGGCTCTGCCTGTGATCAAAGGGAACAGGACACAGACACATAGAGTAGAGATCCAGGGAAGATGGAGACAGAGGCAAAGAGATGCTTCACATGCCAAGGATCAGAGGGAAGGCCGCAGGCACAAATCCAGAAGAGAAATATGAGACAGCCCTTTCCTAGAATCCCAGAGCCATGACTGCAATACCTTAGAATCAGACTTCCTTCTAGCCTTGAAAACTGGAAAAAACAAACAAACCAACAACAACAACAAAAAACATTTTTGCTTGTTTTCAGCCCCTTTTGTGGGATGTGACAGACAGCACTCCAAGACTTATGTGTCCACATGAGTTTTTCTATACTGTACCCTGCATGCTTTTATCTCCCTGTTATGTTATAAAGGAAACCAGAGATTCAGGGAGGAAAGCTGCTTTACTTAATCACCCCACTTAGCAAGGAAAGTACAGGGGTGGGGATGGGGTGGTAAATTTGAATTCACATCCTTCACTTTTCTGACCTGCATTTGTTACTTCATAGCAAAATGAGGAAATCAGATGCCATCTGCCAGGGGAGGTGGCTCCTCTAGGCCACCTGCTTCCAGGAGTGAAGCCCAGCCTATGGGGGCGGAGCACATCCAGACAGCAAACCAGTTGCTGGAAGGCTTTTTTCCTGTATTCCCCAAATGCTGAGCATTCCAAGGTGAGCACTGGCACCTGGAGGCAGCTAGAATACACAGTCAGTGGCTCAGCAGAGGACAGGCAGGCTCTGGCAGCACTCCAGAAGAAGGGCTGAGTCCATACTTGCCCAGCCTCAAGGACCTGGACAGTTTCCACGAAGACCATCCAATGTCTTGTCCCCTTCCAGTTCCCTTGCACCCCACTACTCCTGCCTGTTGCCCTGCAGAGTCTGTTCCAGGTTCTCCTGGAATGGTTTTAGCAGTAAAGCAAACAACCAAGTTTGCAGGAATTGACATTCTGAGAGGTAAACAGCTAGAGGTTTCCTCCCAAATCCACAGTGCTAATTTACAGCACTGCTAGATATCAATATATAAATGCATTCCAGCCGGAAACGGGGCTGGGGGTGTTGACAGTTGTTGATAATAATCAGCTCAGAAGGGGAAATGTTCTGATGGTCTGATTTGTCGCACCTGATGGCACTTGCTCACACTGCTGATATTTTTAGAGGAAACAGCTGCTGCTTCGCCGTGCATCCCACACTCCACAGCTGGCTTCAGGTAGAAGAGGAGACCTCAGCAGGTTTGCTGTGCAGAAAGGAGGATTGAAGAGCAGAGAAGGGGAAGAGAAAGGTAGGAAAAAGGAACAGGAAGAGGAAGAGAGAGGTGATACAGGCTGAGAGGGGGAGAGTACAAGTCTAGTGGAGACCTGGGATAGGGCCCTCCCACACCCACTGCTATCTTTTTAATTATTTAGTTTATTATATATTTTATTAATGATTTAATAGTGACTTACAAGATAATAGGGATCTAATTCTATACCACTCCCCCCCACCATCCCTACCAAAGTTATGTGCCTCCACTCCCTTCCCCCTCCAGTGGTAACCACCATAGTTTCCCCAAAGTTATATATCTATTCAAGTTCATGAGTTTCAGTTCTCTGTATCTCTATTCTACATATCAATGAAATCATCCATAGTTGTCCTTCACTTCATGACTTACTTCATTAAGCATAATCATTGCCAGTTCCATTCACTTTGTCCCATAGGACACACTATAGTTTTTGTTTTGTTTTGTTTTGTTTTTTGCCTCCAGGGTTAGTGCTGGGGCTTGGTGCCTGCACCAGGCATCCACTGCTCCTGGAGGCCATTTTTTTCCATTTTGTTGCCCTTATTGTGACCCTTGTTGTTGTCGTTATTATTGTTGTCATTGCTGTTGTTGCTGGACAGGACAGAGAGAAATCGAGACAGGAGGGGAGACAGCAAGGGAGAGAGAAAGACAGACACCTGCAAACCTGCTTCACTGCCTGTGAAGCGACCTCCCTGCAGGTGGGGTAGCCAGGGGCTTGAACCAGGATCCTTATGCAGGTTCTTGTGCTTTGTGCCATATGCGCTTAACCTGCTGTGCTACCACCTGGTCCCAGTTTTTTTTTTTTTTTAACTGATGTGTAGGACCCCATTGAGTGTCTCTCCTATGACTACTTTTTTTTTTTTTTTAATTCAAAAGTCAGCTCTCCTGAAGCACTTATGGCCAGCTCTATAGGGCCCCTATCCTACTGAGCAATAGCACCAGGCTTAGTCAGTCTGACATGTTTTGGGTGTTTTCAGCTTCCCCTTGGGGACAAAGCAATTACCATTCAACAGTTAAGCCCCCAAGATTTGTTCCCTCAAGTCTATGACAGATTTCCAATTTTTCCCAACGTCAGTGAGACAGGAAAAGGTTCTTAAAGATCTACCTCTTCAAGAATTAACCAAAGTGGGGCTGAGAGGTGGCACAAGAGCACACAGTACACAGGGACCTGGGTTCAAGTCCCTGGCTCCACTCCCTCCCCTATAGAACAGGAAGCTTCTTGAGTTGTGAAACAGTGCTGCAGGTCTTTCTCTCTGTCTCCCCCTTTCCTCTTAACTTCTATTTCTAACCAAAATAAATAAATAAAATTAAATAAAAATTAAACAAAAAACCATCCTATCTTAATTTTAGGGACTAGTTTATACTCAGTCCCTAATACTGCAATTGGTAAAATTTATATGTGACATCTATTCATGATAGAAACTCACAATAAAATGGGCTATAGAGAGAAGGCATCTCAAGTAGGTATATAAGAATATTCTTGCTATTAAAAATGGTTATTTCAGCACCTTCACCCTATCTTGGACGGAGCTTGAAGGAATAATGTTAAGTGAGATAAGTCAGAAACAGAAAGATGAATATGGGATAATCTCATAGACAGAAATTGAAAAACAAGATCAGAAGAAAAAACACAAAGCAGAACTTGGACTGCAGTTGGTGTATTGCAACAAAGTAAAGGACTTTACTATTGTATTTTACTGTTGACTGTAAACCAATAAATATTAATAATAAATATTAATCCCCCAATAAAGAAATTTTAAAAAAGAATTTTCTCATATGAAAAGCACACAGCTAACATCATACTCTGGGTAAAAGCCGAAAGCTTTTTCTATAAGATCAGGAACAAGGCAGGGGTACCCACTTTGCCTCTCTCATTCAGAGGAGGACCAGAAGTCCTGACTAAAGCCAGGACTAAATACATAATTTTTTCAGAAAGAAAAAAGTACAACTGTCTCTATTAGCAGATGACATGATATTATACATAGAAAACCCAAGAGAATCCACCCAAAATCAGAACTAAGAAATGAATTTAGTAACAATGTAAGATATGAAATAAATATGCAAAAATCAGTTGTGTTTCTACAGACTAATCATGATCTCTCAGAAAAATCTCATTTATAATTACAGCAAAAGGAAAGAAATACCTATGAATAAATTTAACTAGACTGGAAACACTGATAAAATAAGCCAATGAGTCAAATAGATATTCCATGCTCATAGACTGGGAGACATAATCTTAAAATGTTCTCACATGAGCTCAGTTTACAGATTCAGTTTATTCCCTATCAAAATTTCATTTATTACAGAAATAGAAAAATATATTCCTAGAATATATTAATCACAAAAGTTCTGAGTAGTGGATTAAAATGGTAAGAATGGGGGGCTGGGTGGTGGTTCACCTGGTTGAGCTCACATGTTACAATATGAAAGGGCCCAAGTTCAAGCCTCCAGTCCCCATCTGTAGGAAGAAAGCTTTTCAAGTGGTTAGGCAGTGTTGCAAGTGCTTTTGTGTCTTTCCCTCTCTGTCTTCCCCTTCCTTCTCAATTTTTGGCTGTCTCTATCCAATAAATAAATAAAGATAATAATATAAGAAAAAAATGACAAGAAGCAAGAACAAAACTGGAAGCATCCCACTTCCTGATTTCAAACTCTCTGTCACAAACAGCTATCCAAACAGTAAAGTGTTAACATGCATATGTCATAAGAGCCCAGAAATAAACATGTACATACATGTTCCTCAATCTATGTCAAAAGAGCTAAGAACATACAATAGGGAAAGTATAATCTCTTATATAAAAGCTTCTGGGAAAACTAGACCTACATGTGCAAAAGAATGAATCAGTAGCTTTATTATATACTATGCACACATATTAATTTAAAAAATGAAAAACTTGAACCTAAGACCTGAAATCAAACTATTTTTTTTTAATTTTATTATCTTAATTTATTGGACAGAGACAGCAAGAAATAAAGAGGGTAGAGGGAGATAGAGGGGGAAAGAGAGAGAGACACCTGCAGCCCGGCTTTACCACTAGCACAAAGATTTTCCTCTGAAGGTGGGGACTGGGGGCTTGAACCTGGGTCCTTGGTCATTATAACAGGTGCACTCAACCAGGTGCACCACCACCCAGCTCCCCCCCCCATAAGACTCTTTAGAAGAAAACATAATATTAAGTTCTTCAGCAGTGTTTTTTTTTCTGGAGTGGAAAGAAAAAGTAAAGGTAAAAAATGCATATATATATATATATATATATATATATATATATATATATCAAGCCATCTAAAGTTCATCTTTTTTCATCCAGGAAATCACTAGCATGAGGAGAAATGGGAGCAAGCATTTTCATATACCTGATACAGAGTTAATATCTAAAATGCATAAGGAAGCCATAAAACTTAGCAATCTGATTTTTTTTTTTAAATGGGAAGAATAAGGGCAGGGAAGACACCATAATGGTTATGCAAAGAAACTCTTATGCTTGAGGCTCTAAGGTCTCAGGTTCAGTCCCCTGCCCCACCATAAGCCAGAGCTTAGCAGTGCTCTAATTTTTTTAAAAAAGGAAGAAATATAAATTTTTACTGTTGAAGACAAATAAATGCCCAACAGCAACATGAAAAGATGTTCAACATCACCCATCATCAGGGAGATGCAAATCAAAACCACAGAAACCTCATTCCATGGTCTCTTGAATGCCTATCATCAATTAAGAGGTAATAGGACTGCACTATTGGGGGAAAATTAATTGGTGCAGCTGCAATGGATAACGGTATAGAGGCAGGATGATCTGACAAAGCTATAACATGGACAAACACAGAGGACATAATGCTCAGTGAAATAAGCAGATACAAGAGGACAGAAGCTACATGATTCCACTCATATAAGGTGCCTGCAGTGATAACATGCATAGAGACAGAAAGTGGATGGTGCCAGGAGTTGGGGGAGGGTTGGGAGTATCTCAGGAGGGTGGAGCCTCAGTTCTTAGTTTCAGAAGGCACAGCTGGCTTGTTCACTTGTGGACCCTGCTGCAGCCACCCTAGGACCCAGATTCAGGAGGTCTGGGCTGGAACCCAAATGTGTTTCACACTTTGCAGGTGATGCTGATGCTACAGAGGAGCTGAGAGCACTGCTTTGAGGATCCCTGCTGTGAGTGTGTGTGTGTGTGTGTGTGTGTGTGTGTGTGTGTGTGTGTGTGTGTGTGTGTGTGTGGCTGGCTGTGGGTGTGGAGTGCTTCTTAATGTCAACCACCTCTAAGCTGAGAGGTTAACAGAATAAGGCTGAGTGTTTTGCTTCTCTCTGGCTGAGACAGGACCCATGAAGAAGGACACAGAGCATTAACCACCACCTGACCCTGGCCTGCTACATGTCTCCTCCTTGGGTCTCACAGGCATCTGCTGACACTAGGGGGATCCAGCATACATTTTGAAGGGACAGTGCCTATGGCTGGAGGACAGAAACCAGCCCTTTCCCACCTGGAGAAATGTCCCAGCTGTGGCTCTCATGAGTGGAGTCTGACTCTGAAGAGTTACACTAATCCCTGTACCAGTGCTGTGTAGAGAGGAGAAGCTGAGGTGTTGCACAGGGAAGAGCATCACACTTTGTCTTCCATGGCATTCACTGCTGTGCTGGCAACCAGGGGCTTGCATCCACTGCAGAGAAATCCCATCACAGGAAGGGCTGCAGGGCTGCAGGGCTGCAGGGCTGCAGGGCTGCAGAGCTGCAGAGCTGCAGGGCTACAGGGCAGTTGTATTTGTGAGACTGCTGCCTCAGAAGTGTGGCCACATAAGGAGCCCAGGTTCTTTCTCTTCCATGGTACTCTGGCACCTAGTGAGAGCTGTGAGGGGTATGGGCTGATCCCAGGCAAGGAAAGCCCTTGGCCCAGCTCTTCTGGGCAAACAGGCTAGGGGCATGATGCCCTCATGCAGGATGTCTCATGCAGGTGACCACTGGACACTCTTGCATTGAGTAGCCTTAAGTGAAATGCCAGCGGTGAACTTGGGTCCCCCAAGTACCATATGTTAAAGTTCTCACCTCTGCCTTTCTGAATGTGACTGCTTGGAGATAGACAAATGCTTACAGAGACAGATAAGTTAAAAGAAGGAATGCAATCTTTTTCAGTGTGGTATCCAGAGGCAAAAAGGGGCTTTCCCAGCACCCTCCCCACCCCACCCCCCACATACCTTCTCCCTTGGGGCTCAGACTCTGAGGCTTGGTTGGTTGACTTTGTCTCTCCCATGTGAAGGTTTACTTCATGGCTCAGGTCTGAGCAGTCAGAACATTTCATTGAGATCAACTGGCCCAGGGGATGACACCCTTAAAGTCCAGGGGGATAAAATCCCAAAGCTTTTTTGGAGCTCTTGGCTGTGGTTTCCTGGGCTGGCAGACTGAGAACAGCAGTCCAGCCCAGGACATGATCGAGCTGCACCACCACTTGCCAGGGAAATTCCAGCTCTGTGAAGTAGTGCATTCCTCTCAGCGTGTCCCCTCATCAGAGGTCATGGTGCTGGAAAATCAGAAGGGGCCTGAGTGCCAGGAGAAGGCATCTGGACCTTGGGATGCCACACCCAGGGATGCTGGAGAGGCAGACTGCTCTCTGGGAGGAGGATGATATAGCATTTGCCAATGTCATGGTGGTATGACATCCTTCCTCCCTGACCAACAGCAGGTCCCCTTTGACTTCACTGACCATTGTTTTAGGAAGATGTACAAAGCTGGCTTTGGGGAGCTGCTGTGGGTACCCCTGACTCATGTCCATGGATCCAGGCTTCTTGTTCAACGGCCACATCACTTAACACACTACACCCTTGATATGTCTCAGTAAAGGCACAGAACTGTGACGGAAGGTGCAGTGAATCACACAAACCACATTAAGGGTGTGATGCTGTACCCCGAAAACTTATAATTATGTAAAACACCATTAACTCACTTATAATGATTCTTTTAAATATTAGGAAATAAAAAGAATGCTGCAAAATATTTTTTAAAGGTTCAGTAAAGACAGATATTCTCATCTATCTATTTGGACTTTGGCATGAAAAGTCAGGGTGCAGACTCAGGAGAGGGAGAGGAAGTGGCTCATGCCTGAAGAGAAAACTGATAGTCTCAGTGACAGAGATGTCCTTCATCTGCTATGCTGGGAAGGGGTAGAGGGGGGAGGAGGAGACCTACTGCATGTCTGTCTTGAGATTTCCAGGTACCTCTGTTTAAAGGGCAGGGGATCTTATTCCTCTAGCTAAATGACACTCTCAGAGGTTAAGTGACATGTCCATGGCCACATACAAAGACAGTCCCCTGATGGACATGAAGTTGAGCTGAATTCATATTAAACAGGTGTGCCACCACCCTCCATTTAGAGCTGACTTCATGTTGTATGGGACTCCAAGATAATGGCCAAAACCATCTCTCTAACAGCCTAAGTCACAGACTGGGTGCTGAGAGCTCTGTCCTTGCTTTTATTCCCTTCAGGCCCAGTATCACTGTTCACTTTAGTTTTATGTTTCTAGCCCAATTGTGCTGTGCTCCAAACAAAGTGTCACTCAGTTCTGATGCAGAACATATGGTGGCCAGGTCGAATGTGGTTTCTGACAGAGACTTTGAAGTGGGTGACTCAGGGCTTAGCCAGCCAGTAGTTGAGTCCCTGTGTGGAAACTAGGTTGGCCTGACCCTATGGGAATGCTGCCATTTGAAAATGAAAATAAAGATATGAGGGAGTCTCACTTGAGGTTGTGCCAAGGCAATTATCCAGGAGCAGTCTCTCCTGAGGTTTCACATCTACAAAGGCAGCTTTTCTTCACACGAGGGACCAACTAATGCAACTCTGAAATCAGACTAGAAATAGATGAGCCTGAAGGTAGATGCCCAGTGGTGCTTTGTCAGGACATAATTCCTTCATTTTGGTGTTAATTCAGGACAGTAAAGAGTGAAAGATTCATGAAAGTTAGAACCTCCCCAGTCACAGAACCTCCAATATCTAAGATGGATGACGGATAGACTGATGATGAATGAAGTGAATAAAAAGATGGGTGGCTGCTTGATGAACGGATAAATGTATGAGGAAGTGGATATATATTCATGTAAGAATGAATATATGAATAAATGGATACACAGATGAATGATGATAGGTAGAAAGATGAAGAATGGATGGATATAGGAAGAGTGGGTGCATGGGTAGATATATGGATGTACAGATAAACATACAGAATGATAAATGAGTGAGTGAATGTATGGTTTGTGATGGGTGGTTGGATGGTATATAGGTGAATGGATGGTATATAGGTGGATGGAGTGAGTGAATGGATAGTGGATAGTGGGTGAGTGGATGGTGGATGGGTAAGTGAATGGGAATATGACAGGTGGATAGGTGGGTGGGTACAACGGATAAATGAGTGAACAGATGAGTGGATAAATGTATAGATGGGTTTGGGGTTGGGTGGTTGGATGGATTATGATTGGGTGAGTGAGGAAATAGATGGATGATAGGTGTATGATGGATAGATGGATGGACAGAGTTATTTTTTTCCCTGATAATGTAGAATAAAGGTATTAAAGTGTCAGTGAGCATTTGCGCCACTCCAGTCTGTCAACGTAAATGTCTGGGCCAATCCTCCTGAGGTGAAGCAGCCTTCTCTTGGACTGTGACTGATACTTCTGCTCACTGCTCACTGCTCAGCATAGAACTGTATGCCTTTTAACACTAGACCCAGATGGCTGTACTTTTCTGACTTCCCTAGTTATCACTGGGACAAGGAAGTGAAATGATACCATAAGGTCTGGACTAGAATGAAATATGATGACCAATGACATATCATAAGATGTAGGGTGCATGAGTTCCCCCCTAAATATTGGTCATGATCATTAGTTTTCTCAAACACTGACTATCCCTAGCTTCCTAGTGCTATATCTTTGGAAACTTTCATAGATCACCTTTCAAAATTTCCAAGTTAAGAATATTGAAAAATGAATGATATTTCAGGGTTACAACAGAGTTGCTATGTTAAAGAACTGTTGCCAAAGTCTTCCTAGAAGGATTTCAGGGACTACAGTTTCCAGCATACCACATCTTTCACCTCATTGATGTATGCTTAGCAGTGCATTCTATTTTTTCCTTAAGACAACTGTAAAGCACATGAAATAAAGCAACAAAACAAAAGTGACATCCTGCTTGGGTTGGAAGGGGCTGCAGACCCAAATTCCCATATGCACTGGTTCAATGAGCATGCATGCCTTCCTGATAGACCCAGCAAACTTGCTTGCTTGTCTCAATGCTTAATTTTCAATTTGCATTTTTAAAAAGGTAACATTTGATCCAGATGATTTGGTATGGTCTGAAATATTTATCTGTGAAGAACACATTTCTGTTCCTTATGAAGAGGGAGGGAACCCCTTTCAGCGTCGAAGTTATTTAAAGAGCGTTACAGGGGCGTAGTGTGTCTGCCTAAGCCCCAGCTGCTTCTGTGTTTCTTTGATGGTTGTGAGTTAGTTATAAATGAGGGAGAAACTCAAGGTCAGATACAGCTCCCATTCTGGGAGCCCAACCCATATGCAGGGGCAGCTGGTCATTTTACTCAGGCTAAGTCATAGGGCCTCACAGTCTGAACATCTGTCCAATCCATGCTGGTCCCATGAAAGCAAATGGATTTTGAAAACATCTACCCTGTTTTCCTTTAGACAAAATTAACTGCTAATTTTCTAAATTTCTCCATTGTAGAACCTTGTTGAAGAGTGAAAAAATCTTGGACTAAGGTGTGTATTAGAAGCAATAGGGTTGTGCGTGGGTCCAAGTCCCAGGAGGCCTGATACCCAAGCACCATCTGGTTGGGCTCCTTGAAGACAAGCAAGGGGTTGGGCTACAATGACTGCAAGAAACTACTATTCTGCAGACACTAGCAAAAGGTGAACTCTGCAGAGTGTTAACTGTCTCTTTTTCTGAAATAATGTCCCTTCCAGGGAATCGGAATGCAAAAATAATGTGGAATTAGAGATAGGCTTCAAAACAGAATGGCATATCAGAATGATGACCTTTCAAAGTGCTGAACTTAAATGCAACCAGGGCACTAAAATACCACCAGTGTTGAGCCCACCAGTCATGGGCTTATCTTGCAGAAGGTGGAAAGGACAGGAAGTAGATTCTCCCCAGAGCCTCTAGTCTGGAACCCATTCTGTTGAATCTTTCTAGACCCACTCTCCTGAACTGTAAGAAAGGAAAATTGTATTGCTTAGACCAGGTTTTTGCTCATTTATTGAAGCAGTAGTAGGAATTAGTTTCACCTGCTCTTAAGCCTCACATAATTGGACTTATTTATTTCACATACATCCTTTGAGTGTAGCTTCTGTTGCTCAACATATTGTTTGACATTCACCTATAGTACTGGCTTCACTATGCTGCTTTATTTATGGTCTGAATACATCTGATTTTTTATTTGTTACCCTACATATTGGGCCATTACTGATTAGGGGTAGTTATGAAGAAAACTTCTACAAACACTAGTCTGACTTAAACACTTATTGATCTCAAGAAAATAGCCATTAAGTACAGTTTTGTTTAACTTTAGGAAAATATGTCAGTTTAAAAATATTTTTATTTATTTATTATTGGATAGAGACAGAGAGAAATTGAGAGGTGAGGATATGATAGAGAGGGAGAGAGACAGGGAGACACCTGCAGCCCTGCTTTATCCCTTGTGAAGCTTCCTCCTATAAGTGGGGACCAGGGGCTTGAACCTGGGACCTTGTGCATTGTAATGAGTGTACTTAACCAGATGTGCCACCACCTTCCCACCCCCCATCAGGGTTATTGCTGACTCAGTGCCTGTACAGTGAATGTACTACTCCTGGTAACCATTCCCCCCCCCCTTTTTTGTTTTAAACTGTCACAGAAACAGAAAGAAATAGGGTAAGAGGGTGGAGGGGTAGATATCTGAAGTCAGCTTCATCACTCATGAAGTTTCTCTACTACAGGTGGGGATCTAGGGTTTAAATCAAGACCCTCACACATGATAATGTTTGCAATCCACATGCTGTACCACTCCCTGCCCCCCTAGACCATTTTCTAAACTAGTTGTACCAATGCTCATCTCCATGAGCTAAACAGAGGAGCTGAGTTGTTCTCATATTGATCATGACTTTTAATCACAATTTTACTACTCATTCACAACAATGAATTGTTTGACAACTTTCAAAGATCCAGCTGCCAGCTTCAGAGGTGAGTTAAAGCGATGAGGCAAGTTGAGATTTTCATGGAATTCCTTGTTGACCAAGTGAAAGAAACATAACAGCATATCTCCAGGCTGAGAGTCTGAGAAAAGGGGCAGTCATGTGGTGACCATTCACACCAGGATATATGGGTAGGCTGTAGAATCAGCGATTCAGGTAAGTCATTTGTAAATAAGAAGAACCAAACAGGCATGGGACCGGGAGAACTTTGTAGAAAGAGCAGCAGGCAATGGGTATAATTAGCTCTTGCTCTCTGTCTTCAGAAGGCTCTCTAGTAATCTTGGGAGGAGGGGACCCCTTTATTAGTGAGAGTCAGAGATTTTGGCTGTATAAATTTGTGTTGTACTTGGGCAGAGGAGATAGTAGTCCAATTAAAGAGGATACTGGCAAAACTAGGCCAGTGTTCTGATCTGGATGCTCTGAACTCAATGACTATCACTGCCTAAATCTATATGATGAATCCCTGAGTTCACGAGGGTAGATGAGTTCTTGAGGGTGGACCCCTCCCCCCAGGATGTCATTAGTGTCCTTCTATGAGGAGAAAGAGACAGGTGGTCGTTTATTATCTCTTAAGATGTCTTGGGCTTGAGTGCAGGCATGGCCTGAGTGCATATGGACAATATCAGGGGGTGCTCCACAGATGGTAGAGTAATACTGTGCTTTCTCTCCTTTGTATCTCTATCTATCTCTCTAAATAAATACATAGAAAGACTGGGCAAGGGAGGTTTCTCAGTGGCATTGTGCATTCATGAGGCTTATAGTTCATTCCCCAGTGCAACATTATTAAAAAAGCAAATACAGTGATTATTATTAGAAGAGAAAGACATGTAAGCAAGAAAAAAAAGACTAGTGAGATTTTTCTACCCTCTGAGGACATGACTGCACTAGCTGTTCCACGGGTTCTCTCCTCCATTTACTAGAACGTCCTTTTAAAGTTTCTTGCAAGCTGGTTCCTCTACAATTTCAAACCACAGTTTAATTTTCTTCAAATCAGAAAGGCTGATCCTGGATCCTGACAGAGGAAGGATACCACAAACAGAGTCACTGCCTTAGATACCTCTTATCATCTAACACTAGTCATCTAACAATGAATAAAGAATTTGAGGCAGCTCCTCTTCACCCTCAGTAAGAGCCTCAAAATATTTACTAGGCTGGTGGTTGTCAAGGTGTAATGGGCATGCCTTGCATGTATGAGGCCTTGAGTTCAATCCTCAGCACTGTACAATGAGAAAAAACATCAACAAATAGAATATCATGAACAGCAAAGTGTTCTGATCTTTCTTTCTAGTAGAGAAAGATATTAGTAATGGGGCTAGGCGGTGGTGCACCGGGAAGTACAAAGATCTCGGTTAGAGTTCCTGGTTCCCCACCTGCAGGGGGGTTTCTTCACAAGTGGTAAAGCAGGTCTGCAGGTATCTACCATTCTCTCTCTCTCTTTCTCTTTCTCTTCTCCATCCCTCTTAATTTCTCTCTGTTCTATCTAAAAAAAAAAATTGGAAAAACATCCACCAGGAGCAGTGGATTCATAGTGCAGGTACCAGGTAATAACCCTGAAGCAAAAAAAAAAAAAAAAGAAAATGAAAAATAGTAAAATAGTAGTAAATGCATCCATGAACCAATGCACTCACTGGATACACTCCTGCCAATAACAGGCACATCCAAACACAAAAAATCCAAAATTTTACAGATAACTTGAAGCCCTAGCAGCAAAACTCTAGGTCTTTTCTTTAAGGAAAATACGGTGCAAACTTTCAGTCTGGAACCATGTGACAAGTGACATTCATGATCTACAGAGAGAAGTGTGAAATGCAATCACTTGTGATGTCAATTTCATATTATTGATGGTTCCAGAGTAGATGAATATTGTTGAAAAGTTCTAGCAAGGACACTGAGGCCCTCAGATAATATTTATACTTAAGTCACAGATTTCTTTTCTACTCTGTTACAGATAAAACACCATTAAGTACTTTAATAACAAGAACACAAAATTTAGGGCTCCAGTTAGAGCATATGTAGCTCTGCCATAATACTGAGTCAGTGAGTGGGTCTTCTAACTTTGTCTTCTTTACAAGAGGGGAGGGAGTCCTAAGATGCCGGGGGGGGGGGGGAGCTGGCATACTACCCAACACTAAAATTAGAAGCAGGTACCTGAGCTGCTCTCTTAGACTTTTTTCATGTGAGAAATCTGGACACCAGGGAGGCAGCTCATTGCCATAACTCAGATAAAAGGAAGACAACGTTTAATATGAATGGAGCAGCATTTTACAGAAAATGGGGAAGTCATGGAGCCCAAGAAGGGTGATGGTTGAAAACTAAAGAGGAAAGAAAAAAACACTGATAAATATAATCTCAGCAACAAATCCCCGGACAAAATAAGCCTGGAAAAAGTACAGTGTGGTGGGGCAGTGGTGCACCTGGTTAGGCACACAAGTTACCTGGGTTCAACCCCTGACCCCACCTGCAGGGAGGAAGCTTCATGACTGGCAAAGCAGTGATGTAGATCTCTCTTTCTCTTTCTCTGTCTCTCCATCTCTCTCAATTTCTCTCTGTCCTATCAAATGAAAAAAAAAGAAAAAAAGAAAAGAAAAAGATGGCCACTGGGAGTGATGGATTTGTTGTGCAGGCATTAAGCCCTAGTGATAACCCTGGTGGCAATTTATTTAAAAAGTTATTTGTGTAACAATAATACTTGAAAAATTGAAGCATGGTTTTTCTTAAAGATGTCCTTCCTAGAAGAGATGAAATACTGCCCCTTACCTCCATCTTCATATATTTAAAGCCATGAATGTTTGGCATGTCCCTTAAAAATAATGACAGAATGATAGAGAAATTGGCCTTAAGAAAACACAGTGCTAGTTGCACCAAACCCTTGCCCATGTGGTCTTGGACCCTCCATCTGAGAATGTCGCAAAAATCACATCTCCCCTTATGACCATCATAATCACAATTTAGTCTCACAGCCCTAGGTCTGAGCCAGGTGCACCGGGAACTTTGAATGCCGCTGGATATTTCAGAAAAGGCAAGAAGCGTGAAATTTATCTGATGCCTTGACACAGAACCACTCCACATTGTGAAGGTGTGTGAAAGGTGTGAAAATTAAGCAAATTAGCCCAACTTTGAAGAAAAGCCTGTTGTTCAGGAGTTGGAACAGCTGTCCCCATTGTATTTGGAAATTAAAACAAACAGGAGGAAAACAGAGGTAGGAGGTGGAGGTGCAGGAGGAGGCACATGCAGGTGGCAATGTTGGAGGCCTGGCTGGGGACCTGCCCCCCCTTTCCTCTGTGCCCCTCACCTCCTTGCCCACTCCAACCCCTGGGACTTCAAGCTCACTTCCTGATCAGCAGCATGTGAAAATACATGGACCTCTCATTAGTGCTTAACTGAGGTTGTCACTCACTTAATTGCTTCAATAAAATATAATTAATTAAGAATAACATGTGGAGATATTTACATGAGCTGGAGATGGCACACTGTGATTTCAAGACTTCTCCTAATAGACTGTGTCCTCTGAGACATTTTGTGGCTGTAGTTAGGTAGAGGGGAAACTAGTTCATGGTAAAGGTGGTTATTTGGATTTGTCCACTAGGCTGAGGGGATATAGACCATGTTCTGCTTATTATTTTTGGATTATAGACATACTCCACGCAATCAGGAACAGGAGAAGAGTTGTTAGGGAAGAGAGGAACACCACTCCCAGGACTGCTAATGAGACATCTAGGCAGACAAAGTCACTTGGGAAAGGACGCTCCATGTTCTCAAAGTCTGAGTTAACAATTTCACAAGAGGTTATCTGCCTGGAGTTATTGTACCCATGTAGGGCAGGGGGCACAAAGTGATCACTTCCTAGTGTCCTGATTTCCAGAGGGAACTACTTGCCTCAAGAGTATGAGGACAGCCTGAGATGAGCAAAGATTCAGTCAGAGGTCAATACTGCTTCTCTGCAGATACAAACATATACATGTTCTCTCTCTCTCTCTCTCTCTCTCTCTCTCTCTCTCTCTCTACTGCCTCATGTTGAGGGAAATAAATATACTCAGTCTGAAGAGCTACCTTAAATTTGGGTTCATCTGTGCACACAGACTCTCAAACTTTTTTTTTTTTTTTGGTGTGTGTGTGTGCCAGAATCAACCTAGAACCTCATACATACAAGGGACACACATAATCACTAAGCTACATCTCAGATTCCTTTCTCTTTAGCTCATAAAAGTATATTTGTTCATTAAGATAAAGCTCAGAGGTTGCAGTCCAGAATTACTGTGGCTACCAGGAGGGTATAGAAACTTTTGCTCTGTTACTTGTGACTTCCATCTTCAAGGGCACTTTATAGTTCAAGGTGATTGCTGGGCCCCCAGCTACCCCACTTATATTCTACAAAGGGAAAAGGAGGAATGAAAAGGGCTGAATGGGATGCAGAAGGATAAAGTTGCAAAACAAAAAAACACCAAAAAAAAAATAAAAAGAAAAGAAAAAGAAAAAAACAAAGAAAAAAAGAAAAAACTTTCTAGAATTTAAAATTTTTTAAATTTTAATTTAATTAATTTTTTTTCCAGATCACTGCTTAGTTCTCTGGCTTATGGTAATGCTAGGGATTGAAGCTGGAACTTCAAAGCTTCAGGCATGACAGTCATATAACCATTATTCTATCTCCCTAACCCCAGTATTTATAGTTTTGATTTAAGTTATTATAAGATAAATTTGCAAAATTAAAATATTAAATATTTTATTTTTATTTAAGTTTAATATTGTAATGTGGGCATTCAACTAAGTATGCCACCACCTGACCCCTTCAGTTTAATATTGTATCTTAACTGCACTGATCAGACTTAGTCACATGACCACACTCAGCTACAAGGAGGCCTGGGCCATAAGTCTCTTTTGCTGGGTAGCCTATTTGAGTAAATGGTGTAGGAAGAAAGGGAAAAGGATCCCCTCCCCACCCCCAACACACTACATCTGTTCCTCAGCAGGAATATGGTTTAACCTCCCTGCTTTTTCATCTGTAAATTGGTCTAACACCTATTTCAGGTTAAGATGACATGTGCTTTCAGGCTAAAGCTCTAGGCATGACTAGAAAACCCACTCAGCACTCAAGAGCTAAATAACAAAGCAGACACTGCACAGGGAGGTGTCCAATTTGCAAAGAAATTCTGAGCAACACTGGCTGGTCTCCTGGGATGGGTTTGTTTGATCATGAGATGGGAAAGGATACCATTATGGAAAGAGTTTATGGATGGTTGACCAAGTCCCCAATGGCATTCATCACAGCTAACTGTGCCTCCAGCACTCTCTCTTGCTACATAAGTCTCTCCACAATCTAATACCATATGGGAAAGAGGCAAAAAGATAAAGTTACACACTGGAAATGCTGTGCATTTCTAGACAGTTGTATGTGAGCAGAGACAGACAGATTCTTCCTGTCTAGCCCCTGCCTGAGAAGGGGGTAACAAGGAAAAAGGTTCATCTTGGTGCTTCCAGGAAGGTAGGGAGATTATAGTGTCTCAGATGGCAGAGATGTTCCCTAGAGATAACCAGACACTGGGAAGAGGCTGAGGGCTCTAGTCTGCTCACCCTCCTTTGAGTACATTTCATATTCTCAATTAAAAAATGTATTGTTGTTTTGTTTTGCTTTGCTACTAAGATTCATGCTACACAATTCAATCACTCCTAGTAGACTATTTTTTCTCCTTTTTTTCCAGATAGAGAGTGAAAGAGAAGAGAGAGACAGTGAGAAAAGACACAATTGTGCTGCTCCACTGCTTATGAATCTACCCCAGGAATATGCTCCCACGTGGTGGCCAGAGGCTCTAATCTAGGTCCATGTGCATGTCAACTAGAAATCATTTTAGGACTAGGAGATAGCTTCATCCTTACAGCACAGAACTTGTATGTCTAAGGCACCAGAGACTATAGATTTAATTCCCTATACCATTTTATGCTGGAGTTGAGCACTGCTCATGTCTCTAACACCACTACCCCTTCATAAAGAAATTTTTCATAATGAGTATCCTTCCCCCTCTTTTAATGATTGTAAGCTCCTGACAGGATACTCCTGTTTTTGAAAAAATTAACCAGAATTAATATTTATAGTTCCATTTATAATGAAGTATTGAAGTATTTGAGGTTCCATTTATAATGAAGTTAAAATCCAATTCACAGAGTGGATCCTCCAGGGGGATAAGCTGTCTATGAAGCTCTCTTAAAAAATCTATTTACTTTATTACCAGAGCACTGCTTCAGTTCTGGATTACAGTGGTGCTGGGGATTGAACCTGGGACCTCTGAGTCTCAGGCATGGAGATCTTTTGTATAACCACTATGCTATCTCCCCAGCCCCCATGGAATCTAGAGACATGTGAGGGATGTGTGGCCAGATTAGAGTGCATAGTCAGTCTGGGCCTGAGTGCTCAGCCTGTTCTGTGGAGGTTGGGTCTGCAAGGGTCTGGTCCTTAGTGGGTATTGAATCTGGGGTTGAGATAGTGCTGTGTTTGGAGTTGGAGGTAGGTGTCCTACTCAGGCAGTCAGCTCATAAACATTTGTACTATTCAAGACACATCAAGGGCCAGAAGTTAGCTTACTTAGTAGAGCAACACCTTGCCCTATGTGAGGGCCTAGATTTGAGTCCTGGTACCATATGGGAGCACCATGGATGGCTCTTGGGGGAGCTCCATGGATAATGAGGCAATCCTACAGTGTTTCTCTGTTAACTCTGTATCTCTCTCTTGCAAAAAGAATCAAGAATGAAGAACTAGGCAGGGAAGTCCCTCAACTTCAGCATATGCACTAGCCCCTAGGTGCCTTGTCCTATACTACATTGAAATGGAAAGACAGATTCCAGGAAAGAAAGAGTCAAAGAGGAGTGTGGCCCTGAAAAATGCAAAAGCCACATCTGTGTATTATTCTAGAACTATGTCAGAGGCTGGTAGGAAGGGGGAAGATTTCTGTGAATTAAGTGGCATCATGGTGTCCTGAGCCTCTATTTAGAGATCATTGAGTAGAAAGGCCTGGGGAGGGAGGAGAGCTCAACCACCAACCCCACGTGACCCAGGCTTGGCTTCAAAAAAGATCCCGTGCAAGCTCCATGGCTGTAGCTTCAGGGCTAACTTTTGACACAACAGTGTGGTAAGATGTTTATGACAAGGGAAACAAAGCAGAACATGGAACTTCCCTAACTTTTCCCAGAGTGGGGATGTCATCTGCTGAGACTCTCAATCAGAAAGGCAGCCTGGAAGAGACCCAATTCAATGTTTGTTTTGGAACCTGCCTATGACCACATCAAGATAGAATGTACAGTGCCCAGGAAATCTTTCAAAATAAACCTTTCTCAGCTGTGTTCCTGTGACCCATCCCCAGCACCAGCTTAGTGGGCATGCTTCTGCAGTGTGTTTGGAAGGCCACTGTGGTCACTATGGAGAGGCTGAGCTCCAAGATATGGACTCTTTGGGAAGTCAAACGTATATCAGAGAGAAGTCAGGTAGTGGTTTACCTAGTAGAGCATATATGTTAGCAGGTGTATGACTTGGGTTCAAGCTCCTGGTCCTCACCTGCAATGGGGTAGATCGGTGATTGTCAGTGCTACAGTGCTACAGGTGTCTCTCTTTTCTTCTCTCCCCCCCTGTCTCTCACCCTTTATTTTAAAAAAATGGCTGTAGGGAACAGTAGAGTTGTGTGGGTTCTGAGCCCTAGAAATAGTCCTGGTGGAAAAAAAAATTATAGCAGCAGATGAGCTACAGGAGAAGAGGAACCATGCCTTTTGATAATCCCTCAACTCTGCAGCAGAAATTGAAAGTATGATAACAGAGGCCCAGCTCATTCTCCTAGCCTTCAGTGGGCAACGACTGTTCTGTTAAATCAATTCCACTTGATTTAATCAAGTATAAAACATGGCTGGCTTCCCTTTTGCAGCAGATAGTTCCCCTAAAGATGGTGACTGTTGATCCTGTGAAAGAAAACCATACCTGCAATGAATAAAATTAAGTGTCAAGTGAGTCAGGATCCAGGAACCAGATGTTCATCACTCTAGGTGGCTATGATGATGAGCTCTGGATCCCAAACAGACTTGATGGACTTGGACCTCAAAAAAATCTCTCTCTCCATTATTTCCCGTCATCTCTAACAGGAACAACAAAATAGACCCCTTTGTGGGCTCCCATAGGACCTTGCCCTCAGCCTGGATCAACAATGGTAGAGAATGTTTCATCCTTTGAAGGGAGGATGGACAACATACTCTATGATACACCTGAGGAAGATGGGTTGATAATGGGGCAGCATGGAATGTTCCTACTCATGACCACAGAATGTGAGCTCAGATCTAGAGGGATGTAGATGTCACACAGGCTCCTAAGCTAATTATGGATCCTAGATCACATCAAATTGATGGGGTTTACAGTAACCTTTCCCATATTAGGGAGCTACTCTCTTCCCTGATCCAGCTTTCTGATTCTTTTTTCAGCCATGGTATCATCTCCCCAGACAATAATTAGGATTCACCTGCATAACAGATTTCAGACTCAGGCAAAAAAAAAAAAAGCCACTAGAATAGCTACAGGCCCTTTGAAATATAACTAAAATATGCCTACTAGCTATCTACAAAATGGTGGACCCCCAACACTTCACCTGCACTATTCCAGCCTTTTTAGGTCCATGATTATCCAACAATTTGTTTGGCTTTGTATATTAACTCTCTTTTCAGCCATCAGGTTCCAGATGCTAGCAGGATGTGACCAGTCTTTCCTGGACAGACAACCCCACCAATGTGCCTGGGAGCTCTGCTTCCCCAGAACCCTTCCCCACTAGGGAAAGAGAGAAACAGGATGGGAGTATGGATCGACCTGTCAACAACACCCATGTTCAGCAGGGAAGCAATTACAGAAGCCAGACCTTCAACCTTCTGCATCCCACAATGGTCTTTGGTCCATACTCCCAGAGGGTTAAAGAGGAGGAAAGCTATCAGGGGAGGGGTTGGTATATGGAGGTCTGGTGGTGGGAATTTTGCAAAGCTGTACCCCTCTTATCCTATGGTGTTGTCAATGTTTCCTTTTTATAAAAATTTTTTTTTGAAAAGAAAAAAATTTACATTCACATCAGTTTGTAAACTGCTGTAAAGAAAATTGCTCTCCATATACTGGTGCGCATCATCTAATCAGTTAAGGTCTTAAGAGAAAAAGACTGATGTCTCTCAAGGAAAAAGAAATTTTGCCAGACAACCGTCTGACTGAAGTGCAGTATCAATTGTTCCCTAGGCCTCCAATCGGCTGGCCTGCTGTGACTATTTCAGACTGATCAGCCCCACAGTCACATGAACCAATTACCCTTGGTTCTGTCTCTGGAGACTTTCCTCTAGTATCATGTCCATCCTGACCCCCTGCACACACACAAAAGTAATAAGATAATGTTGTTCTAACCTTATATTTCTCTATTTACTTTTTGTAACTAGCACTGTTAAGAACATCATTTCTTTTGAGCAGAAGTTGTAAAAATCTGGAATGAAAATCTATCATAATGCAAAATCAGGCCTCTGTAAATATTCAAAGCTGAAAATCTATTCGAAGTAGAACATCAATTCCAAGGTAAATAGCCGAGTCGGATATACTTGAATGCCCATTCAATGCTAACATGAGACTGTGAGTCTGTGTAAATGAAACCTGAAGAAAGAAACACGTTCTGGTCCCCTCTCCTGATAGCCTCCCTTTGACTCTGCAGCATGGTGGTAGTAAGCCTGTGGCAGAGCCAAGCTACCTCACTCCTTGTTCCATATATGGCTCTCTTTCAGACAAGCCCCTCACCCACCTCCCTAGTGTATATCCATTCTGTGTACTGTGTGTGCTTAACAAATCATAACTAAAACATAACTGGACATTTAAGGCAAAGTTAAATAGCATGATCCTTAAACACTAACACATGTGAGAATCATTCATTCATCTGTCCCTTTCTATGTCCACTCAACAGCTGTTTCTTCAGGTAGAGGTAGGTACTCTGCTGTGGCCTGAAGAGAAGACACAGTCTCCAACAAGTCATAAGGTCTCTAGCAGAGGTGGTTTATTTTTCTGACAAAACCCCTAGTGATGCTTCAATGTTTAGGTTTCTTTTTTTAATTTATTTTATTTTTAGTTTTAATTATTTTTTATTTATTTTTACTTTATTTATAAAAGGAAACATTGACAAAACCATAGGATAAGAGGGGTACAACTTCACACAATTTCCACCACCAGAACTCCATATCTTACCCCCTCCCTTGATAGCTTTCCTATTCTTTAACCCTCTGGGAGTATGGACCCAAGGTCATTGTGGGATGCAGAAGGTGGAAGGTCTGGCTTCTGTAATTGCTTCCCTGCTGAACATGGGTATTGACAGGTCGATCCATACTCCCATCCTGTTTCTCTCTTTCCCTAGTGGGGCAGGGTTCTGGGCAAGCAGAGTTCCAGGACATACTGGTGGGGTTGTCTCTCCAGGGAATTCTGATTGGCATCATGCTGGCATCTGGAAACTGGTGGCAGGAAAGAGAGTTAAAATATAAAGCCAAACAAATTATTGATTAATCATGAACCTAAAGGCTGGAGTAGTGCAGATGAAGAGGTGGGGTGGGGTCCTCCATTTTGTAGATAGCTAGTAGACATATTTTAGTTATATTCTAAAGGGCCTACAGCTATACTAGTTTTTTTTCCCCTGAGCCTGAAATCGCAAATGCAAGTGAATCCAAGTTATTGTCTGCAGAGATGATGTCACGGCTGGAAAAAGGACCAGAAAGCTGGATCAGGGAAGAGAGTAGCTCCCAGATATGGGAAAGGTGTATAGATACTGTTGACTGTAAACCCCACTTATCTGATGTGATCTGGGGCCCATATTCAGCTTAGGAGCCTATGTGACCTCTGAATAGTCTGCAGTGAGTTAGTATAAGACAGTTCATAATGAAATAGTGTCTACTTAGACTTAGATCCCCTCCTCACCTATTTCCTATTATACTTCCCTCCCTCATTCCAATGTTAACCTTATCAAAGCAAGGACTGCAAAAGCTGAATAAGGGTAAGAGACTGGCATACTTTAACAATGACTCTAGTCACTATTAGGCCAACCCATCAACTGGGGCCCTATTTGGGGAGTCCTGAGAGTCCCAAACAGACATGATGGGCCTAGACCTTGAATAAATCCCTTTCTCCACTGTTACCGGTCATCTGTATCAGGAATAGCAAAATAGAACCCCTTTGCGCACCCTCATAGGACCTTGCCCTCAACTTTGATCAACAACAGTAGAGAATGTTCCATCTTCCGAAGGGAGGATGGAAAACATACTCTATGCTACATCTGAGGAAGAGGGGCCCTGATATTGGGGCATCTTGTAATGTTCCTACTCATGACCACAGAACGTGAGCTCAGATCTACAGGGATTCAGAGGTCACATAGACTCTTAAGCTGAATGTTTAGGTTTCTACCTCCCTCCCCCCCAATAAAGACAGAGAGGCAGAGATAGAGAGTGAAAAAGACCACAGCAATGAAACTTCCTTCAGTGTTTCAGGGGCTAGTCTCAAACCTGGGTCACAGGTTGGGCAAAGCAGCACACTATCCAAGTGAGCTATTTCACCAGTCCTCAATGTTTAGATTTCATAGGCCAACACTCTCAAGGACTAAGGACACATTGCAAGGTGATTATACCATTTTGAATTACAAGACTGACAAAAAGGATCAATTCATGAGCAGTACATGGCCCTGCCCTGTAATGGACAGGTTCCAAGTTCATTTTCACATCAAGGTGACTCTGAGTCTCCACAGGTCTCCCTTCTAAAGTTGCAGGCTCTGAAAATGCACTTATGAAAACCCACTATCCAGTGGGGCATCACATAACATATGTATCCACCAACTGGTGAATTTTCCCAAAGTGAACCCACTCTCATAACTACCACTAAGATCCAGAGCCAGACAGCTCTCTAGAGCTGTCTACACCCTGCTACCTCCCAGAGCAGAGGTTCCAGAGAGACCTTGCAAAATACAGCCCAGTGTTCACCCACTGAAAAAACATAGCTTTCACATAGCCTACAGAATGAGTGGTCTGATTTCACTCACATGTGGCACTCAGAGGAGTAAATCAAAGGAACCTGCACAAAAGGTGAAGACAACCAAACTGTTATTTGATCAATATGAGAACTAGGGTGTTGTGGGGGTGGGCTAGAATTTTGGTGGAGGGTATGATGGCTTACATCTAGTGTGGGAATTAAAATACTCCTGAATCTGGTAATTCATTAAAAAATGTCTATCGTGAAAACCCCTGGGCCTCTCAACCCGTCTTCTCTAGCCTCTATGACGGCTGTCTGAGGCATGATCTATTAGGGATACAGACTCCTCTTCTGGAGGGTTACTCTCAGACCCTGAGGTAACTGGAGTGAGAAAGATGATAAAGCAACAACATATTATACATTATATGTAAGTGATACATTCACATAGACAAGCAGGTAAATGTCATCAGTCTGGTAACAGAACAGAACAGTGGCAGCAAATATTATTATGTTGGTGACAACTTGTCTTCTCTGAGTGTTTCTCTGCTGGGGGACACCACAGACCCCCTTTTTCAGGTACCTGAATTATGTGAACATGTAATCCCAGCTGGTCTCAGAAGCTGGGGCAGCAGTAGCTGACACTCACTGAAGGACACTGTAAGAAGACTGTCCCTACACAGCATTCAGGTTGGAAGAGCAGGGTCTACATCTAGGCTCTGCAGCCTCTTAGCTATATCATCTTGGCAAGAGACCTAACCTCTCTCTGGGTCTCTTATTTTCTGTGCACAGGAGCATCTGCAATACTTGGTACAATAATCCCAGCCAGGGAAGGGTTGCTTGGACCCCTGCCCATTACATGCAAGAACATAATGAATGTTTGCATTTGCTACTGGTGGTGGTGGTGGTGCTGAGGGCAGTTCTTATTACTTTTTGAGCACGTATCCCTGGCATGATGCTCAGTTTGACATGGGCATCATCTTTAATCTTCCTGAGAACCTAGCCAGCTGCATGCTCTGACTCTTCTGACACAAAGGAGGAGTTAAGGGCCCTGAGTGACAGTGGATCTTCATCACCCAGCAGCTGCCACCCAGCACACCTCTCTTAGTGAAGTCTAAGAGGTCCTCAAGTAGCAGCTTCCTTATAATAATGATTAAAAAAATTCTGATAATTTTGAATGAGATAATATTATTTATGGATCTGCTTTCTCTCTACCCTTCCATACAGCATTTCATTTAAAGTCACACTTTCTTGGAACCTATGGAGGATATTGAAGTGAGAAAACACATAGTCACTCAGGAAAGCCAGCCAGGTGGGGGTTGACCCATGAACACTCTGAGTGGGACATTCATTTACAAACCCATTTCCATCCCCATTCTGAACCTAACCTCTCCAGAGTCCTACCCTACTAGGGAAAGACAGAAAGGGGCTGAGGGTATGGATAAACTTGCCAATTCCCATATCCAATGGAGAAGTTAATACAGAAGCCAGAACTACCACCTTCTGTAACCCCCCCCCCCAATTTTTGATCTATACTCTCAGTGAGGGAGGAATGATAGGGGGAAGATGACCAGAGGGCTCTGAACTCCAACTCCATCAGGACTAGGAGAGTGAAGGGGAAGAAGGGAGGGACATTGGATACAGTAGTAGGTGTATATGTGAATTGGAAAGGAAGAGAAGATGGGACCTTAAAAAAAGGGGTAAATATATACAAATATAGACAGATAGTTGTAGAAAACAATAGTTAACCCATATCTACAACCTTAGGAGAACTGCTGTACCTTACAATGCAGGGATTGGGGATTCAGATCTTTGGTGGTGGGAACAGTGCAGAGTTGTACCAGTTATCTTGTAATTTTGTAAATCAATATTAAATCACTTAAAAAGAAAGAAAGAGGGGAGCTGGGCAGTAGTGCAGCAGATTAAGCACACATGGTACAAAGCAGAAGGACTGGCATAAGGATTCTGGTTTGAGCCCTCGGCTCCCCACCTGCAGGGGGGGTCGCTTCAAAGGCAGTGAAGCAGGTCTGCAGGTGTCTGTCTTTCTCTCCCCCTCTCTGTCTTCTCTCAATTTCTTTCTGTCCTACCCAACAACAATGACAGCAACAACAACAAAAATAATAATAAGGATAACTAAGGGCAACAAAAAGTGAAAAAATACCCATTCTGATACTATCTTGTCACATGATAGCCCTGTCAGCTGCCAATTTAAGCTTCCAGGTGCAATGCTGACAGTGCCTGAAGGTCCTGAGCATCTGAAGCTGGTCTATAACCCAAGCATTAGATACTTGGCAAGAAAGAGCCCTGCAGCCCCTCGCACTGAAGGGGGACCAAAAACTGGTTTCATTTTATTCTCCATGAGCATGTGGCTCCCTTCTCCAGGTAAAGGGAAGTCTGGCCTGCAGCCCTTGACTAGCCCAGCAAGGACCCGTTAAACAGTGTTGTCAATGTCACCAAGACTTCCTGCAGAAAGTAAGTGAAGGACTTCGGGTGAGATAAGATAATAAAAAGGGATATTCCTACAGAGATGCAGCAGGAACTGACTTGCAAAGAAATTAGAAGCAAAATAAATAGTGTTAATCACAGACCAGGCCTAGCAGGTGGCAAACATATTCCAGCTTCATGTTTTCTGTCCTGTTGGTGCTAGGGCATGTGAGGAAGATATGCCAGGCTAGAGCCCCCAGAGCCACCTGTGGTGATGAAGCCTGTCTCTATGTGTCTCCCTCATCAGGGCCCTCTGTGTCAGCATACTGTTCATCACTAAGTCAAATAACACAGAAACAGGGTGTTGGGTTTGCCAGTGGAGGACTAATACAGTTGACATTTTTAGAGAACTGATGGGGGGTAAGTGAGGGGGTGGGTGGGTATGAGGATGGTGAGCATTCTCACTCCCACTCTCATGAAATAACTGCGATATCAAACTTCTGGAGAATGCTGGGAGAAAGTGTCCAAGGTTCTTTGAAAATGTCAAGTTTAACAGCACAGGAAAATGTCTTTTGAATCTGAAGATGAGAACTCAGGGGAGTTGAATTAACAACAGAGCACAACATTTCACCAAGTAATAGGACCATATTTCCCCTTTATGGGACACTGCCCAGGGCAATATTTAATCTCTGGAGTTTAATGAACTTTCACAACTACTCAATAAATATTCAAGGCTGTGACAAGCACTGTCACAAGATAAATCCGGCCCTACTTCAGTGGACTATATCATTTTTGTTATTAAAAAAGGTTAATTTTAATATTCCAAGAACTCAGTTCTTTGGAAAATAGCATGGGTGATGGGCACATTCTGTCCCAGTGGCTCTGCTAACTTTGTATACATACATACTGGGCAGGGAAGTGGGGAGTGGATGGTCTCCATGTACCCAGAGAGAGTGGCAAGGGTGGGGGGCATCCCTGGAGGCTGTTGAGAGTAGAACACTGCTCCATGCCTTCAGCCTTGCTCACCTTGTTACCAAGCCAACCCATGGGGAGCCAGAATTGACCTATCCTCTGAGGTGGGACTACAGACTGAGTGAACAAAGCTGCTTCATGGTGCTTTCCTAGTTCGCATGGGCAGCATGCATGGGTTACTAAGGAAGTCAGTTTGCTCTGCAAATCCTCTGGGCATGTAGCAAAAGCCTACCAGGAAAAGCTGAAAGGCGTGTGCCCTCACATAGGGACTCCAGAGCTCATAGGGAATTCAGGTGTTTCCTGGTTTCTAGGCCTGGAAAAGCCTAAAAGGGGCCTGCTGTCCCTAATCTGTGCTTATAATATGGGTCTCACACAACTGATCCTGAGGGCTCTTGCCCTCACCTGCTCATCATGGCTACTCTGCTGAATGTAGGTGTAAGAATGAGTGGGCAGAAACCTTTCCTACCCCATACCATAGGCCTCTCTGTCACTCTGCCAGTTTACTGACCCCAGGATAGTGCTCAGGAGAGTGGCCACAAAGTGGCAAACTGTGTCAGTGATTAGGGACACAGGGCCAATAGCTAGGTGCTATTTCCTGCCTACCATGCTCTCCAGTTCCCCATTGCTCTACCAAGAATTACAGTCTTTAATTACTGGAAGGGGGTGAAGGTTGATCAACTAGTCTGATCACAACTATGTTGAACCAGAGATATTCTCATAGGAGAAGTGTAGATAGATACTGAGCATGAGCCTCTTTAGAGGATCCCTGAGCCCCACACAATATCCTGAAGATTGTGGAGTTAGCATTGGGATGATGGAGGGTCAGCTCAGACCGTGACAATATTCCCTTAGCCATGCATAGGGTTGGGGTGGGGGGTTTGGAAGCATCCAGGAGTTGCCTAGCTCAAAGGTCTGCTATGAAAACTGGTTATCCCGACTTCCAGTGGCAGGGCTACAGAGTAGCAGCAGCTGCGTTTCTCTCCTCTCGTCTCCCTGGTCAACTAAGAATATCAAAAGGATCACCCGAGACTGCAACAAGACTAGGACTACTTTGAGAACCCACCAAGTCACTGGTGAGTGCAAACACCTGTGGCTTGTGGACAGAGAGGAGCCTGTATCTACTCCTGTGTGGCTGGTAACAGTCTGACAGTTTGCCAGTTAGTTAAGTAGCCACCTCCAGTTTGTTTTACCAACAAAAAGTCTGCTGAAGGGAGAAGAGGACTCTCCTAAGGTTCACCAAATGCAACTGTGAGTCTCCATTGCTACTACCCCTTGGAGGTTGGAGCAACAGTGGGGAGGCCCTGTGCTGACATCGGGGGTGGGGGGGCAGAGAACTGACCGGGAAACTCAGGAGAAGATCTACACCCCGGTGGTCTAGTAGTGGGACTATATGCTGGGAGCCTTTCCACATTGTTATCCTGATGAGAACATGGTGAATAATTGCCTCAGGACACACATATTATAAACAAGACTTGTTAAGAAACTCACAGGGCCCCACAGTGCTGCCCAGCTTAGCTCTGGTTGCTGGCAGAGCAGGTGAATTGAGCTGGGGACTTTGCGACCTTGGGGTGTGGGAGACTCTGCACATAACCACTGTGCTATCTCTCCCTCACTCTGCTTTATCTCTTGGTCATCAGTGAGTGATTAAGCTAAAAAACCTACTTAGAGTTAAAAAGCCCTTCTTCTATAAACTATCAGATCACCATACACATGCCATATATAAGAACACTCAAAAATCTACAATAATGGTGTTAAAATATCTTCAAGTTCTAATGTCAATGAATATCAATGGCCTGAATTCACCTATTAAAAGGCACAGAGTAGGAAGATGGATAAGAAAATAGGTGAATACAACCCAACCATATGCTGTCTGCAAGAATCCAACCTAACTCAGCAAGACAAACACAGACTCAAAGTGAAAGGATGGAAAACTATCATACAAGCTAGTGGACCACAAAAAGGGGCAGAAACAGCTATTCTCATATTTGATGCAATAGATCTTAAAACAAAAAAAATTTAAAAGTTAGGCATGGACATTATTTAATGCTCAGAGGATAAGTCAATAAAGAGGACATAACAATTATTAGCATCTATGCACCCAATGAGAGACCATCTAAATACATCAAACATCTACTGAAAGAGCTATATAAATATATTAACAGCAACACAGTAATAGTAGGGGACTACAACACCCCATTCTCTAAACATGACATATCATAGAGGCAGAAAATCAATAAAGAAATGAGGGAGCTAAATGAAGAGATAGACAAACTATAACTATTGGACATTTTCAGAGCCATTCACCCCAGAAACTGAAATACACATTCTATTCAAGTCCACATCAACCATTCTCAAAAATAGACCATATGTTAGGCCACACAGACAGCATAAGCAAATTGAAGAGCACTGCATTCATCCCAAGCGTCTTCTCAGACCACAGTAGAATTAAATTGAGACTTAATGGGGGAGGAGCCAAGATGACAACTTGGAGGCAGCTGCTGGCATGAGCTCCAACAAGCAGCAACTTGTGACCTAGTAGTCTCTGGATAGGGTAGGATACCGGGCCATCAGCAGGAGGGTGAATAAGGGGTCCTAAGTGTGACAACAAGGAGGGGTCCTATAGCTCACTCTTGGGTTAGAAAACTGAGGCCAGGAGGGAAAAGAAACAAAATATTTTGATTATTTCTGAAGCTCACCCCTCCTCCCCACCCCACAACCACCCCCCAGGGGCTCACAATGTCTCCTAGCAGGCTTCTCGCTGAGCTATTTTCTTTACCAAGATTCCTGGCTCACTAAGGGTGTCATTCCAATCCTTTCCTTTTTTGCTTTCCTTCTCTTCTTTTTCTAAGTGTCTGGAACTCTATTTGAGTGACAAAATATCTGACTAATCAGAGCCTTACCCCTGCCTGGGAAAGACTACCTGGAGGTTTTTTTTTTTTTTAATACTTCTTATAATTGGCTGTCTTTGCTCAGGCTGCCTGCAGCCAATCCATAGCCATAAGCTGCAGATTGACTGTTAGGGTTTTTTTTTTTTACTCTATTCTATTTTAGTATTACTATAATATATATGCGTGTCCCTTCTCCCCCTTCTTCAGGTTGACCAAAATTAACTGTTGTTGTTTTTTCCATTGCTAGGTGACTGGGTGTCCTATTCATTGTGAGAGGAATTTATTTCACTCTACCTCTTCCCTCCACTCTCCTTTTTTTTCCCTCCTCCTGGCTAATTAAAAAAAAAAAAAAACACTTTCCTTTCACTGCTCTTAACATACTGTTTAAGAAATGCTGGGTTGGAGAGACACTCAAGCAAGAAATTCAAATTTTCCTGGAAAAAAATGAAAATGAAGACACAAGCTATCAAAATATTGGGGACACAGCTAAAGCAGTACTGAGAGGGAAATTCATATCCATACAATCACATATTACAGAACAAGAAAAAGTGCAAAAAACCAGCCTTACTGAATACCTTAAGAACTTAGAGGAAGAGGAACAAAGGTACCCAAAAGCAACCAGAAGGATGGAAATCCTTAAAATTAGAGCAGAAATAAACAACATCAAAAATAAGAGAATATTACAAAAGATCAATGAAGCCAAATGTTGGTTCTTTGAAAAATTAAACAAGATTGACAAACCCCTAGCCAGACTCACTAAAAAAAAGGGAGTTCAATGAAAATGAAGACACAAACTATCAATATATTTGGGACATAGCTAAGGCAATACTGAGAGGGAAATTCATAGTCATACAAGCACACATTTGGAAATACAAAAAGCTCAAATAAACAACCTGTTACATACTTTAAAGATGAAGGCAAAGAAGAAGAATGAGGAAGAGGGAGAGGAGGAGGAGGAGGAGGAGAATGAAACTATAAAGCAACCAGATGACTTAAATACCTAAATCTAGGGCAGAAATAAATAACATTATAAATAAGAGAACTGTACAAAAAAATCAACAGAGCTAAATGTTGGTTCTTCAAAAGAGCAAACAAAATCGACAAATATTTATTGAGACTCACTAAACAAAAAAGGGAGAGGACCCAAATATATCAGATTGTAAATGAAAGAGGAGATATCACAGAAGACACCAGAGAAATTTAACATATCATTTGAGGCTTCTATGGACAACTATATGCCACCAAGCTAGAGAACCTGGAAGAAATGGAAGAGTTCCTAGATACCTACACACTTCCAAAATTAAATAAAGAGGAACAAGAAAATATGAACAGACCAATCATAGCCAACAAAATTGAAACAGTTATCAAAAAACTTCCCAAGAATAAAAGTCCTAGACTAGATGGTTTTACAAATGAACTCTAAAAAACCTTCAAGGAAGGGTTAATCCCTCAGCTATCATACTCTATCTACCACCTGAGGAAGATGGGTCCTGAAATTGGGGCAGCTTGGAATGTTCTTACTCATGACCACAGAATGAAAGCTCAGACCTACAGGGATGCAAAGGTTACATAGGCTCCTAAGCTGAATATGGGCCCCTGATCAAATTGATGGGGTTTACAATCAATAATATTTAGGTACCTTTTCTATATTTGGGAGATACTGTCTTCCCTGATCCAGCTTTCTAGCCCTTCTTCCAGCCACAACATCATCTCCTTAGACAATAATTTGGGTCCACCTGCACATCAGAGGTCAGGCTCAGGAAATAATCAGTATCTTCATGGGCCCTTCAGAATATAACTAAAATAGGCCTAGTAGCTATCTGCAAAACAGAGACTCTAAATCTTTATCTGCAATATTCCAGCTTTTAGATTCATGGTTAGTCAACAATTAGTTTGGCTTTATATATTAACTCTTTTTTCAGCCACCAGGTTCCAGACTCTAACATGATGCCAACCCAACTTCCCTGTGTAGACGACCTCACCAATGTGTCCTGGAGCCCCCGCTTCCCCAAAGCCCTGCCCAACAGAGGAAAGAGAGAGAGAGGCTGGAATAAGGATAGGCCTGTCAACACTCATGTTCAGCAAGGAAGGAAGTACAGAAGTCAGTCCTTCCACCTTCTGTACCCCATAATGATCCTGGGTCTATACTCCCAGAGTGTTAAAGACTAGGGGATGGGATACAGAGTTCTGGTGGTGGGAATTGTGTGGAGTTGTACCCCTCTTAGCCTATGTTTTTTGTTACTGTTTCCTTTTTTTAATATTTATTTATTTATTTATTTATTTATTTATTCCCTTTTGTTGCCCTTGTTGTTTTACTGTTGTAGTTATTATTGTTGTTGTCGTTGTTGGATAGGACAGAGAGAAATGGAGAGAGGAGGGGAAGACAGAGAGGAGGAGAGAAAGACAGACACCTGCAGACCTGCTTCACCGCCTGTGAAGCGACTCCCCTGCAGGTGGGGAGCCGGGGTTCGAACCGGGATCCTTATGCCCAACCTTGTGCTTTGCACCACCTGCGCTTAACCCACTGCGCTACAGCCCGACTCCTTACTGTTTCCTTTTTATAAATAAAAATTAAAAGAGAAAAAAACTCTTTTAAAAGATTAAAGACACAGGAATACTCCCTTCCAGCTTCTATGAAGCCAGCATCACTCTGATACCACATGCACACAGGGATACAACAAAAAAAGGAAAACTATAGATCCATATCTCTGATAAACATAGACGTTAAAATATTGAACAAAATTCTAGCTAACTGGATACAGCAGTATAGTAAACAGATTTTTAATCATGACCAAGTGGGTTTTATCCCACAGATGCAAGGTTGGTTTAATATATGTAAGTCAATCAACAATCAACATAATCTACCACATCAATAAATGCAAGACCAAACCACATGGTTATATCAATAGATACAGAGAAAACCTTTCACAAAATCCAACATTCCTTTATGATCAAAATGCTACAAAAAATGGAAATAGATAGAAAATTCCTCAAGATAGTGGAGTCCATATATAGCAAAACTACTGCCAACACCATATTCAATGGTGAAAAACTGAAAACAGTTCCCCTTAGATCAGGACTAGACAAGAGATGCCCACTATCACCATTACTATTCAATATAGAGTTGGAAGTTCTTGCCTTAGCAGTCAGGCAGGAGCAAGGAATTAAAGGGATATAAACTGGAAGAGAAGAAGTCAAGCTACCCCTATTTGCAGATGATATGCTACTATACATAGAAAAGCTTAAAGAAACCAGTAGGAAGCTTTTGAAAATTATCAGGAAATATAGTAAGGTATCAGGCTACAAAATTAACATAAAAAAGTCAATGGCATTCCTTTATGCAAACACTAAGTTGGAAGAAGAAATCCAGAAATCAATTCCTTTTACTATAGCAACAAAAACAATAAAATACCTAGGAATAAGCCTAATCAAAGAAGTGAAAGACTTGTATAATGGAAATTATGAGTCACTATTCAAGGAAACTGAAAAAGACACCAAAAAAGTGGGAAAACATTCCATGTTCATGGGTTAGAAGAATTCACATCATCAAAATGAATATACTGCCCATAGCCTTCTACAAATTTAATGTTATCCCCATCAAGATCCCAACCACAGTTCTAGGAGAATAGAACAAAAGCTATAAATGTTTATCTGGAACCAGAAAATACCTAGAATTGCCAAAACAGTCTTGAGAAGAAAGAACAGAAATGAAGGCATCACACTACCAGATCTCAAATTGTATTATAGGGCCATTGTCATCATAACTGTTTGATACTGGAACATAAATAGACACACTGACTGGTGGAATAGAATTGAGAGCCCAGAAGTAAGCCCCCACACCTATGGACATCTAATCTTTAACAAAGGTGCCCAGACTATTAAATGGGGAAAGTAGAGTCTCTTCAACAAATGGTGTTGGGAAAAAATGGGTTGAAACATGCAGAAGAATGAAACTGAACCACTATATTTCACCAAATACAAGTTAATTCCAAGCAGATCAAGGACCTGGATGTTAGAACAGAAATTATCAGATACTTAGAGGAAAATTGTTGTATGCTTTACATTGGTTTGGTCTAGCTCTCCCCCGGCCAGAAAAATTGGTTTGGCCCCTGCTAGTTTCCGGGCTGCTTGTCCCCACCCCAAGGGAATCCCTACAGAGTTCCAGAGTTCTTGGCGCCACCGCGTGAGGAGAAGGATGCAGGAGAGTTCTGTGTGGTGGTTAGTTTAAGGGTCTCTCTCTGCCACCAGAGGAGAAAGACAGGAGAGCACATGTTTGCCCGCTCGTGAATAAAGATATACAGCTTCCCAGCCCAGCCGTGTGTGTCCTTGAGTCTGTCTCTGTTCACCACCGCGAAGCTAGCCCGGCCAGCTGGAGCCTCCGAAACTTTTAACAACGGAAAATACTGGCAGAACTCTTTTCTGCATAAATTTTAAAGTCATTTTCAGTGAAACAAATTACAAGGTAGACTAAGGCAAGTACAAATCAGTGAGACTACATCAAATTAAAAAGCTTCTGCACAGCAAAATAAACCAATACCCAAACAATGAGACCCCTCACATAATAGGAAAAGATCTTTACATGCCATACACCAGAAAAGAGGCAAATAACCAAAATATATAAAGAGCTTGCCAAACTCAACAATAAGAAAACAAATGACCCCACCCAAAAATGGGGAGAGGACATGAACAGAATATTCACCACAGAAGAGATTGAAAAGGCCAGTAAAAATATGAAACAATGTTCCAAGTCATTGATTGTCAGAGAAATGCAAAGAAAGACAGCAGTGAGACACCACTTAACTCCTATGAGAATGTCATACACCAGAAAAGACAGCAGCAACAAATGTTGGAGAGTTTGTGGGGAGAAGGAACCCTCCTGCACTACTGGTGGAAATCTCAATTAGTCCAACCCCTGTGTAGAGCAGTCTTTAGAACTCTCAGAAGGCTAGAAATTGACCTACCCTATGGCTCTGCAATTCCTCTCCTGGGGATATTTCCTAAGGAACCCAAAACACCCATCCAAAAAGATTTATGTATACCTATGTTCACAGCAGCACAATTTGTATTACCCAAACCTGGAAGCAACCCAGGTGTCCAAAAACAGATAAGTGAATGAGCAAGCTGTGGTATATACACACAATGGAATACTACTCAGCTATAAAAAATGGTGACTTCACCATTTTTAGCCGATCTTGGATGGACCTTGAAAACTTCATGTTAAGTGAAATAAGTCAGAAACAGAAGGATGAATATGGGATGTTCTCACTCACAGGCAGAAGTTGAAAAACAAGATCAGAAAGGAAAACATTTAAGCAGAACTTGGACTGTAGTTGGTGTATTGCACCAAAGTAAAAGACTCGGGCAGGAGGGGGCGCTGGGAGAGTTCAGGTCCTGGAAAACAATGGGAGAGGACCTAGTAGAGGTTGTATTGTTATGTGGAAAACTGAGAAATGCAATGCATGTACAAACTATTGTATTTACTGTTGACTGTAAAACATTAATCTCCCAATAAAGGGGGAAAAAAAGAAAAAGAAAACTGGTTGTCTCAGGTCCTCTCCCACTGGGTGTCATGTCCTATGTGTTCTGCTGGCACTGGTCCAGCCCACCTGCTTCAGGGGCCCACAATCCAGCAACTCTTCACCTTTCTCTCTAATGATGCTGATTCTGTTTATGACAATTTCTGATTTTCTGGGATCATGCACATAGTGAAATATACAGATTCAAGGCATTTACTAGAACATTCTTTGGGCCTTCAAGTGCTCTGAGGCTCAAAGGTATGTACATATATTCAAGCTGGCACCTAAATTTCTCCCAGGCCCCAGCCTTAACCCCAGCATAGAAACTAGCTGTCAGGAATAGCAAGCTGTGGCCAGGCTACTACTGACAGCCACAGATTTTTTTTCCTTGCTCATATGACTTTTGTTCTATAAGTGATTTTTTAAATACAAAATAATCTTCAAGAATTTTGGAAAATGGACAATAAATAAAAAGAAAAATAGGGGGCAGGGCGGTAGCACAGTGGGTTAAGCACACATGGTGCAAAGTGTAAGGACTGGCATAAGGATCCTGGTTCAAGCCCCATGCTTAACCCTGGCTCCCCACCTGCAGGGGAGTTGTTTCACAGGCAGTGAAGCAGGTCTGCAGGTGTTTATCTCCTTCTCTCCTCCTCACTGTTTTCCCTTCCTCTCTCAATTTCTCTCTGTCCTAGCCAATAACAATGGCAGAAATAAACAACAACAAGAAGAACAACAAGGGTAACAAAAATGGGGGGATGGCCTCCAGGAATAAACCAATTCATACCGAGCCCCAGCAATAACCCTGGAGGCAAAAAAAAAAAGGAAAAGAAAAATAATAGAATTTGAAGGATTTCAGATAGGACCAGGGGTCTGGTCTACACTATGTGTTCTCAGTCTTAATGCTGCAGGGGTCAAATTATTCTCTGTGGTGGGCTGCAGTATTCACCTGTAGAAAATTAAACAGTTAAGAGAGTCGGGCAGTAGCGCAGCGGGTTAAGCGCACCTGGCGCAAAGCACAAGGACCAGTATAAGGATCCTGGTTCAAGCCCCCAGCTCCCCACCTTCAGGGGAGTCTCTTCACAGGCGATGAAGCAGGTCTGCAGGTATCTATCTTTCTCTCTCCCTCTCTGTCTTCCCCTCCTCTCTCCATTTCTCTCTGTCCTAACCAACAATGATGAGATCAATAACAACAACAATAACTACAACAATAAAACAACAAGGACAACAAAAGGGAATAAATAAATATTAAATATATATATATAATCTTTAAGAAAATTAGGCAGTTTTCTCCCTCACTAAATGCCAACCACATCCTCTGTATGTGATACAGAAGTATCTCTAGACACTGCTCTCTGTCCATGGGTCCCCCTTGGAAGACCTCAAGTACATCTCCTCAGAAAAAAATGGGTGGACATGTTTTCAATTTCTGTGTACAGTCATAAAATCAAACATAACAGTCGATTAGCTGACCCTGTAAAGTGCTTGCTGTTGTGAGCACTGGAATAAGGTGTGAATGACACTTTGAGAATAAGAAAATTGTTCTTGAGCTTTCCAGGGGACACACAGATGCCAGTTGTGTGGTGTATGAAGTGCTCAGTGGGGCTGAGAAGATAGCATGGTGGTTGTGCAAAAAGACTTTTGCACAACCTGAGGCTCTGAGATTCCAGGTTCCATCCCTGACACCACCATAAGTGAGAGTTAAGCACTACTCTTTTAACAGCAACAACAATAAGATGCTCACTGGAGGACTGGGGAGATAACATAATGGTTATGCAAAAGATGAGCCTCTGAAGTCCCAGGTTAAATCCCCAGCACCACCATAAACCAGAACTGAGCAGTGTTTGGTCAATCTCTGCCTGTCTATCTCTCTCTCAACATAAACAAAACACTTTAAAACATGCTCACTGGAATACTGGTGGGCCTGAATGGTGGCTAGAATACTGGTGGCTAGAATGATCAAGCAGAAAGGGTGTGCCTGGAGGAGTCAGTCAGGGTAGAGAGAAGGGGTTATTCACCCCCATGTCCCTGTCTGCTTCCTGGAGGCAGAATCCTGTGCACTGGCAGTCTGTGCCTAGGACCCAGGAATTCCTTCTACCCTCTTTGGAATACCTGTGGTTACTTTCTTTCTTGGGAAATAAAAAACACCACCACTAAGGCCAGTTGCTCAGTTTAACATATGTAGCAGAAACCTTTTAAAGCATGTCCCTTGACTCCCTCCACACTTCAGCAACCTAAAACACCCCTAAGGGGAGAGAAATTCAAATGTAAGAAGATTTAACTTCCAGGCTGTTTATCCCAAAGCTGTTTATAATTGTGAAACATTGAAACAACTTTCACATCCAAATATAAAGGATTAGTTAAATATAGTATGCTGTGCTCATACAATAGCATAATTAAGGTAACATTTTGGATCTATTTTGTGTTTATGAAACAGCTTCAGGAAATAATATTCAATGAGAAAGTAGATTACAAAAGTGTAAATCCTGTATGCATGTCTCTCTGTGTATGCAGATATACATTTATATGCATCTATACAGCCAACATCCATCATCAGGATATAGCTAAACATCCACCAGGTACCCATGGCATATTTAATAATCAAGTCATAGCACAAGGAGTAAATCTGTGTTAAAAATAACAAAACACAGGACTGAGAGGTCGCATACACATTAGAGCACATATTACCAAGCTCAAGGACTCAGGTACAAATCTCCTGACCTCCCCATCTGCAGGGGGCAAGCTCCACAAGTGGCTAGACAGTGCTGCAGGTGTTTCTCCTTTGTTTCTCTATCCTTCTCTCTTCCTCTATTTTTTTCCATCTTTGACTCTCTATTAAATAAAAAGGGGTGGGGAGATGATGGGAATGGTAGAGTGGAGCAGGCACCAAGCCCCAGTCATAACTCTGGTGGCAATAAATAAATAAATAAATAAATAAATAAATAACAAAACTCAAAATTGGGCAAAGGGAATAGAAATGCCTTAGGCACCACTTGTAGCATTAAGTGTCGAGCTGCGCCGTGGAGAAGAGAGAGAGAAGATCTGGAGGGAACACAAATCTTTATTTGTCCTGGCACCTCAGAGTTGGGTGAGAGAGAAGCAGCTTGGGCCACATGGAAGTAGCAAAAATGGCCACCTCATGCAGCAACCTTCCCTGCGTCTAACCACCAAAGTGAAGGGCCGGGAAGAGAGAGAGGTGCGGAAGAAGGGCTTTTATGGGAGTAGCTCTCGCGAGAATGGGAAGGGGAAGGAGTAACCAGAGCACTCCAGGGTAGGATAATAACTCTCGTGAGAATGGGAAGGGGGAGGAGTAACCAGAGCACTGCAACTATTGTGGGGAATAGACAATGCCCTGAGGGCATAACATGGTGGAACAGGTGCTCCAGAATGTCCTAACTCTCACTGGAACTAGCAATAGCCTGAGGGGACAACATGGCAGATGTGACTGCATCTGCACAATTTCCCAGCAATTAAGCAAATGGAGACCTGGCCTGGTGAGCTATATTTGCTAGTGTCACCACGCACCCATCAAAGGCACAGATGAAGCAGTGGAACAGTCCCCTATGGGAAGGATGCTGTAGAAGTCACTGCCCACCATGCCTCCTGGTGAAGTCTATTTAGTAGCCTTCCCTTTGGAGAATAACTGGTTAAGATGATGATGTGGAAACTACATTTCTCAGTTTCTCTCTCTCTTCCTTGCTTGCTTCCTTCCTTCCTTTCTTACTTTATTTCTTTCTTTTCCTGTAGGGTTATCTCTGGGGCTTGGTACTGGCACTATGAATCCAATGCTTCTGAAGCCCACTTGTTCCATTTTATTTGATAGGACAGAGAGAAATGGAGAGGAGGAGGGAATAGAGAGGAAGAGAGAAAGACACTGACAGACCTGCTTCACCACTTGTGAAGTGTCCCCTCTGAAGGTGGGAAGCCAGGAGCTCGAACCCACATTTCTCAGTTTCTATTCAAGTTGAGATACTCCTAAATATGCCAGGCAAATGGGGATTTCAACTTACAGTGCAGGGATGGGGATCAGACAACCTGAAACCAACAGACTAGGTGATGGACAATTGTGGGACTCACACTATGAAGCATGATTTAGTAGTTCAAATATGAACTCTGGACTCTCATCAATACAATTCAGAATGAAAACTAATCAACATCCAATGTTACACTCCAAATTACCCAGTTGTTAAAACTGAGACAAGTGAGACCAACTATATATTCTTTTTGGTGGAAAATAGGTGCCAGGAGATGTAGCAGAAGCCAAGTTGGAGAAAGACAGCATGGATCAGGAGTGCCTCCCTGAGCAGGGCTATGGCAGTGGTTACAAGTGTCTGCTTGGTCTCTTGTCTGGGACTATTACTAAAAATTAAACTTTGAAAGAAAGTTTTCCTGCACCATGCAGGAGACAGTGGCATGAGCCAAGTGTTACAGCCAATTTAATTACAGTCTTTAGTGTCTGCTAAAAGGTGTCTGTCCTACCAGAAGTGACACAGCAGTGTTCAGAAATGAATGGGGGGAGAATGGCACTCTTTACTTTCAATCACCTGAACCTCAAGAAGCTTCTATTTCCTCCCTACCATGAATACAGTTTACTGTTATCATTATTTGATTTTATAAAATATAGCCATATCCACCCAGTAACAGACTCCAAACTGAGAGGAGGGGAAACCTCACCCATCCATGCAGACCCTAATGAAAGATATGTAGAGTTGGCAGCAGGGGTGGAGGAAGCTGGACAGCTCTGCCCACTCAGGTCACAGACTTAGAGGTGACTGCTTCCTGAAGGCACAAACCATCCAGCATGACAAACATCCAACTGGTCATTCTGTACTGGCACTGTGATAAGTGCTTTAGCACTCCCCTCATTTGACACTGACCTCAATCTCCTAAACCATGCCAATAGTCATAGGGTGAATAAAGTAGTCAGGGATAGAAATCTATCAGTCTCTCTGCAGAAAAAGCAGGTGCCTGAATCCCTTAATGACATAGCACCCCCCCAACCACACACACACACACACACACACACGCGCGCGCGCGCGCTGCCCATCAAAGCAATGGGGATCTGTGCAGGCAGTGTGTCTCAGTAAGCACGTAAGGCAGGGAGGTGGGAAGACCCAGGGCTGGAAGAGGAGAGAAGGAACTGAGTATGAGCCATGTGGAGGCAGAGAGACACAGAGAGGGCCAAAAATATAAAAGTATCTCCATGAAAGTTCATGGGGATTGTGCAGGCCTAAGAGTCCCAGGCCCCACTGGGGTGTTGGGGGGGGGGGGGTAGGGAGCATCCTCCACCACATAGGAGATGCCAGCTCAGAGGCAGTCCCAGCAGTGATACAAGCTTTGAGCTGCCTGGCTTCCCTGTTCTGGAAGGGACATCATCCCCCAACTCCTCATTCCTCCCCAGAATTAATCTCATCAACCTTGTGGTGCCCACTGTCCCTCCTTCTGGCTATATAGTGTGATGGATTATATATCTTGCAAAGAGAATTCAGGTCAAAATGCTGGCATCTAGTAGTGTGACTGTATGGATAAGAGGTCTCTGAAGATGGCAATGAGCTAAGGAATTCAGAATAAAATTCTCCTGGATTGGGGTGGGCCTTAAATTCTGTGTCAGATTTCCTTGGAAGAAAAAAGAGTCCATAGAGAGGCCACATAAGGATGGAGGCAGAGTATGAAGGGACTTAGTCACAAGCTGTAGATGTCTAGGGCCTCTAGGAGGGGGATAGGGCAGGAATGAGGTTCCCCTGGAACTTTAGAGGAAGAACAACCCTGTCCATACTGGATGTTAAATTTGTTGGTAAGTAGATGAGTTTTTGCTGTATGTCACCCAGTTGGGGTGATTTCTGTTGCCTTTTTAGGGGTTCAGCATTGAAGACATATAACCTGCAGATGAGAATGGCCATACCCAAAGTGTCCCCTTGCCCCTTGGTTTGTTTTCCTGCATTTCTTGCAGAGAGAAACTCTCCTTCCCATCCAATACCAATCAACCCAAGGCTCATCTTACCTAAGAATTTAGAGCCACTAGGTTCAGAGAATTTCCTCAGGTTAATCAGCACCCAATAAAGCTGTTTCCACTTCTCATTTCTTTCTTATTTATTTATTTATTTATTTATTTACTTTAAAGCCTGGAATTAAATGAAATATTTAGCCATAAGTATTAAAAGTCCTCTCTGCTGAGAAAAGAGAGGAAGTTAAATACTTCTGTGGAAGACAACATCTGATTGACCTTTTTTCTTGCTACTTGATTATGGCCAAATGGACAAATTGGCCAAATTGGGATAGGGGAGTAAATAACTCTTATTTCTTTGAGTGGGTGACTGTTTCTGCTTTTCAAAGTGGAATTTTCCCAGCTCAAGGCCGAATTCTGCCAGACTCATCCTTAGTGACTTGTGCCAATTTTGTTCTTAGCTTAATGTCTTCACAAATAGGATGGGGGAGGGGGGAAGGGAGTGTGCTTTTTTTCCCTCTCACTATTTCTCCACTTCTAAAAATGAAAAAAAAAAAAAGCCTCACTAAGTGGATGTTTTTGTTTATTGTAAACTGCTGGGTTGTGTGCGAGATAGACTAATTATTTCCGCACAGTCTAAAACAAGCCCAGAATAATTGTCTACAATTTTCTGCATTTGCTTTCTCCAAAAGAACTGATTTTTTTTCTCCCTTAAATTTCAAAGCCTGAGTTCCTGATTGGGCCCTGGTGATATCATCTATAACATAAACAGGAATTCGTATTGAGTGTCAATCACAAATGTTCCTGTGACCTTTCTGGGCAGAAGAACAGTGGTGGAAGGAGGGCCCAGTATCTCAGATCCTAGCCTGGTTACTTCCTTCTCTTCCCACCTCCACCCCACCTCCAATTTAAGATGTGTTATTTATGGCAGCTTGACTGTGTCCCGATGCAAAGTGCCATGCTGCATGTCCATCTGCATGTTCTGAGGCTGTCATTAGCTCAGCTTGCAGTTTTCCAAATATTTGCTGCTTATAAATGACATATCCTCAAGTTTCCATTTCTACATCCTTGGCCATACCTTTCCCTCCTCAGGTGCAGTAGAGTCCATTTTGCTTTGAAGAACCCAAACTTTTCCTTTGCCAGCATTCCCATCAGCCTCCTCCTCTTCCTTCCAATGTGAAGAATCTCCAAGTTGCACTATCCTTACAGCTTGCCCATATTGAACCACTTAACAGTTCATATGGTCTTTAAAATGCATATCATATCACAGTGGATCTGGATTTGTGAATGACAGCTTTTTGTTAGAACTGCCTTTCATCCTCCAGAAAGATAGTATCTTCCTGTCTTTGCCACTTGCCAACAACATCTTGAGGGATTTGGGCTACAGAAGGTGGTAGTTCAAGGACTATGCTGGCAGGCTGCAGTTTCTAGTAAGGAAAAAAAGGGGGTGAAGGTCTAACAATGGGAACACTTGAATCTAGTGAGCTAATGCAAAACAAGTAACACTTTTGTCCACAGAGGAAGGATCATTGGCTGCTGACATCTTCATCAAGAAGTCAGACTTGGGGGTCCAGGCACTGGTGCACCTGGTTAAGTGTATACATTACAGTGTGCAGGGACCCAGGTTCAAGCCTCTGGTTCCCATCTGTAGGGGGAAAACTTCAGGAGTAGTAAAGCAAAACTGAAGGTATCTCTCTGTCTCTTTTCCTTTCTCTATCTCCCCCTTCCTATTTCCATCCATTTGTATCCAATAATAAATAAATAAAAAGATTTAAAATTTTAAAAAAGAAGCCACACTTGTATCTGGGTCTGGGATGAAGTGAAACAAAGTTAGGCATCCACACATGGGCTCCATTCATCGCCAAGGCGGCACGAAAGGTATTAATTTAGCTGCAGCTATTACCATGTACAGCAAGATGGATTTTTTTAACAGTTCAGTGTGGCATAGCCTTAATGCAGTACATTAAAATCATTCATTACAATGAATAAATAGCTTAATGAGATTGGAGGCATCGAGCAGTCTCCCAGTAAACGTGTGATGAAGTGGAGCAGGAATGGTTGTCACCGGGCATAAATTATGCAAAAATAATACACTTAATACCACTCTCCCGGTACATTGTCGCTTTTGTTGAATATTCAAAGGGACAGCTTTCCAGGACAATATCAAATTAGTCTGTGTAATAAAAAAAATTAAAAAAAGATCTGCAACAAAATTATGTACACAATTCTTATCTGCATAACTCTCAGCTTTAAACAAAGGCCAATTATCTTCTGATTTTTCTTGAATGATTTGTCTCTGCTCCAAGCAATGCTACCTAGCATAAGTGATTTTTCTTTTGGTTTAATATTCCTGAAGTTGACACTTCACTTCTAAAACTTGCAGTGGGAATTAAACAATGAATGTTCAAGCACCTGGGTGGTGAGCAGAGTTGGTTAAACACTGGGAAGAGGAGTGGGTGCCCACAATTTTCCCATTGCTTCAAAAGAAGAGTCTCAATCAGACTCTTTGCATTTAAAGAAGGCATTATTACATCCTATTTTCTTCTTCTAAGCAGGAACATCTCTTTCCACCACTATAAATTACAAAAAGGGAGACTATTCTATTATAAATGGAATTGGAAGAAGATCTTGAAATACCTATACTGGTAAACAGTTACCACTGACCTTCAGAATTTTCCCATACAAGTTCAAGAGCAAAATTGCATCCAGTAGCTATAAAAAGCACTGCTCTCACTACTCCATATGCTTGGTGTTCTCAGTAGAGGATAGGGTTACACTGCATGAGTGACGGACAACTAAAACTATTCATGCTCTGGGCTTGCCCATTGGTTATAGGCAAGAGTTTTCACAGTCCCCAGTGAGACCAATGAAGGTGCTTACTCCACAGCCACAAGCATATTCTGTATCTCATCTCTAGATTTTTTCAAAAAGCAGAGTTTGAAATTTATCTTACATCCAGCCTCAGATTTGATTTATTAAGAGGAATAATGGTCTTCATGCCCCAGGCAAGTGAACATCTGTGGCATTTCATTTGTATAATCTTTAGAATTTCACCACTAACTTCTCAGAACATCCAAGCTCTCTTTTTCATATAGAGAATCTGCAAACTTAAGTTCAGGTGGCAAAAAAATTGATTAAGTCACACAGGTAAGAAGGGAGCCTGCCGTTTAATATGCATCTGCATGACTTGAAACTACTTCCACCAAAGAAAATTATGCCTAAAATCTGTGAGTTGTACAGATGTCAATTCCCGGTTGTGACTGTTTGCAGTTGGCAAAGCTGGTGTGTGTGTGTGTGTGTGTGTGTGTGTGTGTACATGCACACTGGGGTGGGGGTGGGGTTGGGAAGCTGTTCTTTGTAACTACCCTGCGACCATAGTTACTTCAAACTAAAAAGTGAGCTCCGGCAACTTTTCTTTTTCCTATCCATAAGAGTGACCTCCTACAAAATAAATCCAAGCTGTGTTGCCTTATTTAAAAAGGAGTGTTTGTAGATACAGTTAAGGATCTTAAGGTAAAGAGATCATCCCATATTACCCAGTTGGTCCTTAAATGAAATGACAAGTGCTCTTTTGAGAGACACATAGGAAAGAGAAGCTGCTGAAGGAGACCAAGTCAGGAGGGACACAATCACAAACAGCCTGTTCGCAGGACTGGTTGAGACAGAAAGGCTCTCATAGAGCCCATGAAGGTAACACACTGTCAAACTCAATCTCAGACCAGTTCATGTCTTTTGAAGTAAAAGCTCCAGGAAATTGACCCACTGTACTCTCAAACCTTTCTTTTGTCTTTGCTGGAGTTTCATAATTCCATACTGAGAGAAAGAGAGAGACAGAGACAGAGAGAGACTGACCACAACACTGAAGCTACACCCAGTGCTACATTACTCCCAAGCGGTACACTGGATTGTCAGCATGGCTAAACAGGTGCCCTCCCAGGTGAGCTATTCATCAGACTCATATACAGTCAGACTCTTAAAGCAAGGTAATCATTTTCCCAATAAAACCTTTGGAACCTTATTTCCTGAACTAGTTTATTCAGATTAAGCAAAACCAATAGAACGTCAAGACACCATTTAACTCCTCATGAACAGGAGATGACAAAGGAATGCTTGAACCACAGTCCACTCATACTGAGGGTGGCACCAGATCTACTTTTTCAGTGCACCAGGGAGCTGACCTTGAAGGTCCAGATAGTAAGGGTCCCCCTAAGAGTTGAGAATTGACTCCAGCTCTCAGGTGGGAACAGACAGAGAGCCCCATTCACATCACACTGGAAGAGGGTCAATTTACACCAGGACTCTGACTTACAGCAGTAGCCTGTGGCACTTCTGGTTCTGAAAGGGACTCCAGATCATACTCATCCAACCAAAGTAAAGACAGTAATGTTGTCTCAAAGCTTAGTGATCTGCTGGCTACAGAGAGACACCAGACAGGTGAATCTGTTTCATATCTGAGTTGAGAGGCACCAACTCAGCTTCCCTCCATTCTGGCAGGATAGTTCAAACTGCTCTTGGTATCTGCGAAGGTCAGTTTCATTCAAATCTTTAGCGGCACCGGGGGTATCCGATAGGGATAGATTCAGTCTCTATATACTGAGCAGCTAACGTCACACACGGGCTCTTGTGGGACAGGGCTGGTAGTGGTAGTAAATACTGAGTAGCCCAAACAAGATCTACCTCTCCACTCCCATCACTTCCTCCTCATTCAAGTTCTGTGGCAAAGTCTTGGTGTTGGAAGGATTCCTATTTAGATCCAGAAGAGAAGTGAGAAAGATGGTAGAAGGATGGCTATCAGTAGGTGAGGCCCAAACTGGACTCCCTGAGCCATGCCACACCTGATTCTCAACTGACAGATACACACTGAAGTGGAGGCTCTGGAACCCCCAACTCTCTGGCCTTCCTTAAATGTAGTGGGCAAGGCAGATAAGGGGGCTCAGAGCTCCTCTCCAGAGTGTGACATGCAAAACGGGCCACTTCCCAGTGTTCCCAGACTCCTCAGTCTTAGATTGAGCCACTAAATCTTCAATTATTGCAAAGCACTGCTTGCAAAATATGTCATCTGCTGTCCCTTCCAAATCCTCAGTTCCCTTGGCAACGCAGCCCTGAATGACAGCAGTCTCCCTTGGCACACTGGTGGTGGGTACACATCCATGTTTCTTTCATCCTACAGCTTCAGGCTTGTCTACTTGGTGCTCGTTGGCTGGGATGGAAAAGATGACCCTAGGGGTATCCACAGTCTTTTGACTCAAGATATTTGCCCATTGGCATTGGAATTATGGGAGATGGTGGCAGGACAGGGTATTTGCCAAAGAGAACTACCAGTGAAGAGAAGATTGTGAGCCTGCCCCTCACCCACAGCATGGGGACATCAGCAGTCCCTCCCAGCAGCCTGTGTGAGGATGTAAGCTAAGGCCCTAGGTAAGAATAGTGCCAGTCACTTAAAATCATCACCCTCCCCCCTCCAGGCTATTGTACTAGATTCTACTTTCAGGATAATCATGTCCCCTATTTATACCTTCACCAGTATTCAAACTTCTACTCTGACTTTGCCTGTGGGGCATCAGTTTTCACATTTGTGTCTTGTCTAAGCTAGACTTCCCTATGAGGATCACCCCATATTCTTCTGCTCACAGCCACACTCATCAACATCAAGCTCTGTGCTTGATCCATGAGAGGTGTTTGGCAAATGTTAATAAATGCATATCGGCTGATCTGGCAAACTTTGTAGACACTCTGGCATCAAAAGGCTTTGCAATCTCAGTGGCTGGGCTCTGGGATCTTTGTCAACAGTTCTCACATTCCACACCCAAAGATTTCAGGGTGACTCACTCTTGTAAATCACTTAATCATGAGGTACATCAATGAGGCACAGGCAACCAAGTTATCACCATCAGTCAAGGCCACAGATGCGGCTGCTGCTATCACTACTCTCATCCACCATCTCTACCATTTTTACCACCACCACTGTCACCATGATCATCACCATTCTACTACCACCACCATTTACATGGTTATCATCTTTATCATCACCACTACCATAACCACCATCCCACCATCATATTTATTTATTTTTCCTTTCCTTTTCTTTTACCAGAGCACTGCACAGCTCTGGGCTGTGGTAGTGAAGGGGACTGAACCTTGGACTTCAGATCCTCAGGCATGAGAGTCTTTTTGCAGAATCATTTTGCTATCTCTCCCACCCTCCACTATCATCTTTATTGCTACCACCACAGCTGCTGCTACAAATACAACCGTGACCATAACATGACTGAGCACTCAATAGGTGCAAACCAAACAGTCTTATAACAGTCTGAAAGGTAGGTACCATTCACAGGCCATTTTATAATTGAGAAAATTGAGGTTCCAATGACTTAAGTAACTTGTCCATAACCACTGGGGGAGTAAGTAGAGAAACCTGTACCTGAATCTAAGCGAACTGACTCTAGTCAGCTCTCTTAACCACATCTCAACTACCTCCACACTCTCTGGGGACTACCTAGGCATCATTCTATGAAGGCACACCTACTTAACCTTGTACTTCACAATCCTCCCACTGATTGCTCTATGCAGCCTCCTCTATTCTGCATGTGGAGAGCTGACACACCCCTGCCATGTCACAAGGCATCACACTCCTCTTCCTACCTCTTCTAGGTAAGAGAGTGAAGTCCTGGAGGGGCCAGGCTCTCCCACTGTCACACTTGCCAGCCGCAAGCTCTGTGCTTGATCCATGACAGTTATTTGACAAATGTTCATAAACCTAGAGTGACAGATCGGGCAAACTTTATAGACTCTCTAGCATCAAGAAGTTCTGTAATCTCAGCGACTCTTAGCTATCCAAGTCTGCCCATGTATCTGGACCCCCCCCCCACTCCAAAGACTTTTTCACAGTGTCCAGCAGCATGCACCCCAATTTCCATCATTTCCCAAAAGGAATAGTGCATCTCACATACTTAATGCCTGAGAAGTTTGGAGAGTTTGCAGATGCACAAATATTTCTGTGCATGGATCAGCATACATTTGAACAAATCACACTTAGCATTTATGTGGCCTCAATGTTTTCAAGTCATTTTATAGTATATTCAACAACTAATCCCATAACATGCATAGGGGAGTAATGGTTATTGCAATTTCATGGTTGATGAAACAGTCCCAGATACCCCACACAATGACCAAGGTCACACAATGATTCAGGTATAAATCTCTATGAGAACCTACAGTGCACCTGCTTCCTAGTCCTGCTCTGGGGAGGTCAGATCCAGCAAGGGACTTCTATAGTTTCAGTGCCTGCTTTTTCTCCATTAAGTCCAAATGATCCTGAGAGGCCTGGGAGGACATTTATTACAAGGATGTAATAGGACAACCTCTGATACATTATCTACAAAGAACAAAGACTACCATGGCTGTTTTTAGAACAATATAAGGAGGCTTTGAAGACATATCCAGCAATTCAGAATGAGCATTAAAGGGCACAGCGCTGTCACCCATCTGGTGCAAACTGGGTGCCCCTCCTCCTCCTGCTAAGCCCAGAACTCTCCTGGCCTGGACTTGGCTGGCAGCAGTGGGCAGATGTGTGACGATAATGAGCTCTATTTAGGCTACAAGATGTGGCTGGACACATGTGACTGAGTGGAGTGGAGGGGACTTTGGGACGCGCCAGCATGGCTGCTCACAGACACATGGCCACAGCATCAAATTCTCTAGTTTGTTAGAAAACAAGCCAGGAACCAAGATTTTTTATGAGAAATATGATTAAGTGTTGACATCTAAATGAAAAAACAAAATCTGCAGCCTTACACAAGACAAACTGAAGAGACAGGGAAGGCCAGCCTAGAACTGAGCTGTGAGTCAGGGCCCGAGTCTGCATTTCCCTGCATGCTTTGGTACCTTTGGCCACTTGTGCCTGTGGATGTATAATACAAAGTTTTTTATCTGGAAAACTTGTTCTGCTACTACTAATCAGACACCAACCTTCTAACCAGGTACCATCCCTACACTTGGGCCCAAGCTGGGGGTGAGGTTTGTCCTACCTTAACTTATAAAACCCTCACCGCCAGATTGAGAAGGGAAGGCTGAATTGGGGGTCCTGTCACTGTAGGTTTAGGGAGAGGTGCCTTTCAGTGAGGTGCATTCAGGCTAGAATCTACTCCTAGAAGCCTCCACTGCACTCGAGGAAATTGCAGAATGCACACATAGTACATGGTACATGGCACACTCAGTGCACACAGAGAACATCCCACACAGTGTCATACCCATAGGAGCACAGCACCCAAATAGCACAGCTCTCAGCAAGAACAGTGAATGAGAAAGATAAACAGAGCCAGTACACGGAATCACATGCCCCAGTTGCCTTCAGATATTGGGCAGTGGGGGCAAGCATTGGCACAACTGGTTAAGTATACATAATGTGAAGCAAAAGACTCACATCAAGACCTGGTTCAAGCCCCTGGCTACCCACCCACAGGGGGATGCTTCACAAGTAGTGAAGCAGGTCTGCAGGTCTCTCTCTCTCTCTCTCTCTCTCCCTTTCTCTCTCTCTCTCCTCTCTCAATTCCTCCATGTCCTATCCAATAAAGTGGAAAAAATGGCTGCCAGGAATAGTGGATTTGAAGTGCTGGCACCGAACCTCAACAGCAAAAAAAAAAAAAAAAAAAAAAAACCAAAACTGGTTAGGTGGCAGGCAAGGTTGGGGTGCCTGGTTCCCATGTAGCTATCGTTGTATCAGTATGTAACATGGGTCACATCACCACCATGTGACTTGAAGATAGGCAGGCCAGTCACATACAAGGGAGGTGCAGTAGGGAGGATGTAACATTTGGCCCTGGGGACTTCAGGCCATGTGCTTTCTCTTCGGCAGAAACATCCACCCAGCAAGAAGTGGAGGGCAGAGAGCGGGGGGATGTGGAACCAAGGCGGCAGATTCCAGCACCAATATAGTGTTCACACACCCGGCCTCACTTAGAGAAATATTGCTATGTTTCCACACACAACGCCTGCCCATGGCAAGATCAGACATAGTGAGTCATTTTCACGAGACCTGCTGGCTTATGTTATACAAATGGCAACAGCAAGTGTTTGGCTAGGGATGGGAGGCAGAATTCATGAGACTGAAAGAGGAGATTCCAGATCTGAACACATTTCTGATAATAATTCATACTTTATTATATATCTCCAGCTAGAAAGAGAAAAGGAGGGAGAGAGCTAAGGGATAGGTAGGGAGAGAGAGATAGAGGGGGGGGGAGAGAGACCAGAGCACTGCTCAGTTCTGGTTTATGATGGTACTGGAGATTGAACATGGAAACTCAGAGCCTCAAGTCTGATAACGTTCTGCACACAAATTATGCTGTCTCCTCCATCCCCCTCTTTAAAAAATTTTTTTATTTAAAAAAAGGAAAAACTGACAAAAACCATAGGATAAGAAGGGTACAACTTCACACATTTCCCACCACCAGAACTCCATATCCCATCCCCTCCCGATAGCTTTCCTATTCTTTAGGAATAGGTGCCCAAAAACAGATGAGTGGCTGAGAAAGCTGTGGTATATATACACAATGGAATACTATGCAGCTATCAAGAACAATGAACCCACCTTCTCTGACCCATCTTGGACAGAGCTAGAAGGAATTATGTTAAGTGAGCTAAGTCAGAAAGATAAAGATGAGTATGGGATGATCCCACTCATCAACAGAAGTTGAGTAAGAAGATCTGAAAGGGAAACTAAAAGCAGGACCTGACCAAATTGTAAGTAGGGCACCAAAGTAAAAACCCTGTGGTGAGGGGTCGACATGCAGCTTCCTGGGCCAGTGGGGGGTGGGAGTAGGTGGGAGGGATGGGTCACAGTCTTTTGGTGGTGGGAATGGTGTTTATGTACACTCCTAGTAAAATGTAGTCATATAGATCACTAGTTAATTAATATGAGAGGGGGAAAATTAATTGTATGTCTCGAAGTTTTTTAAAACACAGACTGAATCTTTTTAATAAATAGGCTGTGTATTTGATAGTCAGACTCTCTCAAAAGCCTAGAAGCAACCAATAGCACAGGTATATACTAGATACTGGGTACTGTACAGCAAGCCCTAACAAAAGGACTTTTCAAAGTTAACCCAATTACCAAATAATGTGATGATAACATTAACTATCGATTGTCTTTTTGAACCCTAAGACAGCAGGAACCTCATATCTCCACTATAGAGCCTCTACTTCCCCCAGTTCTGGAACCCTTGGATAGGGCCCACTTCCCTGTATGCCTCTCCCAATCCATATCAAATAATATTGTATCTGCCGATCGCAACCTAATCAACACAATGATGGCCACCTCAACATGCTTCAGCTCAGACTGTGTCCAGAGACTTCAGGTGTGGAATGACAACCCTTCAGCTTCATTACTTGGGTGAGACCTTTCCTTTCATAGTATACTCTAATTCCATCTCAGGTGGTTCACTTTCTAACAAAGTCCCAAAACCTAGATATACACCAGTTTCTGTGAGAGAGAGAATATATTCACATGTATCCATAAACTACTGCAAAAATATATACCTGAAAGCAGAAGTACACTAGAGTTTGCAGTGAGTATACCCCTAACACTTCCTCTCCACTATTCCTAGCTTTGGGTCCATGATTGCTCAACAATCTGTTTGGCTTTGTATGTTAACTGTCTTTTCAGTCACCAGGTTCCAGATGTCATCAGGATGCCAGCCAGGCTTCCCTGGACTGAAGACCCCACCAATGTGTCCTGGAGCTCCGCTTCCCCAGAGACACCCTACTAGGGAAAGAGAGAGGCAGACTGGGTATATGGACTGACCAGTCAACGCCCATGTTCAGCGGGGAAGCAATTACAGAAGCCAGACCTTCCACCTTCTACAACCCACAATGACCCTGGATCCATGCTCCCAGAGGGATAGAGAATGGGAAAGCTATCAGGGGAGGGGGTGGGATATGGAGATTGGGTAGTGGGAATTGTGTGGAGTTGTACCCCTCCTACCCTATGGTTTTGTTAATTTATCCTTTCTTAAGTAAAAAAATAATAAAAAATTTATTTATAAAAAGGAAACACTGACAAAAACCATAGGATAAGAAGGGTACAGCTTCACACATTTCCCACCACCAGAACTCCATATCCCATCCCCTCCCCTGATAGCTTTCCTATTCTTTAACCTTCTGGGAGTATGGATCCAAAGTCACTGTGGGATGCAGAAGGTGGAAGGTCTGGCTTCTGTAATTGCTTCCCCACTGAACATGGGCATTGACAGGTCAATCTATACTCCCAGCCTGTCTGTCTTCCCCTAGTGGGGTGGGGTTCTGGGGAATCGGAGCTCCAGAACACATTGGTGGGATAGTCTGCCCAGGGAAGTCCGGTTGGCATCATGTTAGCATCTGGAACCTGGTAGTTGATAAAAGAGTTAACATATAGAGCCAAACGAATTGTTGGTTAATCATGAACTTAAAGGCTGGAATAGTTCCTATGAAGAGTTGGGGGTCTCCATTTTGTAGATAGCTAGTAGTCCTATTTTAGTTATATTCCAAGAGCCCATGGCATCTTAACTCAGCACCCTATTGGCTCTGTCGGGTCAGTCCAGGACAGGCTGCAGACAAACACCACACCAAGGGAGGAGGGAGTCCTGGGACACAAGCCCATGTGTCCTGGAGAGTAGGTGTGCAAAAGGGGCCTCTAAAGGGCTAAGATACCAAAAAAAACATATGATGAGGGTGTTTTGGGGGTATTAGATGGTGTTTCTCCAGCACTCCAGTGTAATCACATTTCTCCCCCTGAAAAAGCATCCCTATGGCCCCCAAATACCCAGATTTAAGTGGAAAGGAAGTCATGATTATTGAATGCCTATCAGGGTCTATGCCTCAAAAGTTCTCCTCTCCATCTGCCAATCCATCCCCACTCCCCTAGGCCTCAGTGTCCTATGGATTTCCCTTAGAGATGCTACAGGTGAGTAAGGGCCCATAACCTCCAAGCTCAATGTAACAGCTTCTATTGCACCCCGATTCTCCCCCACCCCATCACTGCCAAGCTGGATGCAGCCTGGGCCAAACCAATCAGGGCAGCTGGAACCTTCTGCAGCCCAGGGCACAGGCTGCAATCAGATTCCACGCTTCAGCGCTCAGCCTGCTCACTGCCAACAGAACGAATCCATTCATTAACACTGAGGCCAATTAAAAAGTGGGCATACTCCCAAGTACAAAATTCCTCAAACTGAACCTCCCCCATTCCAGGAAGTCTGCTCTGCACCGCCCCCGCCCCCCCAACACACACACTTGTGTAGGTGAATAAGGCATAGGAAAGAGGGAGAAAGGACCAGTTGTAGGTACTTTCCTTACCCTGCAATGACAATGAGGTTGTTGATCAGTGATCAGAGCCCTGAAATCTTTAATAGCACCCTTATCCACTCCCTGCCCACTACACCTCCCTCCCACAGCTGCTCTACACTAAGTTTTACATAGTCATTTGTACACTCTCATTAAAGAGCTTAATATCCAAGTAACAGGGAAAAATGGCCTTCTCAGTATATGCTCTGTAAAAACAATATTGTAAAATTTTACCATGGAGTTATTTACAAAGCATGGGATGTAATCAGTGTTTATACACTCACTGGAATCATCTGTCTTTCCTTAGCAAGCATGCTGAAAATCCTGGCTTCTCCAGGACTTAGAACCAGCTGAGTATCTCTGTCCTTGGAGAGGAAATCCCCCTGCCTGGAGGCAATATTGTCAAGTCCTAGGCCTGGAATTCAGGGGAAGCTCATGCTCACTATTAGTTGTTTCCCCCTCTGAATATCAGTGCTATTACCTTCTGCATCATCCTAGAACCATCAGCTCCTTAAAGACACACAGAGGTGCTCTGCTCAGTGTGGTGCTTCACAAGATAGCATGATGCCATGGCTATTCCAGTCTTCAAGGAGAAAGAACAGCTCATCTGTGAGTGAGTGTCTCACCTCCCCCTAGGTTCCATCAGATCCATCTCCAGAACATATCAAACTACTCACTTATCTCCATGCCCCTACTCCTATAAGGTCCCTTCTCCATGTAACAGTAGTCTTCTAGGTTGGGGGCACCCAACATCACCTTTATCAATTTCCCAATCAGCAGCTGACAAAGTGTATGCTGGCACTGAAGCAGATGGTGCTTACAACCTCTCCATAAGTTCTTTATATTTCAAGTAAAATATGGAAGCCCTCTTGGGGCATGGGAGGTCCACAGGCCCTGGTTCCGGTCTCTTATGCCATTACCACTCCACTCCCCTGGAGCTTCAGCCCTGGGTGCTAGTCTCTTGATGTCCCTGAGACTCTGAGGAGTTCCACCCTGTTTCTGTAGGTGCCTTCTCCTCCTTCATACCTCAACATAAGTGCCTCTCCAGGGATCTTCTCTGACCATCAGATATGAAGCACACCCTGGACTCCTCTGACTCCATTTGATATTGCTCCTTATATTTTCACTTTCAATATAACTTCAGACAGGGCCAAATGGTGGTGTACCTGGTTGAGTGCACATGTTACCATGCATAAGGACCTGGGTTCAAGGCCCTGTTCCTCACCTGCAGGGGGAAAGCTTCACAAGTGGCATAGTAGCAATGCAGTGCACTCTCTCTCTCTCTCCCTCCCACCCCTTCTCTATCTCCCCCTTCCTTGCTAATTTCTCTGTCTCTATCCAATAAATAATAATTTATTAAAATATATTATTTCAGACATAGAGAAGTTTTTCTGAAATATGACAAATTAGCCCATGATCTCTTGAAGTAGATTTCTTTAACCACACTGTTGGATGTCTAATAAATGCTCCCATTTATATTTTCTAAAACCAAGACAGTCTTACACATTACAGTTCAATGATTTGAGATCAGAAGTGATAACACTGGCACAGCACTCCAATCTGACCTACAGACCTCACCAAGGTTTTACTAAAGGCACCAAGAATGTCTTTCAGCAAAAGAAAACCCCAGATCAGGCTTGAACTTCGCTGTCTAGACTCAAAGTTTCTTTAATCTGGGACTTCAGTATTTATGACTTGGCATATTTGAAGAGTGCTGGCCAGTTACTGTAAAGGATTTCTCAGGGTTAGTGTAGTGCTTCCCCACCTAGATTCAGGGTATTCAGGAACATCAAAAGGACAACTATGGGTCTTCTCTGTGTCTTCACTCAAGGATACAGGATAGTGACTTGTTACACTGCTGGTGAGATCAACTCTATCATGTCATTAGGCTGTCTGGGCTCTCCTTCTTAACCTTTGACTTATTTATTTCCCCCTTTGGAATTATTTAGAATCTTCAGGGAAATATTTTGAGTCTACTGCCTATCTTTCATCTATCTAACTTGTATCATGTTGTGTTCCCCCCTTACATTTTCTTCAACAAGATTCAGCATCTACTGCTGATGCTTGCCTGAATCAACTGTTAAATATCTTGCTTTTCAAATGATGCTTTTCTAATTTCACCACTTATTCCTCATTTATTAGTCAATATTATGCTGTCAGGAAGTATTGCCTCCATGTGTTTTTAATAACTTAAAAAAAAAAAAAAGACCACTAGGGTTATCACCGGGGCTTGGTGCCTGTAAGACAAATCTTCTGCTCCTTGCAACCTTTTTCCTTTTCTTTGCTTTCTTTTTCGGATGGAGACAGAGAAGAATTGAGAGGGAAGGGGAGAGTGAGCGGGAGGAAGAGAAATGCATGCAACACTGCTCTGTAGGTGGGTACTGGGGCCTAGAACCCAGATGTTTGCACATGTCAATGTGTGTACTATACCAGGTGCATCACTGCCCAGCCCTATTACTCTTAATATTATTATAGAGTCAAGGTTTCACTTTTCATCTTATTTATTTATGAGATAAAGAGAAAGAAATTAAGAGGAGGAGAACCAGAACATCACTATGGTCTGTACAATACTGGGGAGCAAACTCAGGACCTCATGACAGCAAGGTGGTGCTCTTCCAGTTGTGCTACCTCCTGGGCTGCAGATTCAAGGAATCTATCAGTTATAATCCACCATGGTCATTATCTCTTCATGGTTATAATATGTATATATGTATGGTGTATATATTTGCATATATGTGAATACATCTTTAGTAAATGCATTTTCCTCAGATAGGACCTGTCAGAAAGCCTGTGGGAACTGGCTCCTGCATCTGTTTTCTGTGATCTCCCACCCCCTCCCCCTGACTTCGACATTACTCTTTCTTAATCTCCATCACTAGAACTAATCCATGAGGTCTCCTTTCATAATTATGTCTATTGTCAGCCTCGTTTATTCTGTGTCTTCAGCCCCAGAAGGTGTCTGGCACACAGCAAACATTTAACCAACAAGCCTCAGATGTGTTAGAATCAAGTGAGCCCAGGAGAGCAGGTGTTCTCAGGCATCTTCTTGCCCTGCCCATGACACCCAGGTCTCAGTGATGACTGTGGCTGGAGAGAACTACACTATGAGTCTCTCCTTGACAAGTAGGACCACTGGAATTACTCTGCAGGCTGAAGGTCTCATTTGGGGATACCCCAACCAGCACAGGCAAGGTATGTGCTGATGGGCACATACCTGCTTCCTCAATGTGGACTTTATGTGGTCTCAGGGGACTGAAATTTGGCTATCCCAGGTTGTGAATGCTAATGACATGTCCTGTTTCTGCTTTCCTTCTTGTCTTCTCACCCTTCCTAACCCCCAACCCCATGTCTCCTGCCAGCAAATAAGCTGCCTGAACTCCATCCTCAAGTCAAGGTCTACATTTATGACACTCTACAGAGAGGCAGTAACCTCATCTTAGCAAGTAGCCCTGACACTACAGAGTCTTATTAAAGATGAACCAAGTGCAGGAACCTCTTTGAGGTTCTGCTTTCAATCCTGGAGAATTCCAAGACACTTCTATTTCTCTAGAAACTTTGCTCCAGTCCATTCCAGATCTCCCATAAGGGATTCCACATCACCCTCCTTGTTGCAGATGTCGGGGAGCAGAGATAGCCCCCCACCCCATCACACTCTATGGAATGCTGCCTCTGGGCCTAAGAGCTGCTTACTCTGCATCAGGCCACCTGGCTGGTCTTCAGGATTATTCCAGCTCACACAGGAGATCATTAGGAAACAGCTCTTTAATCCTTCTGCCCCAACAGAATTCCCTGCTGGCTTATTTGTTTGGGGTTTGCCTTGGATTTGTTAATGAAACACTGATTCTGCTGCCTGATAACGAGGTTTGATTCAAGTGGGGCCACCACTGGGACTTTGCAGTAATAAAGTGTGGACCCCACTCCAGATGCATGGATGAGCTGTACTGGAGCACAGGAGAAGAGTGAGGATCAGCGAATAGGAAAACCACTTGAGAAGGGGTAAGTAATTATGAGGTTCCAGATAACCTGGGCAGGGTTCTTGCTAAGGCCAGGGAAGGGGCAGAATTTTATTGGGTACTCACTTAACTGGCTTACCAAAGTTCTTAGTCTTGAGGACAAGGACAAGAGCTGCATCTACTGGAGGGCCAACAAAGGACTGGAGGGGTCTGGTTTAGAGGAGAATTTGGCCTGAGAATTCTGAGCAGCAGCCCCGTAAGAGTCTGACAGCAGTTCTCCTGGAATCAGAATGAGCATGCCATCAGAGTCATCTTGTGACTCTCTCCTTCGCTGTGGTGGCCTCTCCATGAAGATTGAAATCACCGCACACCACACCAGGTCCAGGAGGGTCTGATGCTGCACCCTTCTCATTCTACCCCCAGCTAGACAGATTTCCATCGCAGCAAGGAGGCCACTGTCAGCCCTTCAGGTTGAGAGAGATGGTGTCCTCTCGGAGGATTTTCTGCACCTGTACATCTTAGCACTTACCACTTACCACCTGGCACTTATCTGGGCCTTATGAACTATCCATGTCCCCAATGGACTGAACACCACTCTGCTCTTGAATGTGTCCTTACAGATCACAGCAGCTGACAGAGGTGCTGAGCCTTCCAAGGGCCCAAAGGGGGGTGAGTAACACACCTGGTTAAATGCACGTATTACCAAGCACAAGGACCTGGGTTTAAGCCCCAGCTCCCCACCTGCAAGGGGTTTGCTTCACAAGTGGTGAAGCAGGTCTTTAGGTGTCTATCTTTCTCTTCCTCTCTCTATTTTCCCATCCTCTCTCAATTTCTCTCTCCTATCTAAAAAAAAAATCTAGAAAGAAAAAAGAAAAAATGGAAAAAATGGCTGCAGGGAGCACAGGATTCATGCCGGCACTGAACCCTAGCACCCTGTTAGACAATAGCCTTGTCAGACAAAGTAAGGACTACAAAAGCTGGATAAGGGCAAGAGACTAGCATACTTTAATGATGGCTCTTTGGCTTACTACCAGACCACCTCATCTCCTGGGGCCCTAGTCTAGGAATCCTGGGATTCTCACACAGACATGATGGGCCTAGACCTCTAATAGATCCCTCTCTCCACTGTCACTGGTCAACTCCAGCAGGAACAACATAATGGACCCCTATGTGGGCCCCCATAGGATGTTGCCCTCAATGTGGATCAACAATTGTAGGGACTGCCCCATTCTCAGAAGGGAGGTTGGACCAAAATCTTCTACCTTTCCAGGAAGATGGATTTGACATTGGGTGCACTCTAGAACATTCCTAGCTATGACCACAGAATGTGAGCTCAGACCTACAAGGATACAGAGGTTACACAGGTTCCTGCAATGAATATGGGCTCTAGATCAAATCAATGGGGTTTACAGTTAATGTTATTTATATACTTTTCCAAGATTTGGGAGCTATTATCTTCCCTGATACAGCTTTCTAGTCATATTTCCAACCCTGACACCATCTCCCAGGTAATGCCTTTGGCCCACCTGCATGTTAGCTGTCAAGCTCAGGCAAAAATTAGTAAAGTTATGGGGCCCTTGGAATATGCCTAAAATAGACCTACTAATTTTTTCCAAAATGGAAACCTCAAGTTTCATCTGCTATATTTTTGCTTTTAGATTCCAGATTATTAAAAATTTTGTTTTTCTTTATATCATAATGCTTTTTCAGATACCAAGTTGCAGATGATTATGCCAACCTGACTCCCCCAGGCAGACGACCTCAACTATGTACCCTGGAACCCCATCTCTCTGGAGCCCCGCCCCACTAGGGAAAGATAGAAACAGGCTGGGAGTATGGATTGACCTTCCAGTACCCATGTGCAGCAGAGAAGCAACTGTAGAAGCCAGACTTCCTACCTTCTGCACCCCATAATAATCCTGGGTCCATACTCCCAGCAAGATAGAGAACTGGAAAGTTTCTAGTGGAGGAAATGGGATATGGAGTTCTGGTGGTGGGAAATGTGTGGAATTTTACCCCTCTTAACCTATGGTTTTGTTGATATTTTATATTTTATAAATAAATTAAATTTTAAAAAGTCCAAAAGGGTCACAGGTCATTGGAGGCTAATCCATATAACCATTGTGAGTTGTAACTATATAACTATTGTGAATCCTTCCCAAAGGACAATAAGCAAAGATTACAAAATGATCTGTGCAGTCAAGGACTAATGGATCAAAAGGACATACTTGCAGCCCTGGGTAAGGGCTGTGACAATAATTACTAGAATTGTGACACACTCAAGACCCAAAATTAGGTGCTGAAGATATAGAGCTGGAGGAGACCATGATGCCAGCACCCTCGAGGACCCTCTGACTACACTGGATATAGGAATTAGAAGGAACCCCATGTTGCACAGGAAGAGGATAAGGCAACTGGCCTGAGACCTCAGAGCCTACACCTGTTAGTGCTGGGATTGGGTCAGGGCTGCCTGATTCCTACATACTGATGCCTTTGAGGATGTTCTGGGGACTCACCAAGGAGACCCAGCAAAGTCATAATGATCTACAAGTTTGAGAATTGGAAAGGAAATATCAGGTGAAAGTCATAATAAGCTAGAACTTTGAGATTTGGCAAGGAAGTATCAGGTGAAGGGACCTGAATAGTGTCCTAGAACAAAGAAACAGGGGTCAGAGGATAAGAGATGGGGCATTTCCTCACCAGACACACCCAGAGCCCAATGTACAACTAGCAGGATTGCCAGGAAACCTGGAATCATGTGATATACAGGGAAAACAATGTCTAGGGGCACCCCACAGTACCCACTGAACACCTACTAGGTGTCAGGTGCTGGGGATGGAGAGTGAATGGAATCAAACTGTCACATGATCACAGTGACACTCTGGTACTGGGGGGAAGAGAAAAAGGAATAGTTTCCCATGGAAATCATCAAATTGCAGAGAGAGCCCCAGGGAGAGCAGAGAACTACAGATGGAGGCAGGTAGGCAGTGTGGGTGTAAAGAAGTAACCTTTCTGAGGTAACTAAAGGGTAGGGAGATAGTACAGTAAGAAAAAAAATGCTCTTGATGCATATGAAAAGTCCAGAGGCAAGAGAGAGTCAGTGTGTAGGGTGTTCAAAAGCCTGCAAGGATAGGCCTTACTGGGCACTACCTACTGTCAACACTGGGGAGGAAGAAATGCTGGCATCAATCAGTGATGACCTGATTTCCATTTTTTCAACATCTCTTTGAGTGCTGAGTGAGCACAGAGGATCTGAGAACAGCTAAGAGTTGATATAGTTGCCAAGATCTAATTGCTTGGTATTTGGTGCTTAGAGTAATCAATTTATCTAAATTAGTGGGAAGAAAGGAGAAAAGTTGGAAACTTTAGATTGTTTCTAGTAAGGTAGACTAGAATGTCGTGTTGGATTCTTATAGTGCTTAATAGTCTTGAAAATAGAAAATAAATAAATACATGAAGAAAGACAAGCAACTCACATCTGGAAAAATGTCAAGAGGAATTGAAGTTTCAGTCCATGGGATCACCAGGCAAGTACTTCTGACCTCCTCCTCACTTTCCAAGAGAAGAAGCATGCTTCAAAAATAAGAACTACCCATTGGGAGATATAGATCTGATAGCATCAGCTGAAAAGGCATTAATTATCAGTTCAATGAAAACATATCATCCAAGAAATAGAATGTTCAGGGAAAGAACCTCTGGGAACACACTTGTGAAAAGGAAAGACATCTCTTCAACAAAACAAAACAAAACAAAGCACACTATTAGAATTCATTTAACAATAACTAGGACACCCTACTAGTTGTCTATTTAAGAAAACAAGTCCATCCTCAGTAATTTCATACATGTGTGCATACACACAGTAACATGAACACACATGAGTGTATACATAGACAACTTTGGAGATTCATGGGTAATTTCTATCAATTGAGAATAATCGTAATCTTACATAATTTCTCCCAGTGAACAGTAGAAAAGAATTTTCCATTTTTGCTTTATATAGCTGATATAACTTTAATATCAAAAAATCAAGCCAGAAAAGCATATGAAAAAGAATTACATGTAATCTAACTCTTAAATACAGATATAAATATTAGTGAATGCAATCTAGCATTCACAACTGCATCTTATGATAAATGAAAGGATACTTCAGGACTGTAAGTTTGACTTAATAGAGTGTTTATTAATGTTATGCTTAGGGTACCAGATCAAGGAAAGAAATTACATGATTAACTCAACAGAAGACAAAAAAAATCACAATAAAAGCTAGAGCAAACTGGAAAAAATGGGGTAGTTTCCAAACTTCACAAAATCTTTTAAACCTAAGACAATACAACACTTAATGATGACTTATTAGAGCTATTACTTTTTAGATAAGAAATGAGACAAAGTTATCTGGTAGCATCTCACTTTAACAATAACTGACTAGCTAGTAAGCATAATCAAAGGTACAATGACTGGAAAGAAGTAATTAGAAGTAACATTAGTCATAGATGACATCATTATCCACACTGAAAAAAACCTGAAAGATGTAAATAAGAAACAGAATAGATTTCTTGATATCAGATAAATATAGAAATCTCTTACATGCCAGCTCTCCAGAGTGGTTACAGCACATAATATAATCATAGAAGATATTTACATTCAGAAAAATGTGAAATACCTATGGGTAACTTAAACATGAAATGTGGAAGAACTTTAAGGAAAAAAATTATACAATATTTGACAAAACTTAGATATCTACATAATATAAAACAAATCCCAACAGCACATATACAAATTGTCATCTTATCAAGCTGTAGACACGAAGAAATTATTTTTTAAAACATTTTCTTTTTTTAAGTTTTTATTTATTTATTTTCCCCTTTGTTGCCCCTTTTTATTGTTGTAATTATAATTGTTTTAGTTATTGGTGTCGTTGTTGTTGGATAGGACAGAGAGAAATGGGGAGAGGAGGGGAAGACAGAGAGGGGGAGAGAAAGACAGACACCTGTAGACCTGCTTCACCGCCCATGAAGTGACTCCCATGCAGGTGGGGAGCCAGGGGCTCAAACTGCGATCCTTACGCCTGTCCTTGTGCTTTACACCACATGCGCTTAACCCGTTGCGCTACCGCCCGACTCCCAGGCACAAAGAAATTCTAACAATAATTTCAAAATACTTTTTCTTGTAAAGGGTGTATCCAAATCTATATAGAAGCATAAGCCAAGAGAAAATAGACATTATAATGAGAAATGGGGTTAGAAATATGTCCCAGTGCTAATAAGATGCTATTCATTTAGGGGGGCACTGGTGAAGGATTTAGTAGATATTTTATGTAGGAGCTTTTTCACACCTATGTGGAAAGTTTCTGTGTGAAGAAATGATATTGACTTGCCAAATCTATCTGGAATCCACATAGCTAGCTAGTTACAGAGGATGAGTTAAAACTGTATTTCAGGGGCTGGGCGGTGGTACAGCGGGTTAAGTACATGTCGCAAGGACCAGCGTAAGGATCCTGGTTCGAATCCCTGGATCCCCACCGGCAGAGGGTCACTTTACAAGTTGTGAAGCAGGTCTGCAGGTGTTTATCTTTCTCCCATCCTCTCTGTCTTCCCCTCCTCTCTCAATTTCTCTCTGTCCTATCCAACAACAGCATCAGCAGCAACAACAACAACAATGATAAACAACTAAGGGCAACAATAGGGAAAAAATAGCTTCCAAGAGCAGTGGATTCGTAGTACAGGCACTGAGTCACAGCGATAACCCTGGAGGCAAATAAAACAAAACAAAACAAAAACTGCATTTCACTTCCTCTTCCTCCTCTTTCTCCTCCTTCTCCTTCTTTCTCCTTCCTCATATTTCTTTCTTTCTTTTTCTTTTTCTTTTTCTTTTTCTTTTTTTAAGAGAGAGAGATCGCAGCACCAAAGCTTTCTTCAATGTGAGGCCAGTCTTAGACCTGGAACTGGATTATACATATGACTAAGCAGCTCACTAGCCAAGTGAGCTATTTTGCTGGTCCAAAACTGTTATTTATATCTCCCATATTTTACAAGCTCCAGAAGGCTGAAAGACTTAAAAATGAATGTTTCAGAAAATTATAGAAGCAAATGTAGCACAAAAATCTATGTGGCTTAAGTTTAAAGAAGAATTTCCTAAGATACACACAAACCAATATACAGAGAAAAATCACTGATAACTTTCCAGCACTCAGTTAAACATTTGTATGAGCCAGAAGACATCATAAAGAGGTTTAAGCAGAAGATAGTAGCTAAGAGAATATATTTGTCCCATAAATACCTAATAAAGAGCCAGTCCCTGGAGTATATAAATAACTTGGATAGGTCAGTAAGGAAATAGCAACTCAGCAGAAAAATGAGTGAAAGACCCAAGACTAAAGTTTAATAACAGAAATAAAAGAACATCAAGCAAACATATGGAAATATGTTGAACCTCATCAAGAATTTTGGAAACAGAAATGTAATCACACAATAGCAAGGCAAAAGTCTTCAAAAATCAGACAAAATTTCTGAAAAGCACGAGCAACAGAAATTCTTCACAGTGCTAGTGGGAGTGTCAATTTTTCCACTTGCTTTGGAAAACAATCTGGTGCCTTCGATTAAAGTAGAAAACGAGCAGATCTCTATCAGCTAGAATTTTTATTGTGCATCTAGAACCCTGGGCAACACAGGTGCCAGAAACACGAACTTCAGGGAAGTACCCTTTGTACAAGGAAAATCGTGAAAACAAGCATTTATGGATAAGAGGATAGATGACATGATATGCTTACAACAGAAGAGCAGTAAAAATAAGTAATAAGATATAGCTCCAGGCAGAGGCCTGAGTGGGTTCTATAAATCTTTTAATTGAGAAACCTCCCTGAACAGCAAGATGCACAGATATTGTCTTGAGCAGTTTGGAAACATCAGCAGAGGATACTTTACAAGTTGAGGCACAGGTGGGGTGGGGGTGGGGTGGGGGATGTTCCCTGGAGATAGAGATTGAGTGGGGACTGGGAGCCATCGCTCTCCCTGAGCCCACACTGGGAATCCTCTTTTGACATGAATCTTGGCACTGAGTAAGAAAAGCAAATCCAGAGTGCATTCAGTGGGAGCTTCTACTCTGATGAAGTGGAGTCAAGCAAATGAATGCAAGGTGTGTTCCATGAAGCAGTAACTACGAAGTTCATAGAGTAACTACCACCTCTAAGAGTGAGAGTGGGGTGCCAAGAGGGGATTTGCAGGGGCTTCTCTTGGACAGGCTCTAGCTTCATGTTGGATCTTAATCTCCTATGATTTTCATTACATAATATAAATACGCATCTGTTTGATGCTACCTTTCTATTTTTATGGGAGAAAGCAAAACCATGGCAATACTCCATTATAGGTTTGAGCCCAGAGTTGAGGAATGAACCCAGAGCTTCCTGCATGTAAGGGTTGAACAATCTCTCTGCTCACCTTATTATTTCTTTATTTGTTTACAAGAAGCAGAGAGACTGAAAGAAACCACAGTACAAAGCTTCCTTCAATGTGCTGGGAGGGGCAGGTTTGAACCCCTGGAGCACACTCTCCAAGTGAGATAGTTCATTGGTCCTATTTTGCTATTTTTTTTAACACATCTGTTTGCACAAAATATTTCATGTATTCTTTGGAAGCTAATTTAGGGAGAAAAAAGATGAAAAGCAAAATGACAAATCTGAGGGAAAGGCGGAGCCAGCCTGGACTCATGTCCACATGGTGGTAGCTCAGAGAAACAAGTGAACAACATCCCAGCTGAAGTGGATGAGTAGATGGCCAGCCTCTAGAATGTGCCATGTTTGGTAGTCTCTCAGGGGTCTAATGTAGGCCGTTGCTCTTTCTATCCCTGCCCTGCTGCTATCCCTGGCCACAACTACACAATCTCCTTCTACTGCCAACACTCATTTCTTCCAACCTTCCTTCCAACCCCAAACAGTCTGCACCCACCAGTCCATCTAAGCAGGCTTGCTCAGGCCACTAGCCAAGGTGCCCGGTGCCAATCTCTCCTCTTCCAACTCACTGTCCCCCTGATCTTCCCTGTTCCGAGGGTTGAGCCCAAATGTCTCCCCCTCCAAAAGCTCATCACCAACCTCACAGGTTGGACTGTGCCCAGTGCCTGCTCAGCCCTCCCACACCTGCAATCCACTGTATTCACATTTACCTGCAGATCCACTGTATTCACATTTACCTACAGATCCACTGTATTCACATTTACCTACAGATCCACTGTATTCACATTTACCTGCAGATCCACTGTATTCACATTTACCTGCAGATCCACTATATTCACATTTACCTGCAGATCCACTGTATTCACATTTACCTGCAGATCCACTGTATTCACATTTACCTGCAGATCCACTGTATTCACATTTACCTGCAGATCCACTGTATTCACATTTACCCAGAGCTCTCACAACTGTTCCACAGGACTCCCCACTGCCTTACAGTCTTCCCTCTGTCCCCCATGATGTCAGAAATTCCCAAATGGAACCCTCCAGTGGTCAAGACAGTGCCTGCAGGATGAGTAGTTGGACCCCACTGTTTACAAACCTCTACATGTCCTGACTGGTGTCCAGAACACTGGGGTGTGGTGTCCTGACACTGGGAGCATCTAACCTCACACATGTACTGGAGACTGGTTCCTTAGCCTGCTTCCCCTGCCCCCACCACCACTATGCCCTACTTGGTCCTGTTCCTGCTGCTGAGAAGATTCCTTCAAGGCAGGAACGGAGGGGGGGGGGCAGTCTTTCATGAACATTCATGAGAAACCAAGTTAAAATGAGAACATGCTCCTTCTGAGAAGGAAAGCTGGCAGACAGCACAGTGCAGATGAGAAGGAGGAGGAGGAGGAAGAGGAGGAGGGGGGAGGAGGGGGAGGAGGAGGAGGAAGGGGAGGAAGGGGAGGGCCAAGCTCAGTGTCTGACTAATCAGCTCTGATCAAAGGAGATGCAACCCCCCCCCCACACACACACACACAAAAATCACACCTTGGAGTGACTTACAACTTGCCAAGGGCCTCTCTCATCTGACCATTTCTCCAAGTTCAAATCCCCCCTCCATGTATAGTCATAAAATCAAAGCCATATATATATTTCTTTTCTGCCACCAGGGTTATTGCTGGGGCTCAGTGCTGGCATTATGAATCCTCTGCTCCTGGTGACCATTTTTTTTGTTGTTGCTATTTTAATTTCTTTTTTTAGTTTGATAGGACAGAGAGAAATTGAGGTGGGAGGGGGAGACAGAGAGGTAAAGAGAAAAAGAGACACCTGCAGACCTACTTCACCACTTGTGAAGCATCCTTCTAGCAGGTCTTCGAACCTGGGTCTTTGAACATGGTAATCAGGTGCACCACAGTCTGACCCCAAAAGCCATGATTTCTTATCTTCCCTTACTCCACCTACTCATAGGATCAGGTCTGCATAGGAATCTTAGCAATGGGAGGCATCTGCCCTGTGGCTCTAGAAGAATCAAGAAGGATCTAGAAGGCTTTCCAGGGCACAGAAAAATGCCTAGTATTCCAGCATGGCAAAATATGAGCTCTTGGTGACCTCTCAGGATGACAAACACTCCCTTGTCTGGGGCAGAGGTTTGGTCTCAACATTCTTCTTTATATCTTATTCTTTAAAAGATTTTATTTATTAATGAAAATAGGAGGAGAAAGAAAGAACCACACATCACTCAGGTACATGTGCTGCTGGGGACTGAACTCAAGGCCTCATGCTTGAGAGTCCAGTGCTTTATCCACTGTACTATTTCCCAAACCACAGCATTCTTTCTAAACTACCAGGACAGCTGCATCTCTGGCTGGTTTTCCTGAGCTCCCCGATATACTAAAGTTAGAACAGAGTTGTCTAGCTCCTGGAATCTGAGTGGCCCCTCCACTCTACCCAAAATCTGCCTGCACTTAGTTTTCTTCCTTTGGGGGGGTCCTGTTGGGATGGGAGCAACCACCTACTTGCTTAAATCACTAGTTCACACACATACTACATTTATTTATTGAAATCCTTCCTAAAATTGTGTTTATCTGAGTTTGATCATTCTAGCTGTTTTTCAACTGGTTCTGTTATGTTTTATTACATTCAGACATGCTTTCCTATGACTCAGGTTCTAGTATCTGCTTCAAAATGAACCTTAAGGAATATCTTTGCTTTCTGTTATTTGTCGTATGCTTTACATTGGTTTGTTCTAGCCCTCCCCCGCCAAGAGAATTGGATGAGTCCTGTTAATTTCGTGGGCCTGCTTGGCCCCGCCCCAAGGAACCCGGAGAGGGGGTTCCCGAGTACGAGAGTTCCAGAGTAAGGGAGAGAGTTCCGGAGTTCGAGAGTTTCAGGGTTACAGAGTAAGAGAGAGTTCCAGTGTGCCAGAGTTTCAGAGGGTTCTCAAGTACAAGAGTTCCTGAGTGCCAGAGTTCCAGAGTGACAGAGTTCCTGAGTTCCTGAGTTACAGAGTAAGAGAGAGTGCCAGAGAGACAGAGTTCCTGGGTTCCTGAGTTCCAGAGTAAGAGACGGTTCCTGAGTTTGAGAGTAAGGGAGAGTGCTTGTGCCGCCACAAAGAGACAGCGGAGTTCTGTTTGGTGATTAGTTTGTCTTAGTTTATGAATCGTTGTTCCTGAATAAAGAAATACAGCTTCCCTGCCCAGCCGTTGTCTCCGTTGTCTCTGTTACCCGTTGTGAAGCTAGCCGGCCCGGCAAGAGCCTCCGAAATTTTAACAACAGTTATTTTTCCTGGGACCCTTGGACAGAGACCTCTTTATGTACCTATGCCATTCTGTCTGGGCCTTCAACCCTGTGCATAGTGCTGGTGGTGGTGGGGGGTGGTGTTGGTTCTCTCTGTATCCTTTTGCTCCAGGATACAAGTTCAGAATAGGTGAATTCACTCATGAATGACTAATAGATAGAAGGAGGCCTCATTACAGAGAAATGACCTGACCATGGCTTGCCCAGCACCCTCCTTTCTCAAGCAAAAAACAAGTGGCATCTCAAAGTACTGGTTTGAGGATTCCTACTGTGTGAGTGGGTGTTTTGGGTGTTGCTTCTTAATGTCATCCACCTCTGAGCTGAGAGGCTGACAGAATAAGGCTGAGTGTTTTGAAACCTCTAGCTGGAAAGGAAGGAGTATGCTTCTCTTTGGCTGAGCTGAGACCCATGAAGAAGGACACAGAACATAAATCACCACCTGACTGTCCTGCAATGTGTCTCCTCTCTGTGGCTCACAGGTATGTGCTGACACGAGGAAGATCCAGTATAGCTCACTCAATGTTCAAGGGACTGCAGCTGGAGAACAGAAATCAGTCCTCTCCCACCTAGGTAAATGTCCCAGCTATGGCTCTAGTGACTGGAGCCTGACTCTGAGGAATGGCACTAATCTCTGAACTAGTGCTGTGTGGAGAGGAGAAGCTAGGCTGGGGATGGGGTATTGCTTAGGGAAGAGCAACACACTCCATCTTCCATGGCACTCGCTGCTGTGCTGGCAACCCTCCATCCCCCTTTCCCAAGCGCACAACACTCCTAACTGGCATCTCTTCTGTTTGCTTCTTCTTCTCCTTTAAATTTTATTTATAAAAAGGAAACACTGACGAAAACCATAGGATAAGAGGGGTACAACTCCACACAATTCCCACCATCAGAACTTCATATCCCACACCCTACCTTGATAAATTTCCTATTCTTTAACCCTCTGGGAGTATGGACCCAAGGTAGGATGCAGAAGGTGGAAAGTCTGGCTTCTGTAGTTGCATCCTCACTTAATATGGGCATTGACAAATCAATCTACACTCCCAGCCTGCCTCTCTTTTTCCCTAGTGGGGCGGGGTCCTGGGGAATCAGAGCTCCAGGACACATTAGTGGGGTTGTCTCTCAGGCAAGTCTGGTTGGCATCATGGTAGCATCTGGAACCTGGTGGCTGAAAAGAGAGTTAACATATAAAGCCAAACAAACTGTTGACTAATCATGAACCTAAAGGCTGGAATAGTGCAGATGAAGAGTTGAGGGGGAATCTCCGTTTTGTAGCTAGATAATAGGCATATTTTAGTTATATTCCAAAGGGCCTATGGCTATACTAGTTTTTTTTTTTTTTTTACTTTTTTTCCCCCCATGAGCCTGAAATCTGATATGCAGGTGGATCCTACTTACTGTCTGGGGCGATGGTGTCATGGCTGGAAAATGGACCAGAAAGCTGAATCAGGAAGAGAATAGCTCCCAAATATGGGAAATATAAATATTGTTGATTGTAAACCCCATTCATTTGATATGATCTGGGGCCCACATTCAGCTTTGGAGCCTATGTGACCTCTGTATCCCTGTAGATCTGAGCTCACAGTCTGTGGTCATGAGTAGGAATACTCCAAGGTGCTCTAGTATCAGGACCCATCTTCCTCATGTGGAAGATAGAGTATGTTGTCCAGCCTCCCTTCAGAGGATGGAACATTCTCTACCATTGTTGATCCAAGTTGAGGGCAAGGTCCTATGGGGGTCCCACAAAAAAAAATAGATTTTGTTGTTCCTGATAGAGATGACCTGTAACAATGGAGAGAGGTATTTATTTGAGGTCTAGGCCCATCATGTCTATTTGGGCATCTCAGGACTCCCCGATTAGGGCCCCAGCTGATGGGGTGACCTGTTAGTGACTAAAGAGTCATCGTTAAAGTTTTATTGCAGAAACTTTCCTCCATACACCTCTACCCTCCTTCCTTGGTGGGACTCTCCAAGACAAAATACCTGCTCATTTGCTCACTTGTTCTCTTACAATTGGTGGTGTCTGGCATAGCTCTCTGTACTGGAGCACAGCTCTCTCTCCTGCATGCTCCTGAAAATTCCCAGAGGCGTGGCAGCAGAGAATCTGCTCATTTGGTATACAGCACTGGACTTGAACATATGAGGTTCTCAGTTCAATCCCTGGCATCACATGTACCAGAATGGTGGTTTGGCTTTTTTCTGTCTGATGCAAAACTCTCTCGCACACATGCAATAAATAAAATAAATCTTAAAAAATAAAAACATAGGGGCAGAGGTCTGGGTAGGTACCATCACTTCCATAAGATAATGAAGACAGGCAACTTCCTTGGATCTTAGCAGCTGTGGCTGCCATTTGGGTTCAGTGAGAAGGGAACACACTGTGTGCTACAGTTTTTCTTCTCCTTGGAACCAAGCTCTTGCCAAGAGTTCCAGATTTTAGCTTGTGGATGCTATCTGTTGTTTCTCCCAGAAAGTCACCATCTCTGTTCACTTTCCCTCCAGAAGGATTTGTTTGATCTGTTGTGTCATTGGAGCTTATTATGGCTAATTACTCAATAAAGAACTTTCTTTCCAAGGCCTTTCCTTTAAAGTGCATCTCGCCTGGGTGAAATCGCCGTCTTCCTCTTTTCATTTCGCTGTAGCATAACCACCTTTCATCAAGACGCTGCAGACTCTGATGGGAGCAGTTAGTGCAAATCGAAGCCTTTACATGTTTCCCTTCCCTTTTGCTGTTCTCTGTGAGCTGAAAGATGAAGCGTGTGGGAAAGGAGACGACAGCTCTAAATCCCGCGTCCCTGAAGAAAGGCACCAAGGGTCTGCCAGGGCCGGGATGCCGGCTCATGCTTCATTTACCACTTTGTGGACACGACAAAGCTCTTGCCTAACTCCCCGGGAGCTGCTTGAGTCCACCACGCTGGGGGCACGGAGTACAGGCCAGCTGCATGTTTGCAGTCATCTGTATGCTGGGAATTAAGGGGTTTTAAAGCAAAAGTCTTCTAAAAGGAAATGAACACTTGAAAATACATGCATTTTACTGCAAGTTTTCCCAGGAAAGGGATGATGGAGAGTATATCCACATACACATTTACATACGCATAGGTGGACACACAAATATATACATGGACATAGGCACACAGACATTAACATATATGCAAATACAGAAATGCGGGCATATATAACAGTGTAGCATATCACACCCATATATATGGATGCACAGACACAACTGTGGGTGTGCACACACCAGTATGCACACCCATAGAGACACACACCAGAGATATATCCACACACAATCACAAGGCCACAGGACTTGAGTTGTGTGTAAGATAGCAGGGCTCGCAAATGGCAAATGGGGTGACCCTTGTTAGGAACTTTCCCTTATTGAGGATGGAGAGTGAACACAAGACAGACTGAAAAAACTCTATGGTTTAAGAGGCCATTTCTGTGGTGGTGATGTGTGAATTCATTGTTTCTTTATGAAAAGAAAACCAAGTAGAGAAGTCACTGACCCAGAAACTTCCCCTGGAATTAATGAACTTGGGCTGCCAGTGTGTAAAATATGGGCCTGGTTCTTTGCTGGCTAATTTCTGGGTGATTCTGCTCCTCTTTCTACATCCTCACTTCCTGCCTGACTTTGACCAGCATTAGCATATTAGGAGATGGACAATAATCAGAGGAATCCTATCTAATATAGGGGTACCATAGCTTAGAGGCTGGGGCTCCCCAGAGTGCAGCCTTTTTCTACTACCAGCCCTGAGCTGAAATTTACAGAGAACATTTGGCAGGAAGACTCCCTGCAGAATGAAGGGTTTTATATGGTTTGATGTGGCTCTCTCTCTCTCTCTTTCAGTTCACATATTAATGGAATCGTTCCCTTTGGTAAGAATTATCGCCTCCAGCCCCAGGCCAGACTCTCTGTAGCTCTAAGCCCTAGTGCCAGTCCATAATGATAGAAGCAATGTGTTCTCAAGGCCAAGTCTTCAGACTTACACCAGGTCAGCGAAGGGCCATACACCCGATTCTGTGGAAGAAATACAGGCTGTGTGAAATTCAAAGAAGAAAGAACTTTCAGGATGGATGAGGCCAGGCAAGTGGTTCCCCAATAATCCAGGGTGTGGTAACACACATGACTAAACATTAGCTCTTGTTCAGCCACATCCTTTTCTTGTATTACTCTACCTCCTAGAGAAAACCAGAGACACACTTGGTATCCAAGGATAGGCATAAATGATAGCAGTCATTTAGTTAAAATGGCAAGAAGGCAAGTCTCACTGCACACAGGAAAGAATCCCTAACAGAGGGACCTGGTGGTGGTGTACCTGGCTGAGTGCACACATACTATGTGCTAAGACCCAGGTACAAGCTTCTTGTCTCCAGCTACAAAGAAGAAACTTCCTAAGCTGTGCAGTGCTGCAGGTGACTCTCAGTCTTTGTCTCTCTCCCTCCTCCTCTCAATTTCTCTCTGTTCCAACAAATAATGATAATAATAAAGAATCCTTGATAGAGTCTTTGAAGAGAGTGCCTCTGGTCTTGCCCCTGATATGGTAGGCACCTCACCCAGAGTTTGGACAAGACACTTGGCCTCTGACTTGGTGGAAAGCAGGTGACTCTTATGGTTGATCCTAATTCTACGATTCCTTGCTGGCAATTTTCTTCCTTTGTTAGAACATGAGATCCCTGTTAAGAACTATCTTTTCCTTCTGCACAGCTGCCAAAAAGAAGAGGTTAAATGTAAACAACCCCTTTGAACTTGATTTCTTTTTTTTTTTTTCAAATCAGTCCAGTAAATTCCAACATAGATCCATCTGCTGACTTTAAATAAGTACCCCAAACTGGATGATTTTCAGTGGCTTGGGCTTGGTTCTTTTAAAGGGATATTTTCTAATAGATAAAAAAAAATCCTTTTCATGCTTCACTAATGCAAAAACAGCTGAACCAATTTAGCTCAAACTTTCTCAATAGCTTGTTACAATCCTAATTAAAATATTCACAGACGGCATAAGCTTTGGGGAACATAATATTGCACTGTCAGTCAAATTCTGACTGAATATTTACAACCAGCTAAACAGAAAAGCGAGAGCATGGCATTTATTCTGTGTTGCCTCTTGAAGAAAATGTGGGCAGACAGTTAATGGTGAGAGATTAAAGCAGAAAGAGGCAAGGTTTCCTTGCTTGACTTAACTCATAAACAATGGGGTGTGAAGACTGGGGGCTCTTCATTGAACTGGGGTGGGGTTTATTGAGAAGCCCTCATTAGCCTGATCTCCTGGGAAAGGTAGCTCTGCAGTGAAGAAAGGTTTTATTGCTGGTTGGAATAATGTGGGCTTCAGACATACTAAGATAATACAATCAGATCCACTGTGTCATCCTCCTAGGGCAAAACCCTCTATGAGAGACTACTTGTGAAAGTAACCCACAGACAATAAATAAATAAATAAATAAATAAATAAATAAATAATAGATGTGCTCCAAATCTGGTTGTTCTGTGTTATCCTTCTACCTCAGGCATAGGCTGAGATAAACAAAGACAGACTATTCAAGTGAACAAATCTTAAGAACAAAAAATGTTTGACTTTTTGAAAATGAAATTTCACCTGATGCTTGGTAAGCTCTGTGGCTTCTGAACCATCAGATCTCCTCCTCCTGACAATCTGATCATTTCCAGAACAATCCATAGCATCTGATTCCAAAGACATTTGTATTCCTAGAGGCTGTGAAGGTGGGTGGGTGAGTGGAGGGCTTTTCCTAATTTCACTGTCTTTCAGTTCTTGTGACTTCTTTGTGCATATTAATAGAAATATAGACAGGCAGATGATAGATATAGATCAAAGACAAATACATATATACATAGGTGGATAGTTGTGGATGGATGCATGGTAGATGCATATAGATATATGGATGCTGGATAGATGGATAGACAGACAGGGATGACAGATGGTAGGTAAATGCGCAGACACTATTCACACACTAGCACACAGGTCTGTTTGTCAGAAGCTACTACTCCTCATTGTATGTTTTCAACTGCCCCCATGCTTCTTCTGAGACAACAGAAGACCAGATAGCTAAGTGTGGGCTACACCACAGTCCCCTGGAAGCATGAGCAAGAGCTTAGGGCACTGAGGGCTCCACTTAGGATGCATGTGCTCTTTCACTTGATACTTGGTGTTTGTCTTAGAACCAAAAGTGTCCAGGGGAGAAGCAACTACACCCTGCCCCTCCCTCTGTCCCTTGGCCCTGTGTGGTCACCACTGAGCCCCCATAACACTCACAGCAAGGTCTGACCTCTTCTCCCTCCACATGTACTTCTCCACATGGGCAATGGTGGCACCAAGCTGAGTGCACCCTGTTTCAGCCCCCTCACCTCTACCTGACTGCTCACTGAACAGAGTGGCCTTCTGTAGAGAGGGGCTACATGAATTTTACTGCCTGGACCTTAAAAGACTGAAGGTGGAGTGCAGAGGGTCTTCACTGAAAGAAGCAAACTGGAGCACTTTTCTCCCAGCTCCATGGATCCGGCCACATTTGAGCTGTTTCATTCCCACAGTGGCCACGTCAGATGTGCTGAGTGTGAAGCCAAAACCCATAAGCTAGCAAGAATCAAGTTGGCTTTGCTTTTCTTTAGGAGAAAATGGCCTATAAAATGTGAATGCACTTCTGATGTGGCTAGCAAGACCTAATTATGACTCTCCTTAGGGGGAGTGGATGAAAGTGAGTGTGTGTGTGTGTGTGTTTCTTTTTTGTTGTTGTTAATTTTTAATTTTAAAAAGGAAACACTTACAAAAACCATAGGATAAGAGGGGTACAACTCCACACAATTACCACCACCAGAATGCCATATCCCATCCATCCCCACCCTTGAAAGCTTTCCTATTCTTTATCCCTCTGGGAGTATGGACCCAGGATCATTATGGGATGCAGAAGGTGGAAGGCTTGGCTTCTGTAATTGCTTCCCTGCTGAACATGGGTATTGGCAGGTTGATCCATATTCTCAGCCTGTCTCTCTCTTTCCCTAATGGGGCAGAGCTCTAGGAAAGCAGGACTCCAGGACACATTGGTGGGTGACTCTGTAGTTCTACCAGGCCTCTCAGTCTTTATTCATGGCACCCCAGGACAGCTACACTAAGACACAACTTTGAGACTTGAGGGTGGGGGATCAAATCTTGGGCAATAACTCAATCTTGTCCAGCACATCCTGATTCTAGTTCTGGGTGAAGTGAATGTGATGGGAGGTAGATTGCCTGTGAACTGGCCTTGGTGGCTTGGCAGGACAGGAAGGTTTAGTCAGAGGTATATGTGTAGAAGCAGAGGACACCAGGGCCTGCCATATGCAGAGACCAGGTCAGGCAAGGGCAGAATCATTCTTCCTCTACTCATGATTAACTCTTTTCCTTTTCAGTAGTAAAGGCTGCAGCAGAAAGGGCTGTAGGGTGTCTGTCTTTTGCAGGTGTTTTGTTGGCCTCGAAGAGGAATTCTCCAGTTGATCTTCATAAAGATGCCTGAATAAGTGGCTAGCTCTGGTTATCATCTTAGTAAACCAGGTTAACAGTGTTCATATGAGAGAATATTTGGGTCTCAGAAAGAAAGGTGGTCCGATTCTAATGGCAGACCTCTGCAAACCTGGGTCTTCCCACTCTATGTGCGTGAAGAAGGTTCTAGCTCATGGATAAGCCACTCTAAGCAATGCAGCTGTAGGCATCAGACCTCTTGCAGGGAAGTGGGTAGGTTGAGGCATAAGAGACTCTTCTACAGCAGGAGATGGCAGAAAAGCCCTCCCCATCCAAAACAACATAGAAATCCCCAGACATCGCCATGTCCCTTCAGGGCAACACCACTCCCTGCCTCAAACTGGTGTCATGAAATTTTATACTTGTGGTATCAGCTATTTACACCCCTCATCTAAGAAAGGAGGATAAAACAAACCCTTATAGTGCCGAAACTGCAGAGAAGTCCTCTCTACACAAGGCAGGGCTGCTGGGGTGAAAACCCATCATTCTCTATTGTGCTCAAAGATAAATTTCATTAGAGCAGCCAAGCTAAAATGCAATTTTCATTTTCAGATGTTTCTAAAGCGGCCCATTCTGGGTTCCAATTGGCAGAGCTGTTCCCATCTCTCAGAAGGTGAACCAGGACAAATCATAAATATTGCTCTTTCATCAACTTATACAGGCAAATCAAAGAGGGAAAGAAAGAAAAAGAAGGCAGAATTAACCTGAATTAAAAGCTGGGCTGCAGAAAGAGTGATTAATTTGAGTGGTGTCCACTCTCAATGCTGTAAAATAAAATCTGCCCTTCTATGAAGATGATATTCCTCAGAGTCCAGTATATTAGGGCAGTTTATAAGGTAATGAGTTAGATAACGGTGGTGAAATGAATTTACAGCCCAGAGTTGCAGGCATTATGCAATCCACCATGACAGGACACATCGTCAGGGAGGCTGAAATTAATTTTAATGGAGGAAGAAACATTAGCTGGGAGACAGGCTGCTTTAGTGCTTTGGTGGCTGCATGGAACAAACCCTGGTGCTTGCAACACCTCCAACCACATCTGTAACCCTGGGGACTATCTTCTTCTAAATAAGCTTTGCCTCCAGGGGAGGAGGAAACAGCCTTCCATTTACTAGCTGGAAAAGCCCCCCAGGTCTGCAAAACTTGGGGCATGACACATAGTGGGGCATGAAAAGCAGAACAGCTGAACAGGTGGGGGTCAAATCACAGTCAGAAATCTGTTATACTCCTACTAAAGAGAGGAAAATGAGCTCATTTCTGAAGTATTGAGAGAGTTAAGAAAGGACTTTGGGGGCTCCAGTCCTAGACTGTAGTGTGAGGCTCCTCCATCCTGCAGGATACAGACTGGATGAAGCCTTCTCCCAGGGGGCCATGCTATGAGGTCTCCTGGATTCCCAAGCCCTCTCACTCTTAGACCAGGTGAGGATGGAAAATGGGCCTTTAAGACCTCAGCATTCCCCACATTCAGAGTATCATGCTGAACCTCTGCACTTCAGAAAAATCTAGAAGAGGGAAAGGAAATGACCTGCCCAAGTAAAGGTCACTATGAGACAGACTGGGCACAAGTATCCAGTATATATAAAGAGTGTCTACAAATTAATAAGAAAGTGTCACACCACCTTAGAGTCTTTTACTTTGGTCCAATACACCAACTCCAGTCCAAGTTCTAGTTAGTGTTTTCCCTTCTGATCTTGCTTTTCAACTTCTGCCTAATGAGTGAGATCATTCCATATTCATCCTTCTGTTTCTGACTTATTTCACTTAACATGACTTCTTTAAACTCCATCCAAGATGGGCTAAAAATGGTGAAATCACCATTTTGAATAGCTGAGTAGTATTCCATTGTGTGTATATACCACAACTTGCTCAGCCACTCATCTGTTGCTTCCAGGTTTTGGCTATTACAACTTGTGCTGCTATGAACATAGGTATACACAAATCTTTTTGGATGGGTATGTTGGGTTCCTCAGGATATATCCCCAGGAGAGGAATTGCAGGGTCATAGGGTAGGTCCATTACTAGACTTCTGAGAGTTCTCCAGACTGCTCTCCACAGGGGTTGGACCAATTTACATTCCCACCAGAAGTGCAGGAGGGTTCCTTTGGAGAAGACAAATTCTTCTCTGTTTTGCTTTCATTTCCCCATACTTATCCAGCCTTCCCTATATGCCATCATCTCTTAAGCCATTTGGAGAGATTTAGCCCCATCATCAAAATGTAAATTGATCCAGATGATTTAAAATCATGAAATAATTGAACAAAACTAAAGATAATGAAAATGCTGTTCTGAGGGGAAGTTCTGTCTGAAGTGAGACAATGTCTGGGTAGTATTCAGCATTACTAACTAACTGCTAAAGATAACTATTGATAATTTTTTTCCAAGAAAAATAACCAACTTTCTATTCTCTCCTCATTCGCTCAATTCAATTGTGGAAATCTTTGCCATTATGGTGGGAAAACAGCCCAATGGACATGATCATGATTCAAGTTCACTTGAAAACAGAAGAAAGTTTTCCTTGGGTTTTAGACTTCTCTTCCATCATTAGCACAGATACTGTGATGCTTATAGGGTAGCAGGATGGTTCTGTTCAAGATCCCATATCTATGTTCACAAATTCCAGTCATCTAAGCTCATATTCCAGATCAATTTCATCAGCTAGTGAAATTTCAAGCCCAGAAAACACAGACCATCAACTGCAGTGGGACAAAGAAAGGCGAGCTGAGTATTTTGCAAACACTCACGTTGGGTATATTTTGCTAGATAAGCATCTGTGATTCCTGACTTAGCTGAACAGGGTGCTTCCAGGTATATGATGAATTGGAACAACTTTCAGTGTCTCTCTCAACGTTCATTATTAGAAGGAAACTGGAAAGGTTGATTTCATTTTAAATAGCACTGACAGCTGCCATTAATGATTCCTTCTGTGATTTATCAGAGATATTTATATTTTGTCACCACAGGAAGAATCGTGGGAGTCTATATCCTGTTACATTTTTCTTTCCTCTTTGGTAAAATATGAAGAGGGGAAAATGTGTTGGTAGTTTTTTTTTTTTCTTTAAGAGAAACTCAAGCTAGAACAATCTAAAACTGAAGGTTCTTTTAACATGATCATATGTGTATTGCTACAAAACAGCTAGTCACCATACACAGACTCAGTTGGCACTGAAATGCATTCCTGAGCCTTCTGCCTAGTCTATTGGGCTGTTATATGTTCTTTAAATTAAAGGCTGAGTCACAGGGCCATGCAGGGAATGAAGCTATGGGGCTGACCTCACCAGTGCAGTTTCCAATAACCATATCCAATGAGTCTGTATACCCTCAGTTCCTACCGTGAGATCAGGACCGGCATGGTGTCCTGGAAGTGAGACATAAATAATCATGGCTTCTGACCTCTAAGAGCCCAAGAGCTGGTGAGGCAGGCAGGTATGATTTGCTGATGCAAATCCACAACAACCAAGAGGGCTGGTGAATGACTGTGGCTTCTGATGGGGATTTAGGGAGAAATGGATAGCCAGCTGAACACAGAATCAATTGAAAGTCACATCTCACCTTGATGTGACTCTCCACTGTCTCTTACCTGTGTAGACACACACACTCACACACAATTAATCTGATGCCCTCTTCCATCCTAGCTCTATAATCAGTGAAAAAAGCAGTGAAACAGTGTTATTCACCACCAGTTAAATAGCTCCTGATTTTAGAGTCCTCTGCATTGTTCCCATTGTGCTTAGAGTAGGTCCAAACTTCTGGTCTTGGCCTCTCAGGAGTGCACGTCTGCCTTGGACCTTCTTGTCCCCCTAGGAACTGAGACTCATCCCTGTCTCACTCCCTTACCCTATTGGCTCCTATCCAAGGTTTGCCAGAATTACATGCCACTTCCCATTACAGAGTCTCTCACCATGACCTCTGGATCATTCATTCCTCTTACATGGGATGCTTCACTGTCTTCACAGCTCTCCTGTATGAAATCATCTCACTAACATATTCATGTATGTTTCTGCCTCTCCCCTCTGGAGTGTGATCCCTGGAGGAAGGAGATATACAGCTAAAGTGCTTAGAAATCTATCACATTCCAAGTGGTGCTAAGTGCTCAGTGGATCTCTGTTGAAATGGAAGAACAAAGGGAATTTGAAAAGAACTCTGCAAAATGTCAGTTCCATGGAGAGTACCTCTCAAATTCTATCTTCCTTGCCAGCAGAAGCTACACCTGTCAGCACCAGGCCCAGTGACTCTGCACTAAACCTTCTATGTGAGACAATAAGGTCATGTCCCTGACATACATCCTTGATCTCCACAAAAGTCCCAAGTATTGGGCTAACTGATCAAAACCCTCCCTCCTTGAAACTACATTTAAATCTGACAAAGTTTACTTCTATACTGCCTCACTCTACTAAGATGAATAATTATTAGCTGTGCTCCAGCTAGAATACCTTGCATTACTGCTGTAGGTCTGATGACCAAAAGCTAGCAGCACAGCTTATCTGGGTTGTGCCCCCTCTTTTGTCATGTGTGATGACACAGGTTTGAACCAGGCACCCACCACATTGGAGGTAGCTTCAGTATTAAGGTCTCTCTCTGTCTCTTTATCTGAATTAAGCTGATCTGGATAAGCAAAGTCCTTGGTGATACAAAAGTAAGGATAGAGAAGAAAGAGGGAGAGAGAGGGAGGAAAAAGGAGGAGGGAGAGCAGAAGGAGGATGTAACCTGGTATTCCTGGTTACATCAGTGCAGATATTTTTTCCAACCACGTGAAGCTGAGCAAAACTTCAGCACTGACTATTCAATGAAATAGTATATCCCCAATTAAGCATGGCTAGTTAATTACAAGGGCTAACATTACTTAAAGAAAAAAAAAGCTAAAAAGTTTGGATTTCACTGTGCTAGTAATTGCTAGGTATTATCACTTCAGGTTTCAAAACTGTCCCAGGTTAATAAAATGAAAGAAAGAGAGAAAGAAAATGGCACATCATTCATCTCTAATCCACTGGTATTGAAATATCACTTTTATGGATGAATGTATCTGTGAATGTGTCAACAACGAAGGGAACAAATTAGGACTGGCACAAAATGCATGCACAAATCTATTTATGTTTCTCATTAGGAGCAGAATGTTGACTCTTGGTAGGATTTGCTTATTTACCAAAAGAGACAGCTAAGAATCAAAATGACACAGAAAATACTACTGCCCCCAAATACTATCTGAACATAACTGGTCATATCAGAGACTCTTACTATACTCCTACCCTCTGCACAAAGAATTAAGCTACAGACTACACCCTGAACCCCAACTCTCCATATAAATGGCTAGAGTATTAAATGGCTATATTTCAATAATTAGTGTTACATGATCCTAATAATTTTTGCTTGATAAGATGACTCCATAATAAGTATCAATTTTAAACTTTGGAAGGCCTTGACCATGTGTCTATAATTTTAAATTTGAATAGAAACCAGCCTAAATTTAAAAAATTATAATTGAATATAAAACTTACCTATTTTTGGGGGGGCCAATGGTGGCACACCTGGTTGAGAGCATATGTTACAATGCGCAAGGACCCAAGTTTGAGTCCCCGGTCCCCACCTGCAGGGAGAAAGCTTCACGAGTGGCAAAGTAGATCTACAGATGTCTGTTTGTCTTTCTCCCTCTCTGTCTCCACATTCACTCTCGACCTATGGCTGTCTTTATCCAATGAATAATGAAAATAAAAATAAAGAGTTTTGTTTTTTTTATTGCCACTAGGGTTATTAGCTGGGGATTGGTTCCAGCACTATGAATCCATCAGTTCTGTCAGTCTTTTTTTCTTTTTCTTTAGATAGGACAGAGAGAAATTGAAAAGGATGGGGAGATAGAGAGGGAGAGAGAAAGAGAGACACCTGTAGATCTGCTTCACTGCTTGTAAAGTGGATCCCCTGCAGGTAGAGAGTGAGATACTGAACCCAGGTCCTTGCACTTGGTAATATGTTCACTCAACCAGGTGTGCCAGCACCGACCCTCAAATATAAGATTTATATAAGTTATACAAGTTCAGACAAAAAATTTCATGAAATATTAACATAGGGAATATAAAAATGTACAGACTTTATAGTAGGCTCAGTCAGTTTGGTCTTCGATACTTTGACTCTTGGAAAACTGGCAAGCCTTGAAAATAAAAAATACTCCAGGAGGTGCATACGCAAAGAGCAATAGAAAATTCTACTGACGGGAGTCGGGTTGTAGCGCAGTGAGTTAAGTGCACATGGTGAGAAGCACAAGGACTGGTGGAAGGATTCCGGTTTGAGCCCCAGCTCCCCACCTGCAGGGGAGTCGCTTCACCGGCAGTGAAGCAGGTCTGCAGGTGTCTATCTTTCTCTCCCGCTCTCTGTCTTCCCCTCCTCTCTCCATTTGTCTCTGTCCTATCCAACAACAATGACAACAACAAGAGCAATAATAACTACAACAATAAAAAACAACAAGGGCAACAAAAGGGAAAATAAATTAATATTTAAAAAAACTTAAAAGAAAAGAAAATTCTACTGACTAGCCTCTCTCACATTTTCCATTAAAAGTCCTTAATGTCACTGATATTCTATTGCCATCTACCTGAAATTCTTTCTAAATATGAACAGAGGCACAATAATAAATAAACAAATATGGAGGACCAGGCAGTGGTGCACCTAGATGAGGGCACTATTACTAAGCATAAAGCATAAAAACCCAGGTCTAAGCCTCTGATCCCCATTTGTAGGGGGGAAGCTTCATGAGTGGTGAAGCCATGAGGAGGTTTCTTTCTTTCTCATCTATTTTCCTTTCTCCTCTCAATTTCTTTCTATCTGTGTCAGAGAGAGAGAGAGAGAGAGAGAGAGAGAGAGATTGCTGCCAAGAGCTATGGATTCATTGTACAGGTACCAAGCCCTAAAAATAACCCTGGTGGCAAAAAAAAAAAAAAGGAAAGAGAGAAATATGAAAAACCTAACAAATGAGCTCTATGATATCTGAACTTGAGATGATTCTTTGTTTCTTAAACATAAGTACACTGGAAATACAATGACACTCTCTCTAGGTGATCCTGGTGGTGGAAGCTTTGGAACTATTGTTGCAAAACAAAACAAAAAAAAGGACACACAAGACACACATACACAACAACACAGGGCAGGCATCATCAGTGTTCATGCTGATGACTACATGCCCTGTCCTCCAAGTTCTGGAAAGCCACAGACCTGCCCCCTTTCCCCTTGTACTGCACATGGTCCAGAACATGCAGAAGTCCTGGGTACACACAAGACTTGTCTCTGTGACTATGTTCAGATTTGTCTTTCTTCCTGTTTGTCCTGCACTTAGACACAGTGTCCTGAGATCTAATTCAAGCTGTCCCTTGTCCTATCCATTTATTTCTGAAACTTGGCTGCAGTGGTGTCTTTCTCAGACTAATGTCACCACTGACAGGGCTATGACAGGTAAGACCTACAGGACTTGGATACAATAATCCCCTTGCCTTTGGGAGCAGAGAGCCTGTTAACCATACACAAAACATTAATCCATTTATGATCGATCAGAACTATGAGAAGCGCTTCTAGGAAAAGGTTTAGGCACTAGAAGAAACACCAACACTGTCATGCAGGATTTGGACTAAAGAAGACACAGAAATCACAGCAACATGTCTGGGAGAAGTCCTGAAGAATCACATGACCCCATCCCCACTTATCACTGCAGCTATAACATGTTGATATCAATTGACAGCAAAACCACTGATGGTTTCTACTTTGGATAAAGACCAGGAAATAATCACTCATGTTCTCAGCGAAGGATCTTACACACACACACACACACACACACACACACACACACACACACACACACACACACACAGACCAAACTCTCACACCCTAGTCTCTTAAACAGGCTGTGACCACTACCTGAGATCTGTATGGCGCTCACAATGACACAGAACAGTCACACACACATGCTTGCATGCACACTTGCCCACAAAACTGCTAAAAATTCTAGTTAAATATTGTTCTTTTTATGTTCCTGGCACCTGGCCAACCTCTTGATATAATCTGAATGAAAATTGTTTTTTGGCAAGGACTACTAACCTGAAGTTTCTTTTACCTTAATTCATAATCATGTTGAGTCTCATTTTCCAGCCTAGAACAGATATTCATCTACTTATGCACATTACATTTGCTGAGTGAACAAACTCTCCAGGAACAGCACACATTCCGAAGGAAGTATAAATCATGGCTCATGGAGGCAGCACCCTCTGCCTCTGACAGCAGGGTTCTGCGATGCTCAATATCCAAGGGATCAACACACACAGGCACCTGTAGACTCAGCTGGGTGCTTTCATAATCATCACAAGGAAGCCATTTGAGAGGATCAGGGGAAAGGAAACCGGACAACATCAACCCATGGCTGGATGTATGAATATTTAGGTGTTTACTCTATTCTCTTGTTCTATTCCTGGTGTTTCTTTCATTTAAAGTAGTAACTAAAACCAAAAACTAAATGTGCAATTGGGTCAGTTTCATTTCCAAGTGTCAACTTTCTGTCTGGCCAATACAGCCATGCAGAATTTATTTTTTTTAATGCAGAATGTTTAAAGCAAGACTTTGCACTCATGAATTTACCTACTAAAGCCTTGGAGGGACCCTGAGAGGTCATTTCTAAGTAAAAAGATAATCAGAGAGTGGTCTTGTGTGTTGGTCACCCTCCCCAGACCACCTCACTATTATCTACCACTGTATAACAAATGGTCTAAGTCATGTAGCTTAATCTTTACAATCAGTGGACTCCCAGGAAAGCACAGCTCATATTCTTCAGACCTGAAATGCAATCCTGGCAGTAATTCATAATCCTGCCACAATGTCACCATTGCCAGCGGGCCTCACAGACAGTGGTCTACGCATTTTTAAAGAGTTTTATGAGCTCCAGACCCTTGGATTAAACAACTAAGCTTCAGAATGTACCCCACTGGTCGCTAATATCCAACGTAGAACAGTTTCTGCCCCTACAGAAACAACCTGCCATGGGATCACCTGTGAAGGTTGGATATTGAACTCCTGCCACCCCAGTCCCATGGCTAGTCACTAGTGAAGCATTTTCCTCTTGCCTTAATAAATTCTGCACTGGTCATAAAAATGCAATAAACAGATGGGCCTATAAGACCTTCTGCCAGTCACTTCCAATTACTCAGCTTCCTATTAATAGCATACAGCAATTAATCAACAAAGGTGTTTATCACGTTGGAAGAAAGAACTCTGCTGTGAAACAGTGTTATGCACCAATCTCCTCATCTGCTAGCTTCTAAGACTGCAGAGATGAATGATACCCTCTTCTTCCTCAATCCCGTTTCTCTTAAATAAGTAAACGCCTGCGTATATGAAAGCAAGTCATATTTTCCTGACAAATAAGTCAAGTAAAGATAATATCATTTTTTGGCTACTTCACAATTCTCAGATATGCTCAATATGGGCCCATACAATTGTTTTCATTGTGCTAAGTCATTTATTTGTTTCTCCCTCCCCTAAGTTTACATTGTTGAGGTGAAAGTTCCTTAAAAGTGTTTTGTTGTTGTTGTTGTTATTGTTGTTTTTGCACTGACTAACAATTATTGGTACTGAGAAATGTGCCACATTTTGTGCTAAGCACTGATTTTCACCTCCGTTTAAATTATGACTGACCACAATGCCCACAGCCTAAGTGACTCCTTCTGGGCAACACTGGAGAAATTCTCAGAATGCCCTGCAACACCTGTTCCTGGCTGAGATGCATTTGCCTGGATGAGTCAGTCCTTTCTTACACCATGTGGAGAAGGAGTGAATTGAAGAAGAAACTAGCTGGGAAGACCCCAAGGTGGGGCAGGACCCGATCATCTTTCAGATGGAGGAAGTAGCTGTGTGGATGGCTGCACCCTTAGTCACTCTGGAGAGAACTTTATGGTGTTACGATGTATGGAAACAGTATTTCTGGGAGACAAAGGAGGCATCTAACAGTACACATTCTGAAATTATGCTCAGCACTGCTAGCCAGTGGACTCCTTGGTGGGTCAATATCCCAGATAAATCAAATACAAACCAAAGACAAATAAACTATCATTTGTTTTACAGCATACTGGAAATTACTGGTCCACTGACTATTTTATGATAAATAACTTTGGCCTAAGTAATCATAGAAGGAGATCTCAAAAATCTCCATTGGGACAGCTGGAACGGCAGCCTATGTTTATTCACCACAATGGTGACACCACCACATCCAGAACAAGGCAGACTGGAAAGCAGTCCATATAGTGGAAAGATTTTAATAGCTGGTAGGACATCAGTTGGGTTGTCAGAAGTCATGACACATTTCTGCACATAAAAATATAGAAAAAATATATCTTGACTTTTCCAACACACCATTATATGCTCTTGTAAAACCAACTCCTGGATATCCCTTGGTTTCTGTGACCTCTGTGGTCAGAGCAGGTCTCCTTCCTCATGCACTACAGGTTCCCTAACCTGCTGGCCACCTTGCCTTCCTTAATCCCTCCAGGTCCCTTAGCAGGATTACTTGTATCCCACAGATGAACAGTGTTTTCTAGTCTTCCATTCAATTTAAGGTTTTAAATGATGGGATTACGTTTACCTGAGGTTTTTTTTTTTTTTAATTATGTCAAAGAGGCTTTCTGGGAATTATTATTTCTTAATTATTAATTAACTCATCCTCTTAAAGTAGGGAATTCTCTTTATAGTCACAAGATGAACTCAAAACCAAGGAGACAGCATTTAAAATCAGTAAGCAAATGACTCTTTCAAGGTGTGACTAATCTGGAGGGCTTTCCCCTTCAAACATTCTCAATTGGTGGCTTCATGTGGGTACCACATTCTGATCCACCACTCTGATCCAACACAACTAAGTCCCTTCCAAACTCTCCATTAGATAGTGAGTTCCTATAAGTCACATGATGCTCTGCTATGGCTGGGAGGGACAAAGCCAGAGGAGGTAGTGAAAGGCAAGGCTCCTGGTAGGCAGGAGGAGGCAATAATCCTTAGTTCCAATTGGTACTAGAATCTTCTACAATGTCCCCTCTATCACATGATACAGCAAGATCCAGATTTTATCCAGATGCAAGAATCTTACCTTTTATCAGTCTGATGTTTAAATGCAATTATGTAAAATTTATTTTACAAGTCCACACAACCAAGAATAACTAGAAAATATTTCAAACTTACAACAATGTGTAAGAGATAAACCAACATGTGTACAAAAATATGTATGTAGATTACCTGAATTTTCAAGTGTGGAATCCCCTTACCATATTTGTTCAGACCCTCAGGAGCTGTCACACAGGACACTGGAAGTGTCATGCCCACCCTCCAAAATGTTCTTTACATCTGGGCTCACTATTTGGAATTTTGTTTGTGCATCCTCTCTCTTCATGTTTATGTTCTCATCTCATAAGGACACATAAATAATTTATAGAATTGGAGAACATTTAGAAAGATCATACACATGGTAACATATAGTCAATATTACTCTGTGATGTCATAAACATTATGGTAGAGTTTCGTTATAATTCGGGGCTCCAGCAGGCCGGGCTAGCTTCGCAGCAGCAGAGACTCGAGGACACACATGGCTGGGCAGAAAAGCTGTATTTCTTTATTCACGAACAACGATTCATAAACTAACCCAAACCAGTCACCACACAGATCCGTCCTGCATCCTTCTCCTCCGCGCCAGAACTCTCGAATCTGTAGGGGTTCCGGGGGTGGGGAGAAGGGCGCCCTCGAAACTAGCAGGGGCCATACCACATCTCCCAGAGGCGGGGGGGGGGGGTGAGACCAAAACCAACAATTGTTGTATGCTTCACACTGATTTTGGTCTCAGCCCCCCGCCTCTGGGAGATTGTGGTATGGCCCCTGCTAGTTTCGCGGGCCCTCTTCTCCCTGCTCCCAGAACCCCTACAGACTTCCAGGGTCCTGGCCGCAGCCGCTGGGAGGAGAAAAATGGAGAAGCACATGGTGTGGTGATTTGCCCGCTAGTGAATAAAGATTAAACTGCATTCTCTGTCCAGCCGTGTGTCCACGAGTCTCTGTCTACCACCGCAAAGCTAGCCCGGCCTGCTGGAGCCCCGAACATTAATGACAAATGGCGCCCATGTGGACCTGACCTGCACATCTCTCAGATAAGTGAAGACAATTTGGCTACCTATGCACCATGGCCTTCTCTTCTGCTTGTGAAGAGATCTCCAAAGGCCTCTGCCCTTTCTTCACGAGACTGTTTAGCTGTTTCTGGAACATTTATCTCTGGACCACTCTGTGGTTTCTGCCCAACGCCAGCCCACAGGAGCCTAACGCCAGCCCACATGAGCCGGCTTTCTGCCGCAGTGTGGCGCGGGGCATTGGGCGTGGGCTCCTCCCACGCTGCTCGGCTGCCGAGAGCAGGGCACCAGACATGGCAGGCAAGGCCTCTCATGGCTGCCACCCCGGGGCACCTTGGCCCGCGCCTTCTGCACGGCTGGCCCGCCCGCCCTCCTGCTATGAAGTCTGGGCAGATTCCGGACCACCCAGAGACTGCGGGCTCCCTGCTGAAACTGGGCCCCCTGGCCAAGATCTCCAGCTTGGGTCTGAAGGCAGACGAGCTAGAATACGCAGAGATTCGTCCAGAGATCACTACCTACAATTCCTGAGGCTGAAGTTGCACAAGAGGCCACTGCTGGACAACACACTCCCTGAACGGCTAAGACAGTACAGATCTAAATTCGTGTTTAAAATGACGTGTCTTCATAACAAAGGTTTGTATCCTTGTGTATTAAAGACCATGTTTATGTGTGTGTTTAAAGTTTGGTAACATTAACTTTAAGGTTAAAAATATAACTTTAAGGCTACATTCTTACCAGACAGAGTTAAATGAAAAAGGTTTTCAACATAGTTCTCATAAAGGTAAAATTAACTTACATTCAAAGTCTGAGTTAAAAATTAGTTAAAAATCAATATATTTTAACTAAGTCTAAAAAAAAAACCTGCGCACACCTAGGGTGTGTCTCCATCTTGAATGGGTGCAACAAAAGGTTAAAAAGACACTGTTGATATGTAAAACTCTCAAATTCCTTCTCAATTAAAAACGTTAGAGTGTGCTATGGTTATGCTAATGATTCTCATGTATGAGGCTTTTTTTTCCCATGGTTCTTAAGTTTACCTTTCCACATTCTATTGTTTAAACTTTAAACAACCTTAAAATCATACTAAAAAAAGACTTCCAATTGTAATAGAGTTATCAATTGTGATAAACTTCTAACCTGCTACAAGTTTTGTTTCATAGTAAGTAAATTGCAGCTGTCAAGTTCTCTACAGAAAAGCGGAATTCCAGCAGCTGACCTTCCTCATACAACGTTCCACGCCCTGGCATTCTTCCATGGACATCTGCTTTGGACTCGCACTTCTATCGGACTCACTGGTACACCTTGGACACTTTGCACAAAACTAGCAGCTTCCCTTTATGCTGCTGGGATTTTCAAAGACTGACTGCAGCCAGCTGCCTTGGGACTCTAGGCCGTTCCCCGCCCCCATGCTAAAAAATGCCCGTCGAGGCAAGTAATGCCCCCCAGAGGCAAAAAAAGGTCCCCCTCAGGTCTTCCCTTGGCAGCACACTGGTTCTTGTTACTCGCTTACATGTTCCTCCATGTTTGTGCCAGTTTCTTTTTTTTAAAAAAATGCCTGTATGATACAGGTTTCTGTTCACCCCACAACCCTGATACTATGGTCATTTAGTTAAAAAGAAAAGGGAGAATTGTTGTATGCTTCACATTGGTTTTGGTCTCACCCCCCCCCCCAGCCTCTGGGAGATTGTGGTATGGCCCCTGCTAGTTTTGCGGGCCCTCTTCTCTCCACCCTCAGAACCCCGACAGACTTCCAGAGTTCTTGGCGTGGCCGCCGGGGGAGAAGGGTGCAGGACAGATCGGTGTGGTGATTAGTTTGGGTTAGTTTATGAATTGTTGTTCGTGAATAAAGAAATATAGCTTCCCGGCCCAGCCATGTCTCTGGTCGTCTCTGTCTACTGCCGCGAAGCTAGCCTGGCCTGCTGGAGCCCCAAACATTAATGACAGCAGAGGTTCATTCATGAAGAGATCGATATATGAAAGTTTGAATATGCCAATGTTTGAATATGTCACAACTCGCAATTTTACCCTTATCATTGTACATCTTGATTTTTCTTTTTACTCTTATGTTTGTTGTTGTCTGTTTGTTTTTGGAATAAAGAGAGTGTGAAAGAGGAGACTGCAGCAGCAAAGCTTCCTTCAGTGTGGTGAGGGTCAGACTTGAAGCTGAGTTGTGCACATGGCAAAGCAGTACACTATCCAAGCAAGCCCTTAGTTTTCTTGTTTTTATTTCTTATCCATTACCAACAATATGCTAGTAACTTTACTGTTATTATCCCTGGGGACATGTTCAACAGTGTCTCTAGGGGATTTACCTAGAAACAGCAACTTCACTTTGGTACTTTCATGCACATGAAAAAGATGATGGAGTTTTTCTAAGAGTCTCAGTTTTCTGATGATATTTTCTCATCCCTCAGGATAACTGAAAGATTAAAAAGTAAATAGTTTGTGGAGAACCGTTCGTCAGTTTAATTAAGAAGTCTATTTTCAATTTCAGGTCAAAGTTTCATTAAGGAATTATGTGGTGGGTATTATTAAAAGTAAATAGCAATGGTCAGTCAGGGACAACTCAATCAGAAGGCTCATGGACATCAATGAGAAAAGGATGGTTAACCCCCAGCCATAGTGTGAAGGAGGGAACATCATTAGACAGAAGAGATAGATTGGGAATGGACTCGTCCTGGAGTGCAGCAGTGGTCCCACTATGCTCTGTTTCCTATCCCTCCAAGAAAACATCTCCACAGAGAGAAAACCTACCTTCCTTCTGCCACTTTCATCTGGCTCCATTTTATTTACAATTACTCAGCTGACCAAGGAAGAAATTCTCTCCTCAGGCTTATTAGGGACAAGAAAAGCATTCTCACTGTTTCTAACCCCCTGATTTTTTTCTCATTAACTTTTTCCCAACTTCCCTCCTCTATGTATCTTCATAACTTTAGCTCTTTTTTTTTCTTTTGCAGTTGTGAAGCAAAGCCTCAGAAAATGAATGGTTCTACACAATGGGCCTACAGACTGAACAGCGATTATCACCCCCATACACACACACACACACACACACACACACACACACACACACCTTGGTCAATCCAAAAAGGCAAACTCAGCCCTGTGACTTTCTTGGTGACAGTTAGAGGTAATTCCAGCAATTCAAATCTTCCTTGTTGCCTGGCTACTTCACAGCCCCCCACCCTCCACCTCCTGCCCAGCCTTGCCACTAAAATCTCACAAAAGACCCCAATGAGGAACAGAAGTCCTTGGGTATCTGCCCAGTTAATAAGAAAACTGTAAATGCTATTGTAAAACCACCAAACTAATTAACCCCCTGCAGTTTGAGAAAACTAAAAACTCCAGGGCAGAAACTCACACATTTCAAAATTATCAGAGGAAGGAAGGAAGTGCCATTTCTGTCTTCACAGCAGTGCAAGTCAGTGGTGCGGTACAAGCTTAGAGAGTAGGGAAAAGCATGCACAGTAAAGAAAAACCCACTGCTCAAGGATAGAGAAATCCTAAAGATTCTCACAGTTACAAAAAGGGGATGTCCACATTTCCAAACAAGGAAGATAATGCCACATGTTGTGAGGATGTTAGGAGGAAACTCCTGGGGAGATGGCTTCAAAAAAAGGACATAGATATGATCACCATGATCAGCTCCCTTGTCTTTATCTTCTTCATGTTTATCACCATCAGCACTATCATCAGCACAATCAGAATCTTAGGCATCATTTACACTATCACTAATCATTTACACTATCACTATCACCAAAAGGAGCACCTTCATGGCCATCACCATTATCTTCTTCATCACCACTGTCATTATCCACATCACCATCTGCAACATCATCATTATCACCATCACCAGAAGTAACACCTTCATCATTATCACCACTACCACCAACACCATCATTAACAACAACAACAATAAAAAAAAATGCTCTCTACCAGTCACAACAAAAAGAATACATCACTAGGCTTTCAGGCATGCCTGCAATGTGGTTGCTTAGACTTCACCCATCTTGCATGGAAGTTTGGTTCCCCCAGAGAGGCAATCCTGGTCAAGAATAGTTGAATCTAGATCCACTCATACCCTGTGTCTTGAGCCCATGCTATAAGTCTAATGAAGAAAGTATGGCTATTCCCATTCTTCCATTCTGATGCCCAAATCTTCTTGCCTTACCTGCCAGACCTCCTGTCCTCCCCACCTCATATGTGATTGGGATTCATTTCTACTAGGTGTTGTTTCCACAGAATGGGGACAGGAAGAGCCCAGTGGCAAATGTAGAGCAGACAGGAACCAGAACCTCAGAGACAGTGAACAGATTCTTAGCAACCTTGGCAGCTGCCTTCTGCAGCAAAGACTGAAGAATCTATACTAAGAAACGCCCAGTTCATGAAAGCCATGAATTTCCTTCCATCAAACATTTCTAGAGGTACCCGTTATAATCACAGGAAGACTGAAAGAGGCCCATAAAGAGTTCTTCCAAGGGAGCTTGGCAATGGAGCACTTGGTTGAGTGCACACATAACCATACATAAGGACCTGGGCTTGAGCCCTCATGCATTCCAGCCTGTAAAGGGGATGCTTCATGAGAAGTGAAGCAGGTTCTGCAGGTGTTTTACTGTCTCCCTCTCTTCTCAGTTTCTCTCTGTGCTATCAAATATAATAGAAGGAAAATAGAAAAAAAAAGAGAAAGAATAATAAGGATGTAGGGGAAAAGGAAGGAAGGGAGGAAAGGGAGAGAGAGAGAGGAGAGAGAGGGAGAGAAGAAGAGAGGGTGACAGAGAGAGAGAGGGAGAGAGAAAGGAAGAAGGTTTAAGCCCCTGGCCCTCACCTGCAGGGGAAAACTTTGCAAGTGTTAAAGTAGAACTGCAGATGTCTCTGTTTCTCTCCATCTCTATCTCCCCCTACCCTCTCGATTTCTTCCTCAGTCCAATTAATTAATTAAAATAAAAGAAGAAACAGAGAGTGAGGAAGGAAGAAAAGAAGGAAGGGAAGGAGGGAGGGAGGGAGAAAGGAGTAAGCCGCTGGCACTGAGCCCCAACCAAACAGCCCTGATGGAAAAAAAAGAAAAGAAAAGAAAGTGAGATCTTCTAAGGGAGGGACAAAAATGTATTGCAGGGATGGGATAGTGGCATCCTTGGTTTAGTGCACACATTACTATATGCAAGGACCCAGTTCAAATCCAAAGCCTCCACCTGCAGGAAGGGAGCTTCACAAGTGATGAAATAGTGCTGCAGGTGTCTCTTTTATCTCCCTCTTCCCTCTCAATTTCTGACTATCTCAATTAAATCAATCAATCAATAAATAAATATTCATTGAAAACATACTAGTGCTATACTAATATGTGATCAGGTGCCATAAGATAATAGGCCATCAAGGAGATCAGCAAAGGCCTCAGACTTAATGATGGTAATGACAGACCAGAAGGAAGAAGAGAAAGAAGACTCTTCCACAAGCTAATTCATGATTTACACATACTCAGATCCTGTTTCATCCTCAGAATAGCCGAAGTGCAGAGACGGCTACTACCCCACTGTGCAGATGTGAATGAGTCTTAGTGATGGGGCTTAGCAAAAGCATCAGAAACATCTGGGTAAGGCAACAATGGTCTGCCACCTCCCAGGAGGCAACCATGGCAGTACTGGTGGGGGTGCTACTGTTCTCTCCTGAAAACAACTCAACAACACAGGCCACTTGTGAACAGATGCTTCCATGGACCACAGTGATTTCAAAGCAGGTTGGAAAGGGTTGACGGGAATGGTCCCCTGGAAACAGTCATAATAGCTACACAAGTGCATGGACCCTTCCAACCTTATGACCAAAGAGCTTCTGGCACCAAGCCTGAGCCTTTGGCACATTACCCTGGATGGGGCTTAGGTGAGACTGTCTAGTTTCCTTCAGACTCTGGTTGCAAATCTGAGTGTGGACATTGAGTACAGTGTTAATACTTTACCCAGGAACAATCACTGGGAATGCTCTCAGCCTCTCAGTGGACAGATAACCTTAGCCCTGAAAGGTCAGGCTGGATACCCAGAACACAAACCAGCTAAAGTTTATTCACAGTGTGATTAGCATACCATGTGTATCACTAAAAGTGTACAATAACAAAGAATAAAGTCAAATATGTTTGTCTGCAATCTTTAAAAATCTCATGTGTGCTTCCTTTCTAAGTTTCTGAACAAATGAACCATTAATTGTCTTTGAATTCCCTGGGACCAGATACCCTCTCCACAGAATGCAGATGAAATTACTGACCTGGACCCTGCTCTCTCACCAAGTCAGTTGAGCCATTAAGGAGGAATCAATAAAAACACACTGACATTTGTCCAGCCTCGAAGCCTCTGTGCACCACCTTGGCCTGGGTGTTCATGCTGAACAAAGAGCCACAATATCAGAGGGACTGTCTGATGGGCTTTATCTCATTAGCTCCTAGTGGCAAGGCTATAGCTGTCATCCTGCCAATTATTAGTAAGACAGTTGAGTGTCTCCATGTATTGAGAGATCTCTGTGGTTGTAATGATGACTGGGAGCTGAGCTGGCACAGAAAATGTTGGGACCAGCACACTGGTAATGCTGCTGTGTGCCCTCAGTATGTCTTTCCCTGTTGAGACGACCACAAGAATGATGGTGGCTAGAGACAGTTCTTGTGCCTTGCCATGTATACAGCCCAGGTCCAGAGCCCTGAGAACAAGTAAGAGTGAGAAGGCATTGGAGGAAGCACCAGTGCTGTGCTATCTATCCCTATCTGTCTCTGTCTTACTATCAAAATAAAAAAGTCATCACTGGGGAAGAATAAAATGAGTATGGATAAGGCCTCAGTAACCTATATATAAAATAAAATAAAAACAAACAAAAAAAATTAAGAGGGTGGTTTCAGTGCCTGGCAGGAAACATACAGTCCTAGAAGGAGAAGCCATGCAGAAAACAAGGGCGTGACCAAGTAGAAGGTAGTGGTGGGAGATACCCCAAGTGGAGCAATCCTAGGTCACAAGGCAGTGAGATGTGAGGGTGAGGAGACGATATGTAACCATGACGACTGCTTGACGGGTGCCTGCTTGAATGTGAAGGGTCTTCCAGCCCAGGGTGAGGGATGGAGAAGAGCCAGGTTGGGGGGGGTTGCAGAGGACTGTGGAAGGGGGCAGTCCAAAAGTGTGGTGAACTTCACAAAAGGGAGGGTATGAGAGGCCTGCCCTGTAACCCTTCTCTTGATACCCAGACAGTCCATTATGTGTGGGCTGAGTGACCCATGTTTCTGGGGGTCCCCCTCCCAAAGTGAGTTGAGTCCACCTCCACAGAGCAGGCAGAAGATCATCTCCCTGGGCCTGGTCACCCTCAACAAGTGGGCCCAGCACACCTCTGGATGACTTCCCAGTTCCCAAAGGGTTAGACTGGCTGCTTCCCTAACCTGTGTAACTCAGTCCATCCAGTGACAGGTCTTTGGATATAGATGGGCCATGTGCTGTGTGGACAAAGCCTTTGCACCAGGTCCTCAGAGGAGTCCAAGTTAATTCCAGGCCACTTGATACTGACAAGGACTTTCCAGCATAATCAAGCCATTTGCCCCCTGTACAGGGCAGGGATGCAGGTGCTGGGACCTCAGAAGGTGACTCTAGGCTCTCTTTTGCACATCTGGGCCTGGCACTGCAGCCCCTCCATTCCTTCAGGTGATGCCTCCAACCATAGGCAGCTCCACACGGCAGATGCCCCCTCACATCTGCTCGAGACCAAGTTGGCTTCCTTGAATCCACAAAGCAGCCAAGTGTGTGTTCCAGAAACACACCCATGGAGTCTTATTAGTGCAGTGAGCCTGACACTCCCTAGACCCATCCCTTCCTGGCTCTCCTCTGTACCCTGCTGGGGTCTGTGCATGCTCACATGTGCACATCCAGCTGTGAAGATTCTGCACCAACTTTTGTTTTTCCCTTATTAGTGAATGTCGCTGCCATGTTTCTAAAAATAACTCCTGGCTCTCAAAGGCCAAGCCAGGCCATCCCTGAGCAGGTAGCTTCTTTAGAGGAAAGAGCAGTGCCCTTTCCACTGAATATCTGCTTGATTCAAAAAGAAAAACTCCCAGGGCTGGGGAGGGGTGGCCCTGCTTTGCTTTAAGATAAAGCTATCGGGGGACCTGGGAACCAGGGGTCTAGGGACCACATGTTCTATGAAGAGAGGGGGCCAAGGAACTCAATGGGGGCTGAGAAGGAGCCACATGATAAACACTAAGATCACAAAACCTAGTCCAAAACAGTCAGGGATTTGAAGACCCAGGAGGAGAATCTGGAAGGGCTAGAAGCCCAGTGGGAAGAGGCAGTAACACTCTAGTAAGAAGGTGAATTTTTACCAAAAAGACACAGAAGCTGAGAGTATAAAACTACTATTTCCAAAGAGGGGTGAGAGTGGGCCAGAAGGGGCTCTGTGGGCAGGGTGCAAGTCCCAGCTATTTATAACAAACCTGGTGCAGAGTGGACAAGGAAGCAACTTATGAGTACTTTATCCCTGATCACAGAACATAAGGGGGAGGGGTTGACCATTATGCATATCTAACAGAAAAACAAAAACAAAAACAAACTACCTTCCTCCTAGAGCAAGCATTATTTAAATGATGAATTTTATGAACAGTAACTCATGATCACCATCCACAACTCACTATATGAAAGAAAAGTTCACTTGCATTCCCAGAGGCACCAGGCACTTTTTTTTTTAATCTCCTTTAAAAAGTGTTCTCTGAATACAGTTAAGCACAAGTACTGTTAAACATAGAGGTACCAGCACATGTTTTGAAAATGTGTTTTGTTCTCCTCAGGATTCCTCATAAATGAAAGCACCCCTGGTCATTCACCCCTTTTATTATTGTTGCTGTTTGTTGATTGTTTTTTTCAGATAGAAAGAGATTCAGAGTGACAAAGAGAGAGAGAGACGCCAAAGCACCAAAGCTACTCCCAGTGCCACAATATTTCATGAGGGAGACTGAGATTCCAAACCTGGGCCATGGGCATGGCAAAGCAGGTGTATGCCAAGGTGAGCTTCTATGTCATCTTTTACAGAGGCTTCTGGCTTCCTCTTCAAGACCTGGTGAAAACAATGATCACACTGTGGAGATAAATGTTAATTCCACTTTCTTGTCATAAGTAATCCCTCAGCAAACACACACCTGAGAGTGTGTATGTAGGAAGAAGAACTGCTGGGTCTAAGGGTGTGCCTCTTTTACATCCTGGTATATGTTGTCAGATGTCCATGAAAATGTCAGCTATAAATCTCCCAACATCTAGTCTTGTGAGGGCTAAATTCCCACAGCCTCCCAACACCAAGTATGAACGAACTTCATAATCTTTGCCAAACTGATGGGTCAGGGCTTTATTTTGCATTTAAGCATTTAAGTGAAAGTGTATAACTTTTAAAAGTGGTGCCATCTAAAGTTCTTTATTGCATTAGTTGTGCACGTAATTTAACCAATGTTTCGCCAACTCTCCAATCCCTACCATTTTGATCTCTTGGTCTCACTGAGTTTTCTTTTTTCAATCATCATCAGGGCTTCACTGTTCAGGGAAATCTTTTTCAGATAGAGAGAGACAGAAATAAATAAGGAGAGAGAGAGTGAAACCACAACATCATTTTTTGGTATTTTTATGTGGAAATGTTATGTATGTACAAACTACTATATTTTACTGTTGACTATAAACCAGTAATCACCTAATATGGAAATTAAAAAAAAAGAAACCACAGTATCAAAGTTTCCTCCATTGTGGTGGTGGTCAGGCTTGAACCTGGGTCATCCATATGTCAAAGCAGTGCACTATCCAAGTGAGCTATTTTGTTGACCCTCTCATTGATTTTTTTTCTTTTCTTTTTCATTTTGATAGGATAGAGAGAAACTGAGAGGGGAAGGGAGACAGAAAGGGAGAGAGAAAGAAAGACACTTGTAGCACTGCTTCATGGCTGATGAAGCTTTCCTCCTGCAGGTAGGGACAGGAGACTGGAACTCAGGTCCTTGCACATGATAATATGTGTAAACAACAGGTACACCACCACCACACCCTTCTCTCTGTCACTAATTTTAAAAAGCTCTTTATTTATTAAGGAGTATTGTCAAGTTTACTAAAAACATTTTCCATAGGTTTATATCTTTTTTTTTTCTTGTGTAAAATTTAAATTGTTAACAGTTAGGAATTTTAACTTTTGTACAGTCTAACATAACTGTCTTTTTGGTAAGGCTCCTGGGAACATTAAGTTTTCAGATAAAATATAAGACTTCAAAGTAATTATTTGCTTCCAGCACCCCCATCCAGGCAGCCCCCTCTGAATCACAGGCATATATATTCCTTCCCCTTCCTTGCAGAATTGCTCCGGGAAGAAAGGATGAAGAGGACAGCATAATCTTGTCTGGTGGAAGTAAATCTTCAACCTTAGAGTCAGTAAAAATGTACTTAACAAACAAGTTCTTTGGAAATGACTTACAGGGAGGCAATACCAGAAATAGTTTTTCTATATATCTTACTCCACTTCTACCAACTGTATCTTGGTCCTTCAAATGCTTAAGGATTACAAAGATGAAAAGTCATAAGAAGCAACATGTCATGCATTTACCTGGCCTTTCTCACCACCTACTCTACAACAAATAAATTTTTCCTCCAAAGAAATGAAACAGAGCTTGTTTTTGTTTTTCTTTCTTTCTTTCTTTCTTTCTTCCTTTCTTTCTTTCTTCCTTTCTGTCTTTCTTTCTTTCTTTCTTTCTTCCTTTCTTTCTTTCTTTCTTTCTTTCTTTTTTTTTTCTACTAGATGATAAGACCTAATACAGAAAGGCTCTGATCTATACTTTCTCTCCCCAAATGCTCACACCTGCACAGGCCTCATGTAACAAGTTTCAGGGGTTCCAATGTCTTCCAGTCAACCAGTAAGCCTATTATATCAAGAAGGAGCTTTTTCTAGGCATTTCATTTTAATGCAAATTAGATGATCAAACACTCAATCTGGGCAGGGGTAGACAGCATAACAGTTATGCGAAGAGACTCTTATGCCTGAGGCTCAAAGAAATCCCTGGTTCAATCCCCTATATAAACCATAAAACAGGGATCTTCCTCATTCTCTGTAATACACATATTTCTCTCAGTCTTGGAGCCTCTGAGGCATGGTTCGCTTTCCTGCACACTTCTCTTGATCAATACTATTTAATACTGCATCTGCTGAGCTCAACCAAATCAATGCAACCAGTACCACCTCGACATGTTGCACTTTGGACTGTGTCCAGAAATATCAGGCATGGAATGTGCTTAGCTCATAGGACTCTTCAATTCCATATTGGGTGGTGTACTTCCTAAGCCACAGAACCTAGATATAGACCAGGGCCCATGAGACAGAACATATGTGCACATGTATCCATAAGTCAAGGGAAAAATATACCTTAATGTAAAAGTGCACAGTAGTTTGCACTGACTTATTAACTGCAGCAAACTAGTAGAAAGACCTAAAGAAAACCACTTTTTTAAAAATTAGGTATCATAAAGTATTTAATCAAATAGCTTTTACTTAGACCCTCCTCACAAACTTCCTATTTCACTTCTCTCAATTGCTCCAAGACTAACCATGTCAGACAAGGTAAGGACTACAAAAGCTGGATTAAGGACAAGAGACCGGCATACTTTAATGACAGCTCTTTTGGTCACTACCAGGCCACTCCATCATCCAGGACTCTAGTCAGGGGATCCTGGGATTCCCACATAGACATGATGGGCCTAGACCTCTAACAAATCCTTCTCCCCATTGTCACTGGTCATCTCCATCAGGAGCAACATACTGGATCGTCTTGTGGGGCTCTATAGGACCTTGCCTTCAATGTAGGTCAATATTGGTAGAGACTGTCCCATTCTCAGAAGGGAGGTTGGGTCAACATATTCTGCCACACTCCAGAAAGATGGGTCCTGCAAAGAGTGAAGCCTATAAAGTTCCTAGCTATAACCTTGGAATGTGAGCTCAGACCTATAGGGATGCAGAGGTTACACAGGCTCCTGGACAAATATGGGCCCCAGATCAAATTGATGGGGTTTACAGTTAACAATATTTATGTAAATTTCCTATATTTGGAAGCTACTCTCTTTCCTGATACAGCTTTCTAGTTTTATTTCCAACTCTGACACCATATCTCGAGACAATGCCTTTAGCCCACCTGCATGTAAGCTCAGGCAAAAATTAGTAAAGTCATGGGCCCCTTGGAATAGACATACCAGCCTTTACCAAAATGAAGAACCCAAATCTTACCTGATATAGTCTTGCCTCTAGATTCCTGATTATTAAACAATTTGTTCTGCTTTACAGCTTAATGTTTTTTTCAACCACCAAGTTGCAGACGCAACCATGACACCAACCTGACTTGTCTGGACAGATAACCCCACCAATGTGTCCTGGAGCCCTACCTCCCCAGATCTCTGCCCCACAAGGGGAAGAGAAAAACAGGCTGGGAATATGGATCAGCATGCCAACACCCATGTTCAGTGGAGAAGCAACTACAGAAGCCAGACCTTCCACCTTCTGTACCCCATAATAATCCTGGGTCCATGCTCTCAGAGGGATAAAGAACAGGAAAGCTTCCATAGGAGGGAATGAGATATGAAACTCTTAGTAGTGGGAATTTTGTGGAATTGTGTCCCTCTTATCCTATGGTCTTTTTAATCATTATTAAGTCAACTAAAAAAAAAAAAATCAAACACTGAATCTGAATAATGGCCCGTAGTTTTCACAGTATCACATGCTCATGTGTCAGCCCCTGGGATCTATCAGAACTCCATGTTCTCCAAACGGGGCTGGGCATATCTGGGAGATTCTGAAGCCAAAAGTAAATCTGCAGGATAATCATGTCTTCCATCACAATAACCCTTTTCTTTCTGAGCAAGCTTCCTGCTACACATGCTATTTTGGATCAGTGAGCCAATACAGTTCAAAACATGCCACTCATTCATTTATTCACTTGATAGATATGCACAGAAACAGTCTACAAGCTCAACGTTGGGCTAAACCCTTCTTAAAACAAATCACTTAAATGGAGACGTTGGTGGAAAGCAACTATTCATTAACTGCCTAAATAGGGATACCAAGCAAGACACTCAATGGGGTTACTCATTCCTTCACTATGCTTATCACCTAAAGTTAGTGTCTGAAAACAGAGTCGCACACAGCTACACCAATCTGCTTTCTGTCTAGGTCTGTATGTGTCTGAGGACAAGCAAGCTCTGATTCTCTGGTTTTCTGATGGGTTTTGGACTGGTGCCCCCACCATCAGGAAGGGAGCACAGATGGATGAGAGAGACTACAGGAGAAGGAAAAGGAGGCAATTGGAAAGCAGCTGCAGGAGCTGTGCAAACTGGGTTCAATTTATTACCAAGACAGGTGATGACACTGTAAGCAGGCTACAGAGTTGATGGTAATTAAATAAATTCTCATAGAAAGAACCATGTGGTGACAGGGACATACCTGTGGACTGAGTTTGGCACCAGGTACTCAGGCCTGGTTCACACCGTGTCCTGCCTTTTCTCCTCCCAGCCCCAACTACTGAATATTCCTCTTATTTCCCAAACACATGACCCATTCTGACTCTGCTCAGGAAACACACAGCCTTTCCCTCTCTCTTTACCTTTTCATCAGAAAAAAAAGAAAAAAAAAACTCTGTCAGCCTGCTATTTATAGAGAAAGGAACATTAACAAAAGCTAAAACAGCAACTTCACATGGGAGAAGGTTGGGGACCTTTGGATTTGCCTTGGGGCCAAGTAACATGAAATTGGGAACTGTTGGGTTCCTCTGAACATATTTCAGAGATTTTGCACATGAAAGATTTGAAAAGCTAAGACTCCTTTCCAGTGACGATCTATTTAGACACACGTGGGAGAGAGCAGGAGGATGCTGGAGAAGCCAACATCTCTAAGGGTGCACTGTGCCTCATCTGGTAATCCCAGTAGAGCTGTGAGGAGGGGTGTCTACAGGTAAAGGGCTTAGTCCTACAGGTCATGCCACCTGTCTAGTGTCACAAAGATCTAGGTGGGCACACATTGGTGGAACTCCTGTTACTCTGAGAGATGGGGAAAGATTGATGATGGTCAAGGAGATGCTCTTATGCCTCCTCATTTGATGAATTTCCAGAAGATTCTATGTACCAACGCCCCTCCCCCAGGTCTAGTGTTTGTCACTGTCTCATCCTTAAGTGTGGACACTTGAGAATGACACAGAGACAAGATGTTTCAAGGGTGCTGCTGCCCTTGAGAAACAGTGACTTAACTCACTCTGGGTGCTGAATCCCTACCTCTTATTCCTTCTGCTCACTGTGGGACAGTGTGGAATTTACTACACCCTCCTCCCAGACTTACTCCCTACCCACCCCCCAAACACAGAAGGTACCTAAATTGGAGGCAGGGTGTTTGAAGATGTGATCCAGTTAACATGAGGCTATAATAGACCAAGGAAAGTCTGATCTAGTGACTGTGCCTGTAGAAGAAGAGAGACATCTGGATGCAGTTATATTACACACACACACACATACACACACGCACACGCACGTGCGCACACACACACACACACACACACACACAGAAGCGGGTAATACCACAACATGGCAGGCATGGCAGCAATACAGCCACAAGTCAAGGGATGACAGGTCCTCTAGCAGCTCCAGAAGGTGGGAGAGGGAGAAGAATCCTCCCCCTCTGGGCCTTTAGAGAAAGTGTGGCTCCCCAACCACTGGAGGAGTGGGAAAGAAGCCCTGTGTTATCAGAAGTCCATTTGTGGTGATTTGTGTTGGCAGGCAGCTCTGAGAGCCTAACATAGCCAGATTCAAGTTCATGTCCACTCTCCTCCAGGGAAACACAAGACCTTCACTAAATCTGTCCTCAGGGCTGGGATGCCAAGATCATATTGGGAGTCCTGAAACCCCAACATCACCCTCTCACAGACCCACAGCAATCATTGAGGGCATATGGTTCATAATTTTTTAAAACGGGTTTTGTTTGTTTTTAATTTTTGATTATCCTTATTTATTGGATAGAGACAGCCAGAAATCAAGAGGGAAGGGGTTGATAGAGAGGAAGAGACACAGAGAGACCCCTGTAGCACTGCTTCACCACTTGTAAAGCTTTCACCCTGCAGGTGGGGAAGGGGACTAGAACTTGGGTCCTTGAGCATTATAATACCTGTGTTCAACCAGGTGCACCATCACCCGGCCCTGTGGATCATCATTTAGTAGATGTGATGATGGCTCTATGGTTCCAGGTTGTTGGGACACATCTTGGATTTCCTCCACACACCAACACTAGAGCTATTATTTCCCAGAATTTTAGGAGCATGGGCCATGTTTGTGGATATATAATCACCATGACATCCCTTCTCACAGAAGTGAGTTACTGCTCTCCCACACAGAGATGTAAATTTGAGATGCTACAAAGCAAATTCTCTGACTAACCCAGTTGCACATACCAAAGGTTATGTGTCCTCACCCTCCCACCCACCCAACCTAAAAGCCTTATGCTGGGACATGAACCCAATTCAGCAAAGTTCCAAGTAATCCCTAGAGATGAATGTGGGAGCCCAGCCTGAGCTCACTTTGTTTTAGTTAAGGTGGTGGTGACCCCATCTCTATTGCTAACTAATTCTATGACTTACCACACACAAGGAACACAGGTATCAGAGACTCTAGCAATGGAACTTAGTGGCACAGAAGCCAGGAATCCTTTCTCTGACCAGAGGTGGCTTCAAAAAGGTGTCTATTGCACATTGCATGTATTGAACTGTACACCTGCATCAGAGCAATGAGGTTCTGGGGTGAGCTATCATCCCAAACCTCCCCTTTAAAGTATGAGTGTGTGATGCTGTAAGAGCAGCCAAGATCAAGGGAAAGAGACTGAACTTCAGCATCACACACTCATGCTTTTAAGGAGAGGTTTGAGAAGTTACCCCCAAGGAAGGGAGGTGTTCTGAACCCACTGGAGATGCTGGGAATCTCAGAAGATGCTCATAACACTGATTTGCAAAGGAAGCTTCAGCCTTTCTTGGTTCTCTCTTGCCTCCAATACTATTAACATTAGGATCTGGAAATGCATATTCACAGATACAAATGTACACACTTGCACTCACACCAGTGCACACTCACAGACACACAAACACCCACCTCAACTGAGTGCATGTGCGCACACACACACACACACACACACACACACACACACACACACACACACACACACACACACACAAATTCCCATGACACAAACACACATTCAACTATATTTTTCAAGAAGCATCTTAATACCACTTAGTAATCTTAGCCCGTCTTTTAGGTGGCCTAAGAGAAAAACAGAAAAGCAAGAACAACCAAGCAAAGTGATGAAGGTATTCATTCATTTATTTGTAAGAAACCTCAATGGGGGCCGAGTGGTGGTACAACTGGTTGAGTGCACATGTTAAAATGCACAAGGACCCAGATTCGAACCTCCAGTCCCCACCTCCAGGGGGAAAGCTTTACAAGTAGTGTAGCAGGGCTGCAGATGTCTCTTTCTTTCTTTATCTCCCCCTTCCCACTTGACTTCTGGCTGTCTCTGTACAATAAATAAATAAAGATTATATATAAGACCTAGGACCTGAAAGATAAATAGGAACCAACCAGATGAAGGGAGTGGGGTGGTACTTGTATAAGGGAACAACTGGTGCACAGGTACCTTTGGGGTGGGGGGCATGTAGATGGGGATGTAAGTAGGCAGGACCCTGATCTAGGATAGGCCTATGGGGAACAGGTGTGGCTTTGGCAAGGACAGAGGGGACTAACTGGCTTTGAAAAAGTGGATATATAAACTACAGAATTTGCAAAACCTACATCACCTCCTCCCTCTGGACTCCTAAGGTGAAGCACACAGCTCCCTGGATCAATGAGAAGACTGTATTAATTTCCCAGGAATTAACTTGTCCAATCTGCAGAGTTAAATAAATGTCCCAGCCCTCTGACCTCAATCAACGACTAATGAGACCACAAAGCTCTCCCTTTCTCTCTCTCCCTCTCACTTTAGAATTAGGTAGTGTGGTTAGTTTTTATTTCTGAACACTGGTCAAAGGCTAGACTAATGGGGTTCAGTGCTGCCCAGGGGAGACCTGGGAGCCAAGAAGCTAGGAGGACCTATTAGTGAAAAGGGCTAAGACCAGACAAGGCCAGCATGCAGGTATGGCCACCAGCCACTTTTCCAATGCCAGATAGTCCTCTCTGTCCCTGCCAAAGCCACACTTGTTTCCCACAGGCCTATCCTAGACTAGGGTCCTGCCTCCCTACATCCCCATCTCCATATCCCCACACCCCAAAGGCACCAGCGCACCAGCTCTTTCCTTATACAAGCACAACACTACCCCCTTCATCTGGTTGGTTCCTATTTAACTTTCAGGTCCCAGCTGAGACCAGGTTCTCTCAGCCTCAGCATTAGGATCATGCTAATCTTGATATATTTCTTCTGGGTGTGTGTGGAGGAGGGAAGGGACTATAGTGTCCTTTGCCTTGTAGGCTGTTAAGAGCATCCCAGGCCTGCTTCCAGCAGATGCCAACAGTCCTACTTCTTTCTCTTGATTGTGACACACATACATGTCAACAGGCCATGCCCAGTAAGCCCAGGGACAGACCTAGACATCACAAGAACTGTGGGAGAAGAGGGAGATCATGGGATCCCCAAAACCCCCCTTCCAGGATCCAGACCCACATTCTCCCAGTGTTGATCTTAGATTCCCTGGCATGTGCTTCAAATGCCAAGTCAATGAATGAATGAATGATCTGAGCACAAGGAAAACAAGAAAAACACACCCAGCATCTGGACACACAGGAAGAGACACCCTCATGGGCTCTTTAGAAACCTGCAATCCTGCTCCTGCTGTGTCAGCAACACAAGCCCCAAATAAATCAGACAATGAATAACCCCCTGGAGGCACTGTGAATATTAGAGCTTTTGTAAAATAGCTCTGAGAACATTTAACCTGAGATCGCCTCTCTTCGTACTCTTTTGAGTGTGCAGTATTGCTGACCGTAGGCACAAGCTGTGCAGAACACCAGAACACTCTTCTGGGATAACTGAAATATCATACCCACTAAAGAACAACTCCATTCCTCTTCTCCAGGCCCTGCAGAACACCTGCCACATCAACCCATGTTCCCAAGATTCCACAATTTCACTTCAGGGCATTTATTCTACCCAAAGAACTGAAAGCAGTCTAAAGAGACACCTGCCCCTTGTGCATCACAACTGCTGAGGTGTGGAAACAGCTAAGGTGCCCACTGGTGGACAAATGAACAAGGATGCCTTTCAATCGGCACTTCTGAAGTAACCAGCATGTGATCCTGATCCCTAGCAGTATTCAAGGAAATCTTCAATAGCTGAATTCTCTCTTTTTTAATGTCTCTTTTTAAAATTTATTATTGGATAGAGACAGAGAGAAATTAAGAGGGGAAGGGAATACAGAGAGTGAGAGAGACAGAAACCTGCAGTCTTGCTTCACTACTTGTGACGCTTTCCCTTGCAGGTGGGGACCAGGGGCTTGAACCCAGGTCCTTGTACATTGTAATGCATGTGCTCAACCAGATGTGCCACCACCTGACCCGCCAACAGCTTAAGTCTCTCACCTAGGAAATAGAAGAAATGGCAGTGCTTACTGTTAACTAGGCACATATGCTCACATCTATAGTCAGCACCAGCCATAGCCAAGGTCAAGTACAACAGCCTTAGATCAAGGAAGGGTCTATGGTCAGCTCTCCACCCCTAGTGCCTGAGTGGTGGCTGGGGGAGGGGTGAGGCTTGAGCAGATGTTTGCCAAGAAGATAAGTGAATAATATGAGCATTACTTATGTCAATAGCTTAGCAAAGGATGCTGCCATTACCTTCTCTATGACCAACAGGCACAGTAATAGATGCTATAAAGCAAGAGTTGGATACACATCTTGACCTCGTAGAGTTCACAGTTTTCTAATCAGGTTTTGAGCACACATGCCAGATTCATCATCATCAACAAGCCAGAGTGCACAACCCATCTTCCCCATCCTGCATGGCATGTTCGCAGGAATTAGCTAACATCCCAGCCATCAGGATTCTTGACCATTCCCCTGCCTAATAATAAAACCATTGGGTGGATTAGGTTCCTAGCAGAGAGTAGACTTTAATTATAAGAGACAAGCAAAAGGGCAAAGCATAACGGGGGAAAGTGTTCATTTGAGTAAGTGTCACACACTTACTTAAGCTTTTATCATTCAAAGTGATCAATCATGACAAAACCCAACATAATACCAAGGCTGCCTTCTGTCTTGATACTCGCATGTGGTGAAGAGCAGAGCACCTCAAGCAGTGTTGGGGCACTGCACCCCAGAAGGAGAAAGGGGCAATGAAGGCAGGGAAGGCAGAGAAAATTCACTCCCCCCGACCTGCAAATTTTAGATAAAAAGTATCCTAGCTGAGTTGCGAACCATGATACCTTTAGTGCCCCCAGTCTGGCTTGAGCTTGCTGGGGACAAACAAAATCTCTACCTACTTGAACAATGCACTGGCTGTACTAGCCCTGGTATGTATGGCTGAGTCATTTTATTTCTCCCCAATATCTTGGAGCATCCATTTACACCCTATTATCTAGCATGGTCCATATAATGTGTTGAGAGAGCAGTAACTCACTTCACAGAGACCTGGGAATATTCACCTTTGTTGGCTGGGCAACAAAGGGCACTCCTGACAGACAAGGAAAGATCCTTCTCTCTCTCTTTCCAAAGCCCAAGTGCTCTGACTTTGGGGACAATGTGTGACATCCAGAGGCAATTTTAGTTGTCACAACTGGGGAAAGGGTGCTGCTACTGGCTGCTGAGCCTCCCACTGTGCCCAAGATAGCTCCTCAAATCAGAATCACTGACCCAAATGCCCACAGTGATCAGGCTAAGAGGCCCAAGCTAGGGCCCACTGGCCACATGTTAATTGGATTCAAATTAGGAGCACTATGGCACTCCCCGCCCCCACAATTAGGCAGGTAGTTGGATTACTAACAAATAATCCGCTCATATGATTTGACAGAATTAACAGTACTTGCACCTGGAAATTTGGCTGCGCAGGCACCTTGATGTACATAGGCTTAATAAGAACAGCTGTGGAAAGACTTAGAGATCTGCTGCAAGGTGTGGTCTCCAAAGCTCCTGCAGATACACTAGGAAGGGACTGTGCTCTGGGGACGTGACCAGGTATAACCTACCTGTCCAGCAGCTCAACTGTGACTATACTAAGGAACAAGCACTAAAAAACAGAAGCAGTGGAACCATCAAGGTGGCTCACTTGGATAGAGCACCTGATTTACCATGCAGGGGCCCAGACACAAAACCCACCCCCACTGTACCAGAAGAAGCTTTGATGCTGTGGTAGCTTTTCCTCTCTCCCTCTGTCTCTTTTTATCTGAAAAGTTGGTATGGAGTGGTGAAGTGCAGATGACAACAGACAAAGCAAAACAAAATAAGAAAACAAGTGGTTGATGGTCTCGGCCCTAGACAGTAACTCAGAGACATACTCTCCATATATGTGTGTATACACAAACACACACACACACACACACACACACACACAAAGTGGGGCAAGGCTACTCTAACGACAGCTGAGTCCCATTTCACTTTCATCCTTTTTTCACACGGTCAACATTTCTTTGCTACCAATTAGCCAATCTGTTTGATCAAACCTTACTCCCCACAGTCAGCACCATTTCTGCCCTACTAAATTAATTGTGCTGCAAAGCAACCCCTTTTTCTTTCACAGGCAAAGTGATCCCTACTCGGAAAGATGTGGCATATGGTGGGTGGGCAAGGGTGAGAGGCAGAAACCTGATGAGAGGGAGCTGATGGTTTTATTCTGCCTCCAGCCAAAGGCTTATTCCATCTCGGGTGGAACAGCACATTTGTTTTGCCGCCGGAACCCGATTTAGGGGGACAAGTGGACTTTTTCAAACTCGTTAGAGCTTTCAAATTATAAACTTAGTTAAGCATGGTCTCCATCTGTGAGGGGCAGCGCCTTTTCCATCTCTGATGTTCCAGAAAATTAGATCTTCCTCTTCTTAACTTCTCCCGATGGTATGGATTTTGAAAAATGCAGATCCATCAAAAAATCTATCTGAAAACACTGAATGGGGTGTAAGCAGGTAGAAAGATATACCTTTCTTGCCCTGGGATAACCACACACACACACACACACACACACACACACACACACAAACACACACACAAACACACACACACACACACACACACACACACAAGTCTTTCTTCCCAGAGACTTTATGGAAACCTGCCTTCCTAGGACCCTCTCCTGCTCAGAGGACAGCATGGTGTTTGTTTGGCCCACTTCACTCTCACCCACCCTCTGCCACTGGGTCCTGAGAAGCTATGAGTATGGCTCCTTTCTCATGCCCTTGAATCTGTAAGCCCTCTGTCCAAAGCAAGAAGTAGAATACTCAACTCTAGCCCAATGGAACTAGTGGGATTTGTATCTGAGGAGCACAGCTGTCTGCCTGCCCATGTACTGGGGGTCACTGTTCCTGATCTTGCCCCCACATCATCCCTAGAAGATGACTCTCCGTCATGCAGATGGTCCAGTGTCAGTGGAGATAGCTATGTTCACAAAAGGGTCCTCTGGGTCTCCAGAATGCAGAAGAGTCTCTCTTATATGAAACCCCACCTATAACATCTACCTATCTGAAGGAAGAAGAAAGGGTTAAGAAACAAAACTACATCCTGGAGGCCCCAAGTGGGCACCCTGCAATGTACTCAAGTGCTACCTGGTTGGCCTTTCCTGCTTAGGACATGAAGGTAGTACCCCCACCCCCAGTTTGGTTCACTCATTCACTCAGAGGTTGACACCTGTGAAACCTCCCCCCCCCCCCCCGGTCTAGGCAGCACCATAGGAGCTAAGTCAACAGAGACGTATGTGACCCCATGAAGGAGCACCAACAGCAGCCCCACACCCGGTGAAGGGGGCTCACCTAAAGTGTGCTTCACCACCACTGAGCAGGTCCCCTACCACCACTGAGGAGGCCTCCAGTGGCTCCAGGTTAGAGGAGGGAGAAGTTAACAGGCCTTATGACAAGGCAGCAATGGAGGCTGAGAGCAGCTCCAACATGGCATCTTGCTGAAGGCATGCAGCCCACATGTGGATTCCCTAGCTGCAGCTGGCTCTGGGGCCAGTCATAATGTTCTAGTTTCCCTGCAGCCTGAGGGTGAGGATTCAGCTCACCATATCCCTCTGGGGTGGAAGCCACCTGTGGTCCTAGGACGAGTGGGAGATAGAACTGAACTGGACATAAAGGAGGGAGAGCAGAGCTGCCTTTGGGTTCCCCAAAGACTGGAAAGGTCTCATCCTGTGGAGGTTGGGATGAGAGGGTGGGACATACTGCATTAGAGGGAAGCTCAGGAGAATATTCTGGTCTTCTGGGTCCAGAGAATAGAACTGTACTCTGCAGAGTGCAGATCTGGCTACACACAATGACTATCTGTGCCTGGATTTGCACCAGTCACCTCTGACATCAGGATGTCTGTGCCTAGTTCTACCTGCTGCATACAATAGGGTTTTGAGGGTGAAGGGACATAGCCCTGCCTTCAGGGGGCCTATCAGTGGGACATGTGGTTTCAGCAATAAGGACATAGGAACAGAGGGATAGGAGTCTGCTTTCAGGAAGGGAATCCCAGCATCCCAGCAGCAGGGAAACATACAACACAAATACATCCATTTGGGCTCCTATCTGCAGTGCAGTTGGAAGAGAGATGTGAGCACAGTATGGAAGGTGAGGAGGGGATTCTGCAGAGCTATGGGTTATGCAGTGATTTCTTGATGGTGGTGGTGGGATGCTCTATGGAACTGGGCCCAGGAACAAAGGACACACATAGCCAGAACAGGAAGGAGGCTTCTGGGAAGTAGCAGGATATGTGAGGAGCAGGAGGAGCCTGCAGATGTGATATCAGAGAGCATATCTCTGTACACCCCAAATCTATGTGCTGCAGCCCTGTCCTGGGGGTGGTGTCAAGGGGTGGTACCACTGGGAAGTCACTAGGGCTCAGGAGGGTGGGGCTCCAGGATGGATTAGTGTCCCTATGGGAAAAGGAAGGGCCACCAAAGCCCTCCTTCTCTGCCACACGAGGACAGTGGGAAGTACAGCCCCCAGCCACCAGGCAGCAGATCCACAGAACCTGCTGTGCAGACATCTCCCATTTGCTGCAGCTAGGGAGGGTGTGTGAGCCTACCCTGCTCCTGGGGTGGGCGTCCCCATCCAGGGTCCCCACCTACATCCCTAGTGATGGATCTGATCTGGAACCACTGAAAAGCAAATGACAATTTCTCTCTGGATAGATTTTTATCTGTCTTTTCTACCTTCATGTGCTGTTTCTTAATGTGCTTTAAATATACTAGCTGAAGGGGGCTGGGCAGTAGCACAGTGGGTTAAGGGCCATGACATGAAGCATAAGGACAGGTGTAAGGATCTGGGTTCAAGCCCCTGGTTCCCCACCTGCAGGTAGGTCACTTCACAGGCAGTAAAGCAAGTCTGCAGGTGTCTACCTTTCTCTCTCCCTCTCTGTCTTCCTGTCCTCTCTCAATTTCTCTCTTTCCTATCCAACAATAACGACATCAGCAACAACAGTAATGATAACAACAACGATAAACAGCAAGGGCAAAAAAAGGGGAAAAATAGCCTTCAGGAGAAGCGGATTCGTAGTGAAGGCACCGAGCCCCAGCAATAACCCTGGAGGCTATATATGTATTTACTAGCTGAGAATACTTGGGTAGTATAAAGTGACAATATTCTATGCTTTAATTTAATACTTCGCAGTGCCTGCCTCTTTCTTGTACATGTACAATTACACCGCTCCTAGGCAGGCCTCTTCTTATTCAGGTAGAGAGACAGAGAGGAGATACAACACTAGGGCTGCCCTCAGTGCCACAGCACCAGCCATGTGATAGTTGGGCTCAAACCTGGGCTGTGCACATGTCAAGGCACTTGCCCTACCCAGTGAGATATCTCTCCAGTCCAAATAGTACCATTTTATTTATTTATTATTATTTTTTATCTATTTATTGGATAGAGAAATTGGGAGGAAGGAGGAGGTAGAGAGGGAGAGACAGATAAGACACCAGCAGCCTACTTCACCATTTGTGAAGCTTTCCCCCTTTCATGTGGAGACTAAGGGCTTGAACCTGGGTCCCTGCACATTGTAACATGTGTAGACAACAAGGTGCGCTGCCACCCTGCCCCCAAATAATACCATTTTAAAGGAGGAAAAAGATCTTGAATTGATAGAAATAAAGTGGCAAAATGGTGTTTTTAGGACATTTCCCTGGTAACTCATGAAACAACATCTTTTCCTATATTTTAATTTCTGTTGTGCTGCAAGTTTTCTTTTTATGCTTTCATCGTTTCACTAATTTGCATTGCTCTCACCTATCTATATTACCTCTTTATGTTTAAAGGTGAGAAATTCTCTATTTTCCCCTGTTTGCCTTTTCAATTTCTAAGGCATTATTTCTTTTAAAACTTTCTTAAAAAAAAAAAAATCATTAGTCCCACCCCACCCCCTCGACCCAATCAATTTTTTTTCTTCCTCAGTTTATTGGCTTTTCTGCCCTGGACTCCTTTCCCCAGTCTGCTGCAAGTCAATATTCCTCCCTTAGTGTCTGTGTTCCCTATGGGCAGAAGTGAGTGCTTGACCATCATGTCACATGTATGACCCAGCTGAGTCTTCTCACTCAGGTCCCCAGGACCTCTGGTTCTGAGCTGCTGAGGAGCACTTCCTGTGTGAGGCTGGGGGCAATCACAACTGTGGCTGGGAACACATCCATGCCTTGCTGTGAAGTGGGGAGTCTGTCTTCATGCCACAATGGGGTGCTGAAAAGACAAGGAGGGGTGAACTTGTGCCCTTCCCCCTCCAAAAATAAAATCTATGTGTTGAAGTGCTAAACCCCAACATCTCAGCATGCATTTGAAAACAGGGCTATAAAGAATGTATTAACACCTTACAGTCTTCAAGGATATGGGTTCAAGACCCTGGTCCCCACTTGCAGGAGGAAAGCTTCATGAATGGTGAAGCAAGATTACAGGTATCTGTTTGTCTCTATCCCTCTCTATCTCCCCTCCCTTCTCAGTGTCTCTGTCTCTATAATAATAAACAAATAACTAAAAAATTCAAGAGCGACCTGAACCAAAGATCCCAAGTGTGGGGAGTCACACAGGTACTACCTGCAGTATTCAGCCTGATCTCAGAACCCCAGGGATCACAAGATCTTCTGGGTCTCTAAAGATCCTGTACACACACTCAGGCCAAGGTCTGCAGGACCTGAGACACACCAGCAATCTTTGATGCTTCTGCTGAAAGCGGCTGTTGCCTTTGTTCACTAGAATAATTGCCTGCACCCAGGGCTGGAAGGGAAGGAGAACAGGGGTTACAGTTGAGATCTCAGTTATACCAGGGTTCTACTGGACTCATAGCTCTGCTGCCACCAAATCTATAGCCTCAAGATTCTTAAACTGGGGGCCCCATATTATCACCATGTAAGCCTGCAGCCTGCCTTGCTCTAGCCAAGGACTGTAGAACAGGGGTCTGGGAGCTGTGCACCTGCCAGGATCCAGTTCCAGCAGGAATCAGCTACCTTGCCAACTCTGCTGCAGTTTGCTCCCAAGATCAGTTCTCCTGTGGGGTCCTGAGTAACCTTAGATGTGCAGGAGGATTTTTTTTTTCAGGAGCCAGCATAGGTTTCTGGCATCAAGTCTCATGTTCAGAAATGTTAGTGCCTCCTCCACCTGTGATCATTACACTCCCATTTAGTGTGTGTGAGCCTGGAGGAGGTGCCAGAACAGGTTCACAGTGGCAAATGGAAACCACACACTGGACAATGGTACACAGGAATAGTTTTTCTGGGCTATACCAACTGTAACTTCTGTTCCCCTTCCCTCCCTGGGCACAGGCAGGCAATTATTCCAGTGAACAAAGGCAACAGCCACTTTCAGCAGAAACACAAGAGGTTGCTAGTGTGTCTCACTTTTGCCAGGATTTGCAGGTGGACAAAGATAAATTGTGTAGCCCTGGCACACACAATGCCAAACAGGGTGTCACCGGCTCCCTGCCTCCCTTCTCTGCCCCTCTCCCCACCAAGGACACTGGATCCCATTAATGTGATCCAGGGAAAATTAACTCTATCCACCCATCCTTGTGGCTCCAGGCAGCTTTGTGACAGCTTTGGTTAAAGGTGTGCATGCACGTAGTATTTAATATTAAAGAACTCATTGGCAGAACACTTGAAAGGATTTTGCCCCTGGCAGGGTACAAACCTGTGTAAAAATATGCTGCATACACTTAAAACTATGAGAGCACTAACTCAGGGACTCTGGGGGATTTGAATTTTCCCCTGAGCAAGGAAGTTCAGCAGACACACTCCACCCTGTCAACCGCTCACTGTTCTTCAAAAATTCTGGAAGCAGGAGAATGAGGAGGACTGAGTTTCCAGAGGCCACTGCAAAGCTTGGAACAGCAAGCCCTGTATGACACAACCTACTGTGACTATTTGATAAAAGCCCAAGTGATGTAGATAGTGCACATGTAAATAAAGTACCATGACGAACTGTTCTACAGAGATGGCAGGAGGGAACCATAACAGAGATAATCCAAAATGGACAATATTGGGACAGAAAGCTGGATGCAAGTGGCAGGTGCTCTGCGATTCCACTGATTTGAAGATCAAAATCAGGCGAGATGGATGTGCTGCCAACCCCATCAGGAGGGTGTAGGGACTGACAAAGATCTGAGGGCAGGTCCTACCTTGCTTCCTCATGAGGCTACTCTGGCCACACCTGAGCTGATTTTGGCACATTTCACCACTAGGGCCCTCACCACTGTCACACTCTTCTGGTGGAAAGTCATACTTCAATCAAAAGTTTTAGGAAACCTCAAGACTTGACTGCAGTATAGCAAATCAGCCACTTGGAATAGGATGAAATTAAATGTTAAGGGAAACTAGAGCACCCTGCCCAGAAGATTCACCAGTGATCAGTTGAGTCAAGGTGCACAACTGTCATTGTAACAAACTCTGATTTTTAAAGTCAATAGATGGAAACAAATTCCTAAACACAGAAGTATCAGCAGCTCAAACATTTCCAGACTGATGGCCTGTCAGGAACACACACACAGTCTCACCATCCTGAACCCAGGGTTAAACAACAGCAATCATCTGTGTCAGAAAACACCGAAAGGCCTTGAGAAGAAGAGTCTATCAATTTTTAAGAGTAATTGCAGGTGATATCCATAGATTTGAGTCCAGATTACATGCTAGGTTGAGTGCACAGCCCCACAGTAGAGATGCGGTCTCATCAGCTCTGAGCACACCTGGTGAGATCCGAGGAAAAGTATCTGAGTGTGGAGGTTCCCCTGACTTATTGATGTCTGTTTTCTTCACATGTGAAAGCAGCATGGCCCAACCAAATCCTTGGTGGCCATTAGATATTCATGTAAGGCAAGCCACTTTTATAGCACATGTACAAATGGCTGGACCGTTGGTGGATATGTCCACTAGGTACACCCACACCTGTGAAGCACACATACTGAGGGTAAGGCAGCATCACCGCTGGGGCAAAGCCTCTTTGAGGTTGTTACAGGTAGGGAGTGAGGTGAGGACCCGCACATGGGTAGATATGGTCTCCTCGATCAAGTGTGGTCCTATACAGACTCTCTAACTCAGAATCAATATCTTTATAGAATCTCTGTGTGGCATTAGATTTGAGAAATAAAGTGAAGAAAGTTGGGTTGTAGAGATTATGGTATCAGTATCTGAGTAGCACCCAACATTAAGTCTTACAGATTCCAGTGGAACCCAAGCTTCGTTCTCTCCTCTTAGAAAAACCACAAGGTGGGAAGTCAAGTCTGCAGGCAGCACAGACTCACAGATTATCAGTTTCATGTCAGATTGTGATGGAGACACATATGATACATTACTTGTAATATAATATACCGACCACGTGTATGACACACACAACACAGAACGAATATAGAGCATATACATAATACACAAAATGCATACAGCATATAACATGCAGCACATGGTACAAATACAGCAAAACGCATATAGCATGTATACAGTACAGGTGGACACAGCACATACAGAAACACATGCAGGGCCAGAGAGGCCTTGCTAGGAGCTGACCTTGACGTGTGTGGCCCACGCTTAAGCTCCAGTATCACATGGAGGTGGGAGGGTAGGAAGCCTCCATGATGAGATCTCTCTCTGTCTCTGTCTCTCTTTGAAAAAGTTAACCCAGATGGCAAAATCATGCATACCCAAGACTCTGGTGACACCAAAATCTCAACACGAGTAACATACAATGGAAGAATTCTGTGGACACAATACAAAGTATACATACAGTGTACAACATCCCTCCCACAAAAGCTCATAGCACAGTCAGTGCATACACACAAGCATGAAGGCCTTCTCTCCTCCAGGAGCTCACAGACTGAGAGAAGAACAGGAAGCTTGATGATGCCAATACAAGACAGTAAGATGAGTGGAAAAAGCACAGTTCTAGAACGAGTTACCAGAATGAACACTGAAGTCACGTTATTGCCAAGGAAGCTGTGCTAAGATACCTTCATGGAGAAGCTGGGCAGTGCACTCATCTTCCTCCTAAGCAATGGCTTCCAGAAATGTTGGTGGGAAGAGTGAATACTCACTGGTTTTGAAGGAAATAGGGAGCAGATGATTTCTGGACCATGCTTGAAAAGGCTGTGCCTAGCTTGCATGGAATATGGGTTCCTGGAGCATCCAGAGTAGGGTATATAACCATGCTCACACCCCATTATAGCAATGGCCTGCCAAAGCTACCACATCAGCAGGAGAGCTGTAAGCCTCCAGGCTAAGAGAAGTCACAGCATCAACTCTGCTCTGTCCTGCTCTCCAAACCGAAGAGCAGAAAAATTCGCTGCCATGCTAATACAGAAAACACTGTACATCCCTTTAAACCTGCAGTTGAGGACTCCAGACTGACATGGGCACTCCTTCTGGTTACTTCACACATGAGTGCCGGGCTAGCTTCACGGGCAGGAGAAAGATGACCAGAGACTCATGGCTGAGCTGGGAAGCAGTATTTCTTTATTCATGTGGAATGCAGCACAATCTAAGCTATCTAAACTATCTATAATCACAATCCTGTCCTTATATATGTACTCGCCAAGTAGGGTGGAAACAGGATGTGATGCAGAGAGGGTGGAGCAAAAAGAGACTGGTGCAAATCAGGGTGGACTATGAGAGGGGGTGGAGCAAAAAGACATCATGAACCAGTGGGGATTAAACCAATGCCCTACAGGCAGGGCGGTGCTTAGTTAACAGTGGTTATGAAAATAGAATACAGTGTTAAGCAGGGGGGGATAAAACCAATGAAACAGAAGGGGTTTTAGAAGCAGAATTAGAAGCATACCAACACATGAGAATGTTCATCTGTGGCCTCCCAGTGTGTCTGAAATCCATGTATGGAAATGCTCACCACACCCCCAGTCCCAAGTCTCTGCTCAGTTCTCTGTTCTGAGGGTTCCCCCTGCAAACAGCCATAGAAAGTCATGCAGCAAGGGGGCAGGCTGAATGGAGAGGAGAGGATCTCTCTGAGCTTAGTTTCCAGTTTATCCCTGCTTTCTCACAGCTACTGGCACTCAGCACAAATACTGGGCCCCTGGCTGGGGTCTTACCTGGACTTCTTTCCTCCTCCTTCTCTGAGAGAAAGAAGGACAATCCCTAGTGTAAACCTGAACAGACAGGTTTCCTGGTCTGAGCAGCTGGGGGTGGGATAGGGGATCTGAATCATATGCCCTGATTCCTGGGACCTGGTGACTGCACCAGCAGCACAAATCACCAAAGGGGCTCATGTAAAACTCTGAGGAGCTCTCTGTCTCCTCTGACTCTCCCTACACACATACACACACACACACACACACACACACACACACACACACACAACCAGTTCAAAGCTGAGGCAAGAAGGGTGGCAAGCATGGCAACTTACTTAAGGTCTTGGTGACTTCTGTAGGGATAAACTTCGTGCATTAAAGCTATAGACAGACATTGGTCTTCTTGTATTTCTCAAGGCTAGCAGTTGGCATGGCACTAGGGCATCCAGGTGTGAACAGGGCTTCGTGCCTTCTGGAGGCCCCAGGGGAAAAGCTTTCCTGACCTTTCTAGCTTCCAGATCCACCTGCAGCTCTTGGTGCCTAAACTCCATCTTTTTAATCACTCCCCAACCTGTGATTTTGATTTAAGCTCCCATTAAATGTGACCTCCCTCTAGGAGGACCAGAAGGGTCATCTCCCATCTCAGTGTCCTGATTTGAATCCCACCTGCAAACATCTTTTGATATGTGAGGTGACATAGTGACAGGTGCTGTGGACTAGGGTATGCCCATCTTTGGGGGCCAGGACTCAGTTTCCACATTCAGATATCAAGTTGCAAACACAAGCGTGTCTCCCCTGGGACTAAATCTCTGTGCTGCATGGGGATCAGTGAGCACCACAGATCCCAGATGCCAAGGTGCCCATCACTGAGGCAGATTCCCCAAACTGAGACCCCAGTCAGAAACTCCAGAGGCTGCACAGAGATCCTGGAATCCTAGAGAAGAATAAAGCCAGTGACACCAGGCCCAGAGGGCCAGCCTGGTCAGAAAAAATCAGGCACTCAAAACATCCCTCTCATTTCAGTTTTTTCTCTAGAGTTTACATTTAGCTGGTTCATCACTTTGGCTGGTTTAATTTTAGAAAGACCTGCTTGCAGAGTCTGGAGAGCATGTAGCAAATTGACAGAGAGCAAAACACATCTGCACAGGAGCAAAGATTGGTGTGACCTGCCTGCATTGGAGGGGAGGGGGCGGAGGGAGAGGAGGAGGGGGAGAGGCGAGGAGAGGGGGAGGGGAGAGAAGGGAGTGGAAAGGAGGAGAGGAGGGGAGAGGAGGGGAGGGGAGTGGAGGAGAAGAGGAGAGGGGAGAGGAAGAGAGGGGGAAGAGGAGAGGAAGAGAGGAGGGGAGGGGAGAGGAGGAAGGTGGAGGGGAGAGGAAGAGAGTAGGAAGGGGAGAGGAAGAGAGGATGAAGGGGAGAAGAGGAGAGGAGGGGAGGGGAGAGTATCAGAGGAAGGGAGGGGAGAGGAAGAGGAAGGAAAGGGGAAAGGAGGAGGGAAGGGAAGGGGAGAGGAAGGGAAGGAGAGAGGAAGAGAGGAGGGGAGAGGATCAGAGGGAGGGAGGGGAGAGGAAGAGGAAGGGAGGGGAGAGGAAGAGGAAGGGAAGGGGAGAAGCAGAGGGTGGGGAGAGGGGAGGAGGAGGGAGGGGACAGGGGAGGAGGAGGGAGAGGAGAGGAGGGAGGGGAAAGAAGAACCTCCAGCACTGTACGTGGGACTGGAGTACAGTGTAAATGCACATGTAATTTTCAAACCCCTGGTTGCTAATGAAATCCCAAACATTCCGATTTTAATTGAACTAGATAAAGATTAAGAAGCTTAGTGGCAGCTGGCATTACGAATTAGTCCTCAGCAGAGTGTTATGTTGTACTCTAAATCATTGCTTTTGTAATCGTCCTAAATTGTCCTTTATCTTGCTAAAGCAGATATGATTCTCAGGGAGCATGGGGGCTGTTACGTCCCAGCTGCCTGAATTATTTGGATGGGTAAAGTCTTAATAGTGATTTTAATAATGTTTTGATATATATGGATGATGTACATTCAATAAATTCTTATGCTAATGAGAAAAAAGATGAGGTCTTTATGTGACCTATTTTAGAGAGACGGAGTTTAATGCTGAAGAACAATCCCTGGCAACAACTTAAAGAAGCATCAAATATAAAAAAGCAACCCCTTGGAGGTCTCATGCCAAAGGCAAGGTTCTCATGAACCAGCAAGATTCATCAGGCTGTTCTGCACTCAAGGCTGCACATGTAGATAAAACAGAGGCAAGAGCCTCGTAGAGACTAAACAAAATACATGTCAGGCATGGCTGCTGTTCCTTCAGGTGGAAGGCTCAGTGCCTCTCAAGTACATCCGTGCTGGTGCCTTTGAAAGGACATACAAGACCAGAGCACTACTTCCTTCCTCAATTCCATTTGACAGTGACCCGAGAGCATTCACAAGGTCATCCAGAGACAGGTGGAGGCTCAGGCTGTGCTTCTTTATTTGGGTGGAGTGGAGGGAGGGAGGGGCAGTTGAGTCCTGGCTGTCTTTCTTAAAGGCTGACAGCAACAGGCTTTGAAACTGCCAGCATGACCCTGGACATGCAACCCTTGGCCTCAACTGGGCATATCATCAGGCACAGCTAGTTGACAGTTGCCACTGTCTTCCTTCTCACTGTGGAACTTCTGGGAAGGTTAATGGGGTGAGTAGTTAGAGGAAGTCTTTGGCTTCCCAGTGGTTCGTGATTGCGTGTGTGGGGAGGGGTGGGGGGTGGAAAGGGGTGGTCTCTGACCTTGGTCAGAGGTCAGCCCATAGTGGGGTTCCCATCACTGAGGCTTTCAGCTCTCTGCAGATAAAAAATATTCCAAGGTGAAGGAAAGGGAGAGTATGCTTGTGTCCCTGAATTCCTGGGGCTCCTGCCAGGAAACCAAGGCTTTATTACCTAGGTTGAAATGTGTCCTGAGTTATAAGAGCGCAAGGAGGCCTGTACCTGGAGTGAGAGCTGGACCTGGCTTTCTGCTCCACTGCCTCAGGGACTTTGCACACACTAGCTTCCCTCCCTGGGATTCTCCTATGGCCAGCCCTTCTCCTTCTTGCTGCTCAGGTGCCCCCCACCCCCATGTCCTAACAGGTACCCAACCACCGACTTCACCCCTTTGTCTGTCTTGGTAGCCCTAGTTCTGACCCAGATCTCAGAGATTCATGTGGTTTCAGTGTCCAAAGCTCCCCCCTTCATTCAATATGAGCTCCAAGCATAGACACGGCAATCTCTGTTTAGGCATCAAGAAAAGGTCATGCATGGTTGCTGAATAAATAAATGCATGCATGCTTCCCCCAAACAATTAAAAAAAATGTTCCTTTGTAAAATTCATCTTAACATGACCATCCTTCTAAAACTTCTTTTCAAGGGGTCACAGGGCTCAGCCCTGGAAGCCTGAGGCAAGAACCATGTCCTGATGGAAGTGCTGAAGGCTCTCGTGATTGATTTTTTTCAAGGCGCGTGACACCTTCCCAGGTTGCTTTTTCATTTTTTTCATCTTGCATCCTCCTCATTATCTGTATTTAGAGTATGGCTGGGTAAACCACCCGCCCACAAGGCAGGGTGAAAGGATGAGAGCAGCAAGCTGGTGGGTGAGGAGCTCTGAGTGTTCATGGGGCTTTAGGGACAGAGGGCACAGTGTAGAGGTGGCAACAGAACAGCACACTGATCACCTGCTTTTCTAGAGGGAAGTCACTGCTCCAGCAATAATGGGGTAAGAGAATCCTTTTGAGTAGTCACTCACGGGTTACCAAGAAAGTACTGACATGTATTTTGTTCGAGTTCTCTTCCCCTCCTCCTTTCTCCTTCCCCCTTCCCTTTCTTTCCTTCCCTATACTACCCTTCCCTTTCCTTCTCTTCCACGTCTCTTCTCTCTTCCTATTTCTCAAAGATGTATTCATTTATTATATAAATAGAAATAAGAGACAGAGACAGAGAGGATAAGAGGAGAGGGAGAGAGAGAGGAAGAGAGAGAGAGAGAGAGAGGCAAGAATCAGAGCATCACTCTGACACAGAGATGTTGATTCAAGGGATCAAACTTGGTGTTTCATACCTTTAAGTCCAATGCTCTAATCACTGTGCCACCTCCCAGGTCACAGCTTATTCTTCCTGGCATTTCAAGTGTTCCATTTCTTTGGGAATCTGGGTCCTGAGTTCCCATAATAAAGTACCATCCACTGAAGTGGGCTACGGATAGCAGACCTGGGGCTGCAAGATAACTTACTTGGTAGAGTGCACACTTCACACTGATTACAGTCCATACTAGCATCTATCCTTTCCAGGAAGAGAATCGGGAGCTCTGGATGTCTGTCTCCTTTGCAGTTTGACTGGGAAATTATTTTCTTTAGTCCGTGTTCATATATATATATATATATATATATATATATATTTTTTTTTTTTTTTGGCAAGAGGAGAGGGTGATGATTATAGTAGGAGAGGGTGATGTGGCTGTCAGGGCGCCTTGTTGTCAGGAACAGTGTGTTCATTTCAGAGGAGAAGCTGGTGGCATATAAACACAAGACCAGCTCCAGAGACATCAGCAGCAGACAAGAGTGCTGGCCTGATAGTCCTCAGGACAGAAGAAAACAGCAAGAAACTTCCAGAAGTCCAATGTAGAAATGGGGGGGGGGGGGGAAGAAGGGGAGAAGACAGCCAGGCAAGGCTGATCTGAAGATCCTTGACTGTCTGAGGGGATTAAGAATAATCTCAAACAACTCATCAATGAATCCTGAACTTTAGAGAAAACCTGTAGTTGATACTGACAGCCTAATACACAGCCCTGCCCATGCAGAACTGCCACCAGAAGGCCAGTGGTGACCCTGGACCTAGAGACAATGAAAGTGTCCCAGAGGAGAGGCCACCAAACCCTGACCCTGTGGAAGTCACCTGCTCCATTTCTCCACATGCTCATCTTCCTAGCCAGGCCTTCTGGTTCCCCTCCAAAGACCATCACCCCTGGGCTCTAGTCTAAGTCCTAGTGTCCTAGTGCACTGTGAGCTGTTGGGTCTTCTTCCTCCTAAGAATAAAGACATGTGGATATGTAGGGGGCACTTCCTGAGCCACCAAACAAGTCTCAGTTGCCTGCTCAGTGCAAAGGTAGGGGTACTCTGGCTCTGGCATCCTCCCCAGAGGCCCAGGGACTCTAGGTCCCTTCCTACTGGCTACTGGGCAGCAAAGGTGTTGTTAAAGTTTCGGGGGCTCCAGCAGGCCGGGCTAGCTTCGCGGCGGCAGAGACAGAGACTCAGGGACACAAGGCTGGGCTGAGAAGTTGCAGTTTAATCTTTATTCACAAAGGGCAAATCACCACACCATGTGCTTCCCCCATCATTCTTCCTCCGCTGCTGCTGCTGGGACTCTGGGCGTCCTTAGCATACGGGGTGGGGAGAAAAGGGGGCATGAAACTAGCAAGGACCAAACCATTTCTCTCAGAGGTAGGGGGAAGGGGGCCAAACCAACACAAAGAATACCAACACAAAGGCACAAAATATGTCTGAAACTGTCCATCCTGCAGAAAAGGGTGGCTACAGAGCACAGAGTGCTCGGGCAGGGTTCATCTGGGCTGGTAACAGCATCATGAGCCCTGTGTTCATTCAGTAGGGTGAGCTCCACACCTGCAGCTCTACACTGCCCAGTAGCACAAACTATTCTGGGGCCAGAAAGCCCCACCAGGCAGTGGTGGTGGTGCACTTAGACATCACCCCAGCTCCTGGACTCCCATCATTCCAGAATCACACCTTTGAATTTTCCCATTCAGCCTGGAAGCAAAAACCACTGCTCCCTGCTAAAGAAAGAACACATTTGACAAACCACTTTTCATTACAATCACTGGAAAAAAAGAATGAGTTCCTGGCTTTTTAAATGTTTTTTTGTCCTTTCTTAATAGGATCTCTATAAGCCACTTTCTTTTTAAGCCCCAGTTTACTTGCAAGGAGTGCGAGTCTATGACTTTCGCTTCAGAACATGATGATTTTATTACTGTCTGGAGACGATGAATACCCTTGAACCTCCCGACAGATAAAAGTCCAGCTGCTTATGTTTGTATTGTCCCTGTGCCACTTCCCAGATGTAGCCCCAGCATCTTCAGTGTCAGGCAGATGCGCACAAGTCACAGGCACCGCCATTCTCCATGTGGCCTATAGCTGCCACCTCCTCTCAGTACTGAGTTCCCAGGATGGTGTCACTTTTTGCACTGGCTGCCAGGGCCCAGCTTACCAGCAGGGACACAGTGGACAAGCAAACTCATCATTTAGAAGATGCCTGTTATATACCCTTTTCCTGGGCCCAAACATCATGGAGTCAATGGTATGATGGGCATTAAAGAGGAACAGACCCTGCCTGTTACCTCTCCCTAGACCCAGACACCAAGGAGATTGGCCCAAGGGTATCCAGGTCACCTTAAATTATCCCACAAGTCATAATCACAAAAGTGACTTTTTTCAGCTAAAATAGGCTACATGATTCTATATACAGGGACCCAGTGGAAGACAGGGAAACTCTGCTTTGTAGAATCTGATTATTCTATGAGAGATCAAAATGTTTGTAGGGACCTAGGACTGAAATGTGCAGATATATTCTATTCTTTTTTGAATGAGGACATATTTCCTTTCAATTAGGAAGTCAATGGTTTACAGTACAGGTGTTAGCACGTGTACAATTTCTCATCTCATCATGATAGGTGTCTGCAAAACACTCTCACCCCAACCTAGCTCCCTTTCTATCATCATATGCCAGGACCTGAAGCATCCCATTCCCTTCCTTCACCCCTCTCCTTGTCCTTCTTTTCCAAAGTCCTTTGCTTTGGTGCAATACATCAAACCTGTCCAAGACTTACTTTATGTTGTTTCTTCTTTTTGTTGTTTGTTTGTTTGTTTTTTGTTATTAGTGATTTACAAAATTATAGGTGTATAATTCTATATCATACCCACCTGTGTCCCCATGCCCCTCCAGCAGAAATTAAAATAGTTTTTCTCAAGGTCAAAGGCATGGGTTTACTTTATATCTTGTCTACCTATATCTATCTATTTTTCCCATTTTTATTCACTTCTATAGCCCTAAGTCACACCTATACCTATTACTAATCCCAAGTCATACCTAAACCTATCATTAGTCTTTTCCCTTTCCCCTCTCAGATAATTGAAACTGCCTGACTTCCTCTGGTGTTTTCCAGATTCTCTTCCCTTCGGTGATGGTATAAAAACAAAGATTCCAGATGACAGACATTTCAGGTCTCAGTAGAACTGGGGTTCAAAGCCCCTCAGTCATCTTTTCCTATCATTTCCTGCCTCTGGGAGTATGGACCAAAATTCTTTTTGAGGTGCAGAAGGAAGTTCTGGCTTCTGTAACTGCCTCTCCACTAGATATGGACGTTGATCAGTCAGTCTGTATCCCAGCCTCAGAAATATTCTATTCAGGAACAAAAAAAATACCAGAACAAAAATAGTCAACAGGATCCTCTCACCATATAAATTTAAAGATACATACCTGTATATTTTTATGTATGTGCATTTTTCCTCCTTTTTTGCTGCAAGGTCTTTCATTGTATTTTATTTTTTTACTTTTATCCAGATAAAGAGTGAGAAACAGGGAGATAAAGAGAGAAGAGTTACTACAGCACCTCTCCACACTCCATTTTGCATGATGATACTACGTGGTGGCTGAAGGCTTAACCCCAGGACCTTGTGCATAATAAATCTTAAACTTTCACAAACAGCCACCTGGATCAATATATATTTAAAGATGGATCACAGTTCCTTCAAAGCCCATTGGCTATAATGTTCTTTAATTCCTTGAAACTCAGATTCATTAGGAAAAATCATGCCCCTCAGTGAACTTTTGACACAGCTGGAGGAGCAATAGGGCATTCTTCTCCCACGGACACAGCTCCATGACTGGTCACCCACCCTGGGGTGGTCACCTGTCCTTAGCATCTCAGAACCCCTCAATTCCTGGGCTTCATTTATTCAATTATTTATTGAATAGAGACAGAAATAAGTTGAAAGAGAAGAGGGAGAAAGAGAAGAAAAGACACTTGCAACACTATTTCACCACACATAAAGTTTTCATTTTGCATTTGGGGACTGAGAGGTTGAATTCTGGACTATCACTTAAGCCCCGAAACCAATTCTCAGTTATTGTCATGCTTTTGAAGTAGGAGGCTGTGGGCTAGGGGAAGTTTGCCTTACCTGCAGAAGATATGGAGATACAGATACACAGGCCCGGGCTGCTTCCAGGTACCTGGTGCACCTCTACTGTGGGAACTCAGGTGAACATAGATAGGGCAGGTTCCTAGACAACTTAGGATGGCCCACCTGACAGCAAGACGATACTTACCTGTGTGCTTAGTGAGGACCTAAATGTTTGGGTGAGCCCAACCTGCTGTAGTAGACTGTCAGAGTCTATGTTTCATGGTACCCATCAGCATCCTCAACTGTGCTGATTTTCGGGAAACTATCTTGGGTTGCATAGTGTCCAAAGCCCACCCAATAGCACTGATGATTTACTTTTTTTTTTTTAACTCCAGGACAGGGTGTGATCACTGAGTTTCTTGTGCCCAAATTATAGATGGGAACACTAGTCTTATCTGTGCTTGGCATCACAGCCAGAGCAGAGAGAGAGCTGTAGTCCAGGGCATGATATCTCTAGTGTACATTGGACTCCATGTTCACCCAAAGTGATTCTTTACAAACCTCAATGCTTCCTGAAGTACTAGAGTGAAATCTGGGTTCAGATGCATTTAAAAGGCCATTGGCTGACTGGTCTGACATTGACTTTTCCATCCTTCCAACTGGTATACTTGACATTCAATCCTAAGTAAATGTTAGTCACACAGAGTCAAAAAGAAAGAAAGGAAGAAAGAAAGAAAGAAAGAAAGAAAGAAAGAAAGAAAGAAAGAAAGAAAAGAAAAAAAGAAACCACCCACCCAGAGGAGGTCTGAGCACTCACAAAGAAGTAACAGATGCAACTCTGAAATCTGCCCATAAACAAGTAAAAACGAAGCAGTCAGCTATTCAGGGATGCTTCCCGCAAGCTGGCACACACATCCTTTCTCATTGTTTTATTTTCAGTTTTCAATGTCTTGTGAACCAGACCAATATGCAGGGCTGTTAAAAAGCTCTTACACTGTCATATGTTTGTTTTCACAAAGTTGCTGAGCAGAAGTGTTTGCTCATAATTTCTCTCCTTGAGTACAAGCATTCACTGCACTCCTGGCTTCTGAACCATGAGGGGTAACCCTCCCTACCCCCACTCCCTACACCACTCTCAACCTGGGGAAACAAGATGCAAATGCCTCTTGCCTGCCTGCTTTGGCCTCACTCACTTAATATGGAAGGCTCTATGGAATTGTGTGTGCAAACAGCATGAACAGACTCCATAAAGTGTCATGTGCCACTCTAAAGAGGTCTAAGTAGTGCCAGGGTGGTTTCCTTCTGGGCTGCCCTTGCCCGCCATGATTCTGTGGCAAGCCCAGATTGCACAAAGGGTAAGTGAACACCAATGCTGAGTGTCAGAGCCAGTGGAGAACACAAACTCCCCAACCCCTGCCCTCTAGCTCTACTCATCACATGGGAGAGAACTGATCAACTCACCTTCAGGTCAGCTCACCATGTACATAGACACTTAATTCCCTCTGGCCCCTTAGTTCTCACTGGGACGAAGATTTTGCTGAGGGTAATATTGACCACCAGGAACTTCTTCCTTGGTTCTAGCTGGTAGTGTCACCTAGCTGTGGGTGGGTAGGACCAGAGCTACCCCAGGCTGAAAATGGTGGGGAGCACTAGTAGAGAAGTCACCCAGGGAGAAGAGGTGCCTGGGGACTGAGAGGCTCTGGGACTCTTGAGCCGTTCTCAAGAGCAGCCCTCAGACTTCCCCTGCAGGTAGACTGGTGGCATCACCAGAACCAATGATGTGGGCTCTGCAGAGGTGTTAGTGAGTTTCTCTAATGAGACAGAATACTGACATTTGGATCCTGTGTCTGTGGAGTCATCCTTTCACTTCCTTATCAGGAAGACACAGAGCAAAAAGGAAGTGAGAAATTGGTTCCTTTTAAACTCTAGATTCACAGATCATTAAATTAAAAACTGAACACACTATCCATCAATGGTTAATAATGTTTCATTTCCTTTATCTTTCATTATTATAGCCTCCGTCCTGCCTGTCTTGATGATCTGGCCGGCAGAGACTATTCTGTGGGCAGGCTGGGCCTCTCTACGATCCATTATGTCTTCATCTGCTCCCAATTCAGGAACTGTGGCTCCAGCAACATTGTGACCTCTGACCTGTTCTGACCTGCTCTGTTCTGACACTGTCACCAATGTCAGGCTGCCTTGACTCCAAAGCCCACTTTAGCCATGTCTGAACCACATAACCTTGACAAGGCACTGAAGCTTATTGGCCTTGGTTTTCCATTCAGTGAAACAGGACCAATGACACCAGGTTCCCTGAAGCTATTATGGAGATTAATGAATAACATTTTTAAGGCTGGTGAAATAGTGCATGTGGATAGTTTGATGCTGTGCTATGAGTGTGACCTGGCTTTGAGCCTGGCCCCCAATACACTGAAGGAAGGAAGCTTCAGTGCTATAGTCAGTCAGTCAGTCAGTCAGTCAGTCAGTCAGTCAGTCAGTCAGTCAGTCAGTCTCTCTCTCTCTCTCTCTCTCCCTCCCTCCCTCCCTCCCTCATATGCCTCATATCCCTCGTCTGCCTCTCTCTATCTAAAGAATAATGTTTTTAGAATAGTGTTTCTTAATGGGAACATTACCTCTCTATATGGAGAAAAACACAAGATGCAGACAGGAGGGAGACACAGGTGGAATACAGCCTGGACTGCCACCTCCTGAGAATATACCACTACTGACATGCCTTCCCACCACTCCCATTTAGGAGCTATCACTGCTGCCTCTGTGCACCAGCAGCCGAAGAGTGAGTGTACCCCCGACCCTGACCTTCACACATCTAGTCCATTATAGAAAGCACCTGCTGACTCCAAATCAGAGTCGATTGCCCTTGTCCCAGTCATGTCATCCTCAATCACAAAACCTCAGAAAGTCCCTGGCCTTTTAAACAATCTGGGGGTGGGGACTTCAGCCAAGATGCACAGTTTTGTCCATTTCTCCATGTAAATAGGTGGCCCTAAGGTAAAGCAGACTCCACCAACTCCATCCATCAGCACCTAGCAGGCCACCCTTAGCAACCAGTGAGCAACAACAGAGCACTAAGGACACACTCTTCAGGAAGCACCAGAACAACAGCAGAAAAACCACAGGACATTCCTGAGGGGGCCTCATGATGCTGAGGCCACCAGGTACACAGGCTGCGGGTGGAGGCTGGAGATATATTTGGATTTCCCCAAAGGGATGACTATACCTGCCCAAGGCCAGCCTTATCCCTAAGAGAAAATGGGCAAATATGAGCTAGCACTGACAAAAGAAGAAAAGGGAGACACAAAGCAGACTGTCAGGTTCCCTGCCTCTGCACAAATAAGATCAATGAAAGATAAAGTGAGGCGTTTCACTTCGGAAGGAACAGCCACAAGCCAGATCTGAATTTGGGGCTGGGGAACTTGGCATTTCCCAAATACTCCCAGGAAAACATTCTTTTTTCTTTAACTGGATAGAGACAGAGATTGACAGGGAGGGGAGATAGAGAAAGAGACAGAGAAACACCTATAGCCCTGCTTCACCACTCATGAAGTTTTCCCCCCTGCAGGTAGGGCTGAGGGGTTTGAACCTGGGTCCTTAAGCACTGTAATGTGTGCATTTAACCAGATGTCCTGGCACCAGGAAAACACATATGGAAAGACACATATAGAAACCAGGGCCATATAAGGAGCAGAGTTCCAGAATCAGAAGTCCTTATTTTTACCTTACTGATCTATCATTAAGAAATACTAAGAGTAAGTCAGGAGATGGCTCATCATGTAAAGTAAATAATTTGCTATATGTGATGACCCAAGTTGAGGCCCCAGTGAACAGAGAAGCAGAGCTGTGATGTCTCTCCTCTTTCTGTGTCTCTCCCTCTCGACTGTTTTCCTTCTTTGTCTCTCATCTTTTATCTAAAAAGGAAAAGTATCTGCTGGGAGCAGTGGTTGAATTGTGCAGCCCAGTGACAACCATTATGGCAACAACAAAACAACACAAAGAATCACTAAGAGATGTGTGGTAAGACATGGTAACAGATTTTCACCACTACATCGTTACTAGTAGCAATGAATCGTGCTGGCATGTATTCCCACACTTGACACATATTAGCACATGTTACTCATGTGTACATATAATCACAAACTGGCATGGTCACACACTCCCCATGTGCATGTGTGCTTGCAACACAGCAACTGAGTGCATGTATGTGTGCATGTGAAACACATACCACACTCACATACATGGCTGCTCACAGGTCCACAGAACACATGGGTTACCATGCCTGTGCACCCACATACTAATGCTTGCCTAGACACAGGTATGCACATGCACATTTATGTACATGCCACACCATCCAAATGATACCAGGTGCTTTGTATAGGGGAAGGAGGAACACTTCCACTGATGAATTTGTATTTTTCAAGTTTTCAGAAATAATTATTTTGGCATTTAAAATTATGAAATAATATGTCACAATAAGAAAAGATAGAAGGAAGGTAGATGCTTTTGAAAAAGAGTCCCTCCTAACAAAAGTGCATTCCAAAGGTCAGTGCTTTCTTTATTTCAGGACAATTACAACCCTCACTGGCCACCTCTCCCATATTCTTTCTTTTCCTCTAGGTTCCTCTTTCTAATCAGCTGGAATTTTCAAAGACATATCAGATAGATTCAGAAGTTTGGACTAAACTTGCTAAATCTGCAAATCTGTGGTCCAAGAGGTGGTACAGTAGATAGAGCATTGGACTCTCAAGCATGAGGTCTCAAGTTCAATCCCCAGCAGCATATGTACCAGAGTGATGTCTGGTTCTTTTTATCTCTCTCATCCCATCTTTCTCATTAATTAATAAGTAAAATCTTGTAAAAAATTTGCAAATCCAATGTGTTTTCTTCTGTGTTTAGCAAGTCAGCAACCAAGTCAGTTAGCTGACAAATGATGGAATCCTGCTGAGGGAAGCACCAGGGTCCCATCAGAGTCTGAGGCAACTGCCAGGGAACTTTGGGAGCGGCCACACAGGGCTATCTCTGGGCCTCCAGCACAACTCTGACCCCAGGGGGGGCCTTCCCAGGCTTCTCCCATCTGCAGACCATCTGTACCATTCTCCTTCATAGTTGTATTTAAAAATTCTCAGTTTGGGTACAGGAGACGGCTCCCCCAATACAGCACATACTTTACCATGTGTGAAGACGCAGGTTCAAGTCCCATCACCACACAGAAGTATCATGCAAAAGAGAAGCTTCATGAGTAGTGGAGAGGAGCTATAGTAATCTCTGTCTGTCACCCTTGATTTGCAAATAAAGTGAAAAACTCACAACTCACATGGGAAACATTATGCCATCACTGAAAGTAGAGAGACAGCATGTTCACTATAGAAAGAACTCTTGAGAGATATGGAAATAGGATGAGGGTGTGTGACCACACCTCCTGATCAGGGAGAGAGATATGCTAGTCATGCTGTGCCCAGATTCCCCTTTGCTTCCCAAAGGAAGTTCTCTTCCTCCTATCTTGACAACACTGCTCTGACAATCTTCCCAATAACCTCTCTTCAAGAAGCAGTCATGTGATTGGCGAAATAGTTCAACTGGTAGAGAATCAAACTTGCAGGCCTGGGGTTCAATCCTGTGCTGTGTGTACATGGGTTGTGTTCTCATTTGTCTCTTGTTCTCTCAATCTCATGTAATATCTCTCAAGTGTAATAAATTGCAGACAAGAGATGAAAAACTGTCCCCATGTGGCAACAATTGTATTGTAAACTATTGACTTCACCCTCTCCACCTCCCAAAAAGAAAAGAAATATTTTCTATTACACATAGATGATAACATTGGTGAAACATTTATGGATATTAGTAACAAAGACATACTTGGAGACTCAAGCCTAGAGGCAAGGGAAACTAAAAGAAGATTAAATAGAACTACTACATCAAACTAAAGAGCTTCTACATTGAAGGCAAACTATGCAAGATTGAAAAGGCAACCCAGCAATTTGAGAAGATATTTTCATATCACACACTCCTTGACAGGAGATTGATATGAAACATCTGTTAAGAAATCATGTACTATAGCTAAAGAGAAATAAAAAATCAATAATCCAATAAAATAATGGACAAAAGGTGCAAATAGACATTTTTCTAAAGAGTGTATATCAAAGACACAGACATGAAGAAACAATTACACTTCATTTCTTTTTTAAAAAAACTTTATTGGGGGACTAATGGTTTACAACTGCACATGCATAACATGTCTCAGTTTTCCACATAACAATTCAACCCCCACTAGGTCCTCCTCTGCCATCGTGTTATAGGACCTGAACCTTCCCCACCTACTCCAGAGACTTTTGCTTTGGTGCAATACAGCAACTCCAGTCCAAGTTCTGCTTTGTGTTTTCCCTTCTCATCTTGTGCTTCAACTCTGTCTATGAGTGAGATCATCTCATATTCATCCTTTTCTTTCTGACCTATCTCACTTAATATGATTCCTTCAAGTTCCAGCCAAGATGAGGTGAAGACAGTGAATTCACCATTTGTAATAGCTGAGTGGTATTCCATTGTGTACATAAACCACTTGTTCAGCCACTCATCTGTTGTTGGACTCCTGGGTTGCTTCCAGGTTCTGACTACTACAAATTGTGCTGCTGTGAACATAAGTATACACAATCTTTTTGGATGGGGTAAAGAAATTATGGAGCATATACTCACTAGAATACTACTCTTCAATTAAAAAAAGATGATACTGTGCTTGATTCAGGTTTGAGCCTGCCCTTCACAGCACTGGAGGAAGCTTTAGTATTGTGGCATCTTTCACTTTCTCTGCCTTTGTCTCTACCTCTTTATTTAGATGAAAAAGAAAAATTCACCTCGAAACAGTGAGGCCTAGTGATGACAAAAAGGGAAAAAAGTAGAACAAAAGACAATACGGTATCCTTTGGGCCAAAATAGGTAAAACTGGAGGACAAAAGAAAGGAAGATGCTTAGTGAAATAAAAAGGTAAGAGACAATTACAGGCTGGTTTTGCTCATAAGTGGGATACAGCAAATTGAAACATATGACCTTACTCTGCTTGCAAAAAGTACAGAGATGTTGCTAAACTGTCTCTAAGACTCTGTAAGAAGTGGGTGTTGATGGTTATTATCTGGCAGGAGGCAATGGATGTCACAGAATTTTGGTGATAGGTGTGGTATGGAACTATATCCCTGCAATCTTATAAGTTTGCAAGCTATCATGAAACCCCTAATCAAAGTTATATTAGATTTTAAAAAGAAGACATTCATGCTAGCTCACATACAGTCAGGAATCCTGTTGGTGAAAATAGCCATCATGCATCCCAGAGTGGACACTAGGTTTCTTGGGATTGTAAACGTCGGCCAAGACTATGACCACCATGGGCACTGGTCCTAGTCACAGGGAGGGCCAGGCTGTACCACTCCTAAGTATCTCACACTGTGTGGCCTCTCATCTAGGAAACAAAAGATGTGGAGGAGGACCTGGGAAAGCACCTCTTGGTCCCTGGTCCTCAGCAGCTGGCCTTGCCCCTAATGCCTTCCTGTGTAAAGGGAAACCTTCCACAGAGAGGCTCTGTATGTCAATGTCAGCCACAGCTCTCCACAAATCAGAGCCCTTCACTGGACACGGCAGCCAGCCAGTCCCACCACAGAAGTGAAGTTCAACAAGTCAACACCTGTTGGTATGCTTTAAAAACCCCTTCTGTTTTATTTGGTTTAATCCCCCCTGCATTCTATTAACATAACACTGTATTCTATTTACATAACCTCTGTTAACAAGCACCACCTTCCCTCCAGAGCATTGGTGGTTTAGTGGGAGACTTCTCACCTGCTCCGCCCCCTCTCCTTGTCATACCCTGATTTTCACCAGTCACTTTTCTCTCCACCCTCTCTGCTTTGCATCCTGTTCCCACCCTACTGGGCTAGTATATTTATAAGGACAAGATTGTTGTTTGTAGTTGGTAGTTTAGCTTAGCTCAGCTTAGATTGTGCTGCGTCCTGCATGAATAAAGAGATACTGCGTACAACCCAGCCATGAGTCCCTGTTCATCTGTTACCGGCCCGTGAAGCCAGCCCGGTGAAAACAACATAGTCCAGCGAAAACAACAAACACCTTCTAGGTCTCTAAACTCATTCACCTGTGCAGGGAAGACCCCATGTGCTCTTGTCAGGGAAGGAAAAGGGCCACAGGCTCATCATCTGGTAACAGCTCAGCTTAGAGGAGAGATCACACAGGGAGGCTATTCCCCTTCTCTATTCTCTTAAAAAATCATCTGATTTTTCCCATATTTTGACGATTCATATTTTCACATTGTAAGTGAAGAGTTGCTTTCCCAGTGGGCCTCTGGTTCAGACAGTGGGAGGGGAACATTCCTGCCACCCAGGCAGCAATCCTCAGACAGAGGTCTCTGAGGCCACCATAAGGATAGTGGCCTGACCCACAGACACATCATTTCAATATCTAGAACAGGGACTTCTGTGTCACGGCCCACAACACCAAAATGTCACCACCTTGTTTTGGGAGGCCTCGGGCACAGCAAAGCACAGAAAGAAGATGAATCGATAAAATGCGATGAGCCAGGCAGTGTGATGCCTGCACATTTAAGCACACAGGCACTTCTAGATCTCAATTCCCTCAGGTCAACATAATTTTACAGAGACACCCAATTCTCAGCAGTGAATTGATGCTGGAAGACAGGACTACCTGAGAAGGGTAGGGGTCTGCTGGGGGCCTGAGTCAAATAGTTCTTAGGAGAAAAAAAGAAAGCATAAGTGAATGAATGGGGGACCTGCTTGGCCCCTATCCCCTTCCCAAATAAGTAGCTGCTTTGTTTGAAAATTCTGGGACCAGCCCATCAGCTCACTGAATGCAAGTTTACCAAATCACAGCAGAGAGGGCCATGCCCTCCCCCCCCCTCTCTCTCTCTCTCCCTATATATATATATATATATATATATATATATATATATATATATATATATTATGATAGGCCTTGAGTCAGGGTTGAAATGTCAGAGTCCTATTGGGCTTGACAGGTACCAAGTCTGTAGTTCCAAGCTGGAACTGGGGACTGAAATGCCAGCTGTCTCCCTGCACTTTCAGGATGCTCAGGAGCCACACTGTGCAGAAAGCACACACAAGGAGGCTGACTGGCACTGTAACTCCCAGTGCAATAATTGTCATTGTTATCCAATTATGTTCTGGATACCTGAAGCCAACACAGCCCGCAGAGGGGCAATTTCATTAGACTGAGATCCACTTGTCTTACCTTACTTTGATAATGGTTTAATAAATAAACTGAGAAAGCCCCAACACCGAATTGCAAAATGAAAAATACTTTGCCTTTTCCTTTTTATGTTCATCCTTCTCTCATTATCATGCTTTCATATTGTCTTGCTTGTCAATTCTAGCTTCTACCTCACCAAGGGGTGAGAGAAAGCTCATCTGATTTTCTCTTGCAAAGCTGTTTCCCTAGGAAGGCTTCCTGAATATTCTTTGTTTAACTGCCTCTCTGGTTCCACCACACACACACACACACACACACACACACACACACTGTTTCAGCAGACATGAAGAACAGTACAATATGCATGGTATCATCACATTTCTAATAAGGTAGAAGTAATTAATTTGATATAGCTCAGGCAGAAGAGAAAGGAAAAGATAGCAAGTGAGGATTTGGTAGGGAAATGACAGTTGAATTTGAAGGCCCAGGAAGATTCTGCAGATGACAAGGAAGAAAGGAAGGGGGGGAAGGAAGGAAGGAAGGAAGGAAGGAAGGAAGGAAGGAAGGAAGGAAGGGAGGGAGGGAGGAAGGGAGGAAGGAAGGAGCCAATACAAGGACCACAACAAGCAGTGTCAGCAGGTCTTAGCTACCTCAGCAGGTGAATCAATGCAGGGACTACAGGGTAGGTATAGAGTAGGGAGGAAAAGGGGAAGAGTGTGGGGACACAGTCTGCGGGGTCTGCTTATCTCTGGACCCCAAGGTCAAGGGACCAGAGGCGGAAATGTTTGAAATTTAGTATGCAAGTACCTACTAGTGCTTACAAATATCAACAACAATGGGAAAAACAATAATGTGAGGTAGTGATGAAAGGTCCCTGCTTTTTTTTTTTTTTTTTTACTAGAGCACCGCTCAGTTCTGACTTACAATGGTGCTGGGGGATTGAACATGGGACCTCTGGTGCCATAGGTATGAAAGTCCTTTCGTATAACCATTATGCTATGTCCCCAGCCCATCCTGCTCTTTCTTGTTGGCTCCTTGTCCAACAGCCATGTGGCCTTCCTACAGTCTTCCGAGAGTCATTGAGATCCACTAGCAGACCCAGATGCTGTCTTCCAGGAGAACCAACCCAGAATACACAGATGTCCACCCCTCCAAATACCTGACTTGGCCCACAGGAAAGCAGCAATTCATGTGAATGAGCTTTCACCCCAACCCTAGGTGGGATCCTGGGTGAAACCTTGTCATTTTAGAGACAGGATGATAGCACAACTGTGGGATCACACTGATCCACTGCTCAAGCGTGCTGCTTAAACCTCTCTACCCTCAATCCCCTGGCAAAACACCAAGATTAGCACCTGGATTAAGAACATCCCCCATTGCACAAGCTACTTACATTGAGTCTAACTGAGTGCATCTAATCTCAGCACTTGAGATCACGTCAAAGCCAATGCATGCTCATGCCGCTGCTGCCCCGTCTCCACGGCAGACATGCGTCCTGCACCTGCCTTCCAGGTTCAGGAGAGTGCGTATAATTTATGTTCACAGAAATAAAAATAGATTAATGATATTGCAGTCGAGCCGCCAGAAGAGGTTTCTATGTGCCAAAAGACAGGCATCGTGAGTTTCCCTAAACAGGTTATCATTTTAACACTGTAAAGCACTAGACTTATTTTTTTAAGTAGCAAAACTACAATTATCTCTGCACGCCCCATATCGCCTCTCTGCAGCGCTCCTGCATAACGAACCAGCTGTCAGTGATACAGGCGGGATGAGCGTGTCTTGGCCATGCAAGACTGCCGGCCTTATCAAAATCCACCCACATAATCCTTTCCCGTACATCAAATATCAAATGACTTCCTAGAGAGAGGCTACAGTCTCACGAAGAATGGTTCCACTGGGAAACGGTGAGTTGAGATTAACAACGCAATATGTTAGGAAATAAATAGATAAGCACCAGCCTCCAAGGCTGCTGGCTGACATTCAGAACCTGTGCCTTCTTCAGGAAAATGTCCACAAGGGTCCAGAGTCACACACCCAAGGTCCAGCCATCAGCATCAGCTGTCCCCCAGAGTGGTCGCAACTTCTGCAAAAGACAACATGCTTGGGTGGTGATGCCATTTCCGGACAGGGCAAGTTCTGACCCATGTGACATTTAGGCCAGGAGGAAATCGTCTCATTTTGCAACTGATAATAAAGAAAAGCAATAAGACAATTCCTAGATAAGCACATGGAGGGGTGCCTTCCTGATAAAATAACCACCTTTCAGAACAAGGAGACAATGTGATTTTCTGCCTGGCAGAGAGGAACAGACAGGCAGAGGGCACCTGTGGCCGCCTTATCTGAGGAGCAGCCCCTTCATTCCCTCAGGGCTGGAGGAAGTGAAACTGCAACCTTAGCAAGCTACCAGATGACATCTGGCTCCACACACAGTGAGGGGCTTTCCAGAATCCTTTTAGACTCAGAGATGGGACATGTCTCCCAGGGTCCCCAGTGCCTTCCTGGCTGCCATGAGGACCAGGCCTGACTAGATGAGATTCTCTTCTGCTGCTGCTTTTATAAAGAAGGAAAAGCCATTGATGGCACAGTTTTAAGTGAAAGGGCAAAGCTACTAAGTAAAAGGGCAGGGTCCTGCTCCAGAGTGTCTGCTCTGTCATTCTCCATCACCCTACACACCTCCCCATGCACAGCTTGATTTTCTTGAGTGAGCTCACTCAAACATCACCCATGTAAACCCCAGTAATCCAGCCCTGGAAACCCAGACAGACCTCATTCATGGTGGTGGTGGGGGGCGGGGGGCAGCAGAGCAGCAATTTCTCTTTTTTTTTTTAACTGGATAGAGGTGATACCTTCAGTTTCCCTCATGGTGACTCCTTAGTGGCACCTTTTCTCACCTTCAAGGGAAAAATGGGGAAGGCTAAAAATTTCACTTCCTGTTTTAGTTCACCTGGACTCAAACACCACAGGAAGACTACAGATAGATTGTGCAGTGGCACCAGACTGGCATATCTGTGGTCCCAAAGGTACCAGGATCAATACCTGGTGTCACTGCCAACACTAAGCAGGCCTCTAGTCTCTCTCCCTCTCCTGAAAAATAAATAAATAAGCAAGGGACCAGGCAGTGGTGAATCACATACAGCACACATGTCACCATGTACAAAGAATGAGGTTCAAGCCCCTGCTCCCCATCTGCAATGAAACAGCACTACAGGTCCCTCTCCTCTCCTCTCCCCTACTGTCTCCCTCTTTTCTAGGTTTCTTTCTGTCATACTTTAAAAAAAAAAGACTTCTGGCAGCAGTGGATTCAAGCACCAAGCCCCAGTGATAACCCTGGTGGCAATAAAAATAAATAAGAAGGGAGAAAGTGAGGGGGTCGGGCGGTAGCGCAGCAGGTTAAGCGCATATGGCGCAAAGCTCAAGGACCAGGACCGGCGTAAGGATCCTGGTTCGAGCCCCCAGCTCCCCACCTGCAGGAGAGTCGTTTCACAGGCGGTGAAGCAGGTCTGCAGGTATCTGTCTTTTTCTCCCCCTCTCTGTCTTCCCCTCCTCTCTCTATTTCTCTCTGTCCTATCCAACAACGAACAACAGCAACAATGGCAATAATAATCACCACAACGAGGCTACAACAACAAGGACAACAAAAGGGGGAAAAATGGCCTCCAGGAGCAGTGGATTCATGGTGCAGGTACCGAGCCCAGCAATAACCCTGGAGGAAAAAAAAAAAAAAGAAGGGAGAAAGTGAGAGCAAAAGAGAGTGAGAACATGTCATTGCTAAAGCAGCAAGAGTAGAGGCAGAATTTAGAATTCACACATAGACATGCAGACCTCATGTTACAAGACAGAAGCCAAGGCTTGTGGCTCCAGTCAGCACACAGAGAACTCATTCCTGCTCATGGAGAGATCAGCAAGGCAATCACTGCATCCACTGCACTGATTCAGTGAGGCTGGATAGGAGAAGCCTCACCACAGGTGGGCTCCATTAAACACTGTGGAGGATGCCAAAGTTGCTGGGGGATTAATGCACCACCTACCACCACATCTCAGTTCAGGTTTTCTCTAAGTGCATGGACTCAAGCTTGCAAACCAAGGAAAACAAAGAAGACAAGGATGTGTTTATTCCACCATTCATTACTGGGAAGCTCTGGGGCATTTCAAGATCTCTGTGTGCTGGATTTCCAACTGAAAGAGTGGAGGTCCAGCAAGATAGCCCACTTGAACTGGGCATTTATTTTGTCTTATGCATGACCCAGGTTGGAGGCAGCTCCCTACCACACTGGAGAAAGCTTTGATGCAATGGTATCTTTTCCCTCTGTCTGTTTCTCTGTCTCTATGAAGCTTCAGTTAGGCCAAAATAAATACATGCATGCATACAGGCACAGACAACCCATTCAACTTTCAGGGGCTGTGATAAAGGTCTCTCTTTGTCATTCTATTTTAAAATCGGAGTTTTTTTTTTTTTTTGCAACTACTAATCTTACAATATCTGTATGCATGACCTCTCCCTTGCCCCAGCCCAAGCAGGGTGACATATTAGACTAAGAGATGTTGGCCAAGCTCATTAGACAGACTAATCTACCATCATAAAGATGCACTCAGTTAGGGCTGGATGGTGGTGTGCCTGGTAGAATGTATTGGTCATCATATACATGGACCTGGGTTCTAGCCCCTGGTCCTGACCTATAAGGGGTAAGTTTTATAAGCAGTGGAGCAGTGTTTGTAGGCATGTCTCTTTCTCTTTCCCTATTTCTGTCTTTGTTAGAAAAGAAAGAAAAAGGGGAGGAACTGACCATTGAGATTCCATGCAAGTACACTACAAGGATAACTAGTAACAGAAGGAAAGGAAGAAAACAAAGAAAGGAAAGGAAGGGAGGGAAAGAAGGAGGAAAGAAGTAAAGAAAAAAGGAAGGAAGGGAGGAAGTAAGGACCTAATTTCCAGAACTAGGAATGCAGAGCATTTGTTAAAATGTATAAACCAAAAATATACCCAAAAATACTCCCAGGATCTAAAAACACCCACTTTCTGGAAAGGGTCACCATTCAACTAGGAAGGAAAGATCCTTCTAGAGCCCGCACCCCCACAGATACAGGATTTTCAAAGGATCCAAGACTTCAAAATAGATTTCAAAGGCCCTTGTAAGTTTGGCAGCATGACATTTTATGTCTTATAAGCTATTTTTTATTAGCCAGGATTGTAGAAAATTGACGCTTACCAACCATTAACCTTTCAAGCATGTAACTTTATTTTTTTCCCTCACATGGAGGTATATCTTACACTTCTCTGCAGATCAATCCTTAAGCTGTCTAGATCCTTTAAGAAAAAAAATTCATTGTGAAGCTCCTCTGTTCTCAAGAAAACATAAGCTCTATAATTTTACGGACTTTTGATCACAATTTTATCGCCTTCAGCCCTTAGCTGATATGCTGTTTTTATCTTAAAATATAAGACAGTGATAAGACAAGCTGGATAATCCCTTCTTTGTCTTTAAGGGAAGGTAGGTAAGAATAAGATAACTTAAGAAGAAGAAAAAGCTTGGCTTTAAACAGTGAGGAGCCCGCAGTCTGGCCACTGCTGGATAACTCACTTTCCAACTCCATCCGTTCATCGTCGCTCAAGCATTAAATATGAGATGACATAATCCAATCAGACCCAAGCCCGATTAATAAATCATGATAGCGAATAACTTATGTTCATGTGCTGCCTCTCTCCCCCAGGAGCAGACAGAGCCTTAAATAAGCCACTCCATAATTTATTTATTCAATTTTAAAAACATGCCTTTTGCCAAAAGGTCTCTGGCCACACAGAAGAATGCGAAGACCAAGGAGATAAAAGTACTTAAATCAAACCACAAGACTCAATGGACTGAGCTGCTATCTGAGAGGGGCAGAATCATGGCCTCAGAGGCTGCACACATCTCAGAGCTGGATGCTGGAAGGGGGGCTGGACAAGGCACTGACCTCAGGGTGGCCTGGGAATGAATAGCCTGGAAGCCTGGGAGGTCCAGTCAGACAGACTTCAGACATAGTCTATGAAAATTTGTTCTAAGATTTTGTTTCCTGCTGCACCTCACCACTCAGGGTCTCAAAGGAGAACAGAGAGGAAAGGCAGGGGATATCCATCATCGCAACAGAGAGCAGCACAGGGCAGCAGCTGGGGTTCAGGAAGGCTTTCCATACTCACAAGGGATTCAGCTGGGCCCATAAGGCCTGCTTCTCTGAAGGGAGCTGTCGCCTTGTCCCTGGGACAGCTAAACCAGCACACAGCCACTCAAAACAAACAAAAAAGCCAGATGCTCAGAGTCAGGAGAGTAAGGGATAGTGGAGCAGACAGCCATGCAGGTCATGCAGGTCATGCTTGATGTCACCAAGGCCTGGGGGCTGGGTCTGAAGACTGGGGAGCTGGTTAGACTCTGGCTCTCCCTCTGGGGCATTGGAGTCAGAGGTGCTAGACAGAGTGACTCAGGAAAAAAGCTTTTTCTGAACTCTGACTCCTCCAGTACCAATGGCTTAAACCAGTAACCCTAATCCACCCAGCAGGAGTGTCCCCCGCCCCCACTGCTTCCTGAAAGGAGCTGGGTGCCAGCTTAATACTGTGGTTGTGCAGGTGAGTCTAGTTGGCAATGGTGAGGCATCACGCTCAGTGCCTGGCACCAAGGAAGCCCAATCAATGCACTAAGAAACATAATTCCTGTCCTACAAACTCCCCAGATGAGGGTGGCATGGGCACACCAAAAGTGGAATTCACCAAAGGGGGTGTAGCATGTCACTCATCCTGCTCACAATGTGTATTACAGTGAGTCAGCTTAGAGCCTGAGTGAGCATCCCACAGACAGAATGAAAAGAAAAGGAGTGCCCGCAACCACTGAATACAGACTCACCTGTCATTCAGGACTAAGCCAGGCAGCAGCTCCCCTGGTGGCTGGTGGCAGGGGGCCCTTGGGGACTACCAGATGGGACTACAGGAGCCTCAGGTAGGGTGTGAGTGCAGCCAGATGACCACTGTGCTGGGTTAGAGCTGTCCTGGGTCTGACTGCAGTGGGCATCCTCTAAATGGAACAGACCTACTCCCTCTATGTCGCCTGCCCCTGGATAGCCACCCACAAGCCAGAAAGAGGCCACCAGACACTGCAGTGACTCCTCCCCTGGAGGGGTTCCTAGTCCCTGCTGGTCCACATGGATCACAGATCCATAGTTCAGGCCAGCTTACAAGTCTGTTCTCCAACACAGCCAGCCATGGAGAAGTGACAGGGACAGGCTGCAGCCCCGGGAAGGTGCTGAGCCACTCTCCTGTGAAGTATGTGAGTGGTGCTTGCAGGGGAGCTCAGCAGCCAGGCAGCAAACACACAGCCGCCTGCAATACAAGGAGCCAGACACAGACACTCAGAGCCAGAAATAATGCCACTTGCATTTGCACAGGCAGGCAGTTTTGGGGAAAGGAGAGGCATGTTCTATAAATGCTCACACAACCAGTCCTTCTCAAGCCTCCACATCTCAGAAGCAGGGGGAGTGAGCCTTCCCAGGGCTGCAGCCCCACTTGCTTCCACAATCTGCTCCCCAAAGCAGACCTGGAGAGGAACAAAATATTGACAGTACCTCCCTGTGATCATGTGTCTGAGCCACATGCCCAGCTGCCCTTCCCTTTTACTGTGTGTGTGTGTGTGGGGGGCAATGGGAGGAATGGAGAGTAAGTCTTCCATATACATGCTAACTGTGATGAAACTGTTCCATGTAACGCTTTACCACATAAAATACTGGATTACTAGCAATACATTAAAGGGCTTTGTTTGCCATTCTTATTTGCTGAGATGAAAGTACCACTAGCCACCAACCTGTACCATGTTGAAAGATGCCACCACCACCCACAGAACCCCCCTCGAGCCCTGGGGATGGGAGGACAGCCTCCTGTGATGACCCTCCACTCCTGGAACTGAGAAGCAAAGAGTCCCTTAGACCTGAAGCTCAGGCTCTGGCCAACAGCAGGGAGGGTACACGACAGTCTCTGAGCTAGGCCACTGGGAGCCCTGACCCCTTATGTGGATGTTTTGTGAGGCTGCTGTTATGGAAGACTATAAATTTGATTGCTTCAAATGGGGAGGGGGTGTGGCCAGGGTAGTGGCTCAGTGGGGAGAGTTTAGGATTAGCAATCCTGCGATCTCAAGTTTGATCCCTGTCACTTCTTATGCCAGAGTAATGTTCTGGTCTTTTTCTCAACCTCTCTTTTTTCTCTCTTATTGACTAAGATTTTTGTTTTATTTTATTTGTTTTAAGATAGAAGCAGAGAAAGAGAGAGAGAGACACCAAAGCTCTCTTCAATGCAGTGAAGGCTGAGTTTAAGCCTGGGTCATACATATAGCAAGGCAGCACACTATCCAAATGGGCCATTTTGCTGACCCAGGTAAATACTGATATTATTTAACTTTTCTTTCTTTTTTTTTTTTTGCCTCCAAGGTTATTGCTGGGGCTCGGTGCCTGCACTATGAATCCACTGCTCCTAGAGGCTATTTTTTCCCCTTTTGTTGCCCTTGATTTTTTTTTTTTAATCATTAGTATTGTTGTCGTTGGATAGGACAGAGAGAAATGGAGAGAGGAGGGGAAGACAGAGAGGAGGAGAGAAAAACAGACACCTGCAGACCTGCTTCACTGCCCGTGAAGTGACCCCTCTGCAGGTAGGGAGTCGGGGGTTCAAATCAGAATCCTTATGACAAGTCCTTGTGCTTTGCACCATGTGTGCTTAATCTGCTACACTACTGCCTGGCCCCCTATTTTACTTATTTGCATTGCCACCAGGGTTATTGCTTAGGGCTCAGTGCCTGCATGTAAAATCCACCTTTCTCAGAGATCGTTCCTTTTTTCTTATTTTTTTTTATTTAATTAACAGGATAGAGAAAAATTGAAAGAGGAAGAGAATGAGGCAGCCCTGCTTCTCTGCTTGTAAAGACTGTAAGGGTGGGAAGCATGAAGGTGGGTCATCACACATGCCAATGTATGCCACCACCTAAGCCCTCCAAGTTAATATTTATTTAAATGACAGAAGTTTATCTTCTTGAGATTCTGGAGGCTGGAAGTCTGAGACCAGGTGTCAGCAGAACTGAGCTCCCTCCAGAGGCTCTAGGAGAATGTCCTTCCTGCTTCTAGAAGCTGAAGAGGCAGGACAGGGCTTGTTCCCTGGAGCCTTCGGAAAGAGTCAGCCTTGTGTACACCTGGGCTATAGCCTTGGAGAGACCAAGGTGGACTTCTAATACCCAGCCTGATGAGATGCTGATGTCTTTCAGTCCTCAGAGTATGTGGCAATCTGCACTACACCGGGACACCAGAGAAATCCATGAACTAAGTTGATGCCTCCGCAGAGGCAGTATGAGCTGCTGATCACAACTTGGTGACAGAGCAACTCTTCTGCTCCATGACCTGTGTCTGGAAGTGTACAAGGAGAGGGCATGGCAGTTTATGTAAGTCTTCCAAAACTCAGTTTGCCCCTGGTAGAGACTGGAAGGAAGTGACCTTTTAGAAGCACACACTGATAGAAAACAATTGAGTAATTAGATTTTCTTTTGTTCTCTTTAAGAATCAGTTAACCCTATCCAAGGCAGTACCAGAAGCCACCAGGAGAGGGCAGCCTCGAGTATGGGCAAAATGTCATAAATTCTTAGGCTTCTGATAACAAAAAAAAAAAGCAGCCATGGATCTTTTTTCCCCTCAGCCCATCTTGGAACATGCCACAGTGACATGAAGTTTGACAAGAACACTCACAACGTAACTTTGTCATGCTTGATGGACAGAAACTCACTCAGCTTACAGTATTTTTATAGTAGGTAGTAGATAGAATACACTCAAAGTAAAAAAATGTTCCTTCAAAAAAGCCAGAATAACAGCTACATTCTTTGGAAAGACAAATGCATGTTCACTCACTCTCAGTCTGTGATCTCTGTGATCAGCTCTGGCATCTACTTAACCATGCTCAGAGGAGTCAGAATAACAGAGAGAGATGTATGGGAAGGGGTGGGAGAAAGGGAAGAGATGAGGGAGAGAAACAGCCCCATCCTTTCCTTAGTTTTGACTCACTTTCATTGGTTATCCAAGAAGTTTCACAAAAAATCCACATTTTGCAGCTAATGTCATGAGACAAACAACAAAGTTAACTATGGATCAAGTATACTTCAGCTAAATGTGAGTATAAATTTCATTGTGATGAAAAAGGAAAAAAAACACCATGATTGAATTAGACATCTACTATTTCTATCACCAATTGCTGGGCCTTAAAGCCAGCCCCCCTGCTCTGCTTACATAATCATTGCTTTGCCTGAAAGACCCCCACTATGTTATCCCCTCAGGATATTGCTAATTCAATTAAAACCATCACAACAGTTGCTAAGGACGCTTTCACCTTCCCAGCATGCCTTTTGCCTCTCTCCACCCCCTTTCCTAGCCATTTCTGCTTCCAACTTGCCACTTCTGGTTTTTACCCTATAAAGCCCACTGCTATTCCAGTTTCACTCTCTTTCTCTTCCACATCCAAACCAGGAGAAGGGCTGGTGTGTATAGTGGGAGGCGGCCATTTTGCTAGCTCCACATGGCCTAAGCCGCTATGCTCACACCCAACTCTGAAGCATCCGGGTGAATAAAGATTTGCGTTCCCACCCCACCACGAGTTCCTGGTCTCTTCTCTCTCCCGCAATGTGCAACCCGACAACCAATCTAGGAAAATCAAACACTACTGGGTCTCAGAGTTCAGGTGACCCTCTGTGCAGGACTCTTGGATATTGTGGACACCTGCCAGCCACACACATACATACATACCTTTCAACACACTGGCCTCTGTGCAAAAATCCAGGAGGAGACACAATTAGCATATCAGGCTGCTTCATAAATTGCTGACTTAATGATATGCCCCTGAACATCTGGGGTGCCATCCTGTCTGTGAATAATCTCAATGCTCTCAAAGTATCTTCTTTACATGGTAGGTAGCAATGAGATTAAAAAAAAAAAAAAGTCTACATCTGGACTAACCAGGGAAGAGTAGATGGGATGCATTTGAGCTGATCTCTCAACCTCCCTGCAAGTCAGTTTCTGATCCTCAAAATGGACATGATTCTCCCTCCTCAAGGGTTTTGTCAGAACACTACCTATGGAGGCCTGTTTGGAAGTCACTTGTTATAATATTGTGATTTGCTCATCTCCCCAGACAGTAACTTGAATCCACCTGCATATCAGATTTCAGGCTCAGGGGAAAAAAGAAAAAGGAAAAAAAAAAACTAGTATAGCCACAGACCCTTTGGAATATAACTAAATTATGCCTACTAGTTGTCTACAAAATGGAGGACCCCCCCCCCAACTCTTCATCTGCACTATTCCAGCCTTTAGGTCCATAGTTGGTCAACAACTTGTTTGACTTTGTATGTTAACTCTCTTTTCAACCACCAGGTTCCAGATGCTAGCATGATGCCCACAGACTTCCCTGGACAGACAACTCCACCAATGTGTCTTGGAGCTCCACTTCCCCAGAGCCCTTCCCCACTAGGGAAAGAAAGAGACAGGCTGGGAGTATGGATGACCTGTCAATGCCCATGTTCAGCGGGGAAGCAATTACAGAAGCCAGGCCTTCCACCTTCTGCATCCCACAATGACCTTGGTCCACATTCCCAGAGGGTTATAGAATAGGAAAGCTATCAGGGGAAGGGATGGGATATAGATTTCTGGTGGTGGGTATTGTGTGGAGTGGTACCCCTCTTATCCTATGGTTTAGTCAATGTTTCCTTCTTATAAATAAAAAAATTTAAAAAAAAGTGACATATTTCTGGATACAAAAACAAAAATAATATCGTGATTTGCATGAATTCCCTGCAATACGGCCTTGCATGTTAAGTCCTGATTAAAAATGAATTGATTTCAAAAGAAGTGATCTTGGTCTTTAAGCCCTAGTGGGGCTGACTCCACACTCTTGTGTCACTACTCTGTGTTTACCTGTGTGTAACCCTTCTGCATGGAAGAATTGTACCCAATAGCAGGCGACTATGGAATGAGCAGAGATCACAGGATAGAAGGGGACTCCTGACTTAGGGCCTCTGGGATTCAGTGTGGAAAGATCTTATGCCAGCCCTTGCCCTTGGGGATGGTGGTATACGGGAGCCCTGTGGGTACTAATGTGCAGGATGGCAGGGACAAGGATAGCAGCAGACTTGCTTCTTTGTTCTGAACATGGCTATCACGACCCCAAACCAAACTGAGCTCTGGCCGGGGTCTGGTGTCCAGTCTGCTCTCTGCATCTCATCACTGAGTTGGTGTCCTTCGTCAATAGCTACTGTGTTCTAGAAACATAAACTTCCCTTTCTGATCCTCTGAACACTGGAATCCTACACAGTGACAGTCCAAAAGGGCTGCTGGGAAACCCCTGGCAATACTGTTCCCTCCAAAAGTCAAGTCAGAGCAAGGAAGAGCAGCATCATTAACAAAGTACCTCACAGGGTTTGGGAATTCCTAGGCACCCCAGATGACAGGAGGGGCAGAGATGGGGGTGAAGGAGGGGAGGAGAAAGTGAGGTACTCAGGAAGAGGGTGGCTTAGGGGCAAGTGCAGTCCCAGCCTAGAGCTGAGGAGACCACTACTTCACCCTTACTCACTGCTGTTTATTTGCTGGGACCAAGGTACCTTTGCCAGAGCTTCTGTGGACAGAGTTCAACAGGGTGCCCTGGCTTCCAGGTAGAGGTGGATAAAAAGCTGCACTTTACCTGATGGTTAGGCTGCATAAACAGGCACCAATTCCTTTGTTTCCAGGCCAGAGGGCTAGGAGTGATGAGTGTTCATGTCATCTGTTCAGTATGTATCTAGTGCCCATGACAGGCTCGCTATGGTTCAATGTTCGACACAGACACCACTTCACAAAGTAGCAGAGGGCGGTGGCTGATGCCATGATTAGGGGCCAAGACCCAAGGTACAAAGGACAAGTAAAGTCAGGAAACTCAGGCATGGAGCAGAGGGTAAAAGGGGCTCGAGAAATGGAGAGGCAAAGGTAGGCCCTTCTTTCTTCCCCAAACAGAAGCTCAGTACTGCTCTGGGGAATAATTTACTCCCCTACCAGGTGATGGACCTTAATAGGTGGAAATCAAATGAGATGATAGTTTTCTTCTCTCCAGCCCCCTATTCCTTTTCCCCCTCTTTCTCCTGGAAGAGGCAGATGACCTTTCTCGGGGGTAGGAGAACATTCACAGAAATTCTAAGAAACCACTTTCTTAATATAGGGAAGAGATAGTGATGGTACCATTATGTTTCTTTCACCTGCTCTGAACTCAGCATGCAGTGTCTGGGGTCACAGAACCAGCTCACAATAAGGAGACAATAAGCGGACAGTTAAGGCAGTAGGGTGCTAAGAGGAGATGAGGTACATGATGATGGGGTGGCTTATCTATAGCTCCAGTCCCTGACTACCTAGTTCTTCAATGTTAGGTGAGTGAAAAAAATAACGCTTTTTCTTTGTCAGCGGTTTTCTCCCATTGGTCTAGAATATTCTGCTAAACCAGGCTGAGAGGACTCTGTCCCAAACCTTACAGATGAAATGGAAGTGAGGAGGACTGACCAGATAAATTCATCACTAAAGGAAGAAAGCAGCAAGATGTGAGGGGACACATGTGACCCTGAACTGAGAGGGCAGAGGGCAGGCTTTCATGCGAATGTTACATTCCATGGAATCCTTGGAACAAATCCCCCCTGTCCATTACGTGACCTCCAGATACCACTCACTCCTGCCCTCAGGACCCATTTCACTCCCCTGACCCTCTTCTCCCAGCGCATGCAGAGACATGCTATGCATCTGGGGTTCCCACTGTGCCACCTGCAGCCTCCCAGTTCTGGTGTGGTTTTCCAGAGCTCTGCCCCACTGCCCAGAGAGAGTCAGGAAGGACTCTGCCAAAGCTGTGGCCTGAGGCTGGAGGATGCTTAATTATTAACTCAGCAAAGAAAAGGACACCAGCTTTGCAACTGCCCAGCACTGAACAGAGGCTCAGAGAATGTTTTGTTTCTACCGAAAGAAAAAGGCTTAAGCCATCCTATTTTAGACATTAACATGCACCACTGAGCACGGTCGTAAGTGAATTATCCTGAAAACAAAACTACAGAGTAAGAGGAGATGCAATTACAGTCTGTGATCCCAGGAAAAGCACCGACAGGAAATGGGTGGAGGGGACCAGAATGTGGCCCCAGCAGCCATGCTTGGTGGCTTCTCTGTACAAAGGGTGTGCCCTGCCATCATCGTCACTACCCTATTGGGGAGAACTATTTTAGACCTAATTAGCATGGAATTTTAAGAATGCAAATGCTTTTCATTTAGACATAAAACAAAATGCCACGACATTTCTTCCATCCACTTATCACAAACAAGTTAATTACTGTGTAACAAATCGCTCCTTCTGGAACCTGGATGTTGGAGGCAGGTGGTAAGCTGAGTCAGGCAAAGGGGAAAGCAGCAGAGGAGGGTCCTTAATGGCTGGTGGCAGCTTCTAATGAAACGGTTACTCTGTGAAGCCACTCTTGTCAAATTAAGGCTAAGCTCTCTCCCTTGGAATAACTCAATTATGAGTAGTCATTATCTTTTCAACTTGATTCCTAGCAGATTAACAGAAATATTGTGCCTCGTATTTATGTCTGACACAGAGTCTTCACTATGGTCTCGGAGTTGGGAACAATTTCTGAGTAAATAAAGAAATTCACATCTGGCCTGACATGAGTGGGCAGCTTCCTGCCACTGTGCAAGACTGTTTCTATGAGAAAAAAATAATCTCTGTCCTTGAGGTTCCCTACCTTAAGGAGAACCAGCATGCTTAGGAAGAGAGGACCAGGGACCAGGTGGTGGTGCACCCTGGAGAGCATTCACATCACCTTGCACATGGACTGTCAAGCCCCCACTCCCCACCTGCAGACGGGAAGCTTCAATGAGCAGTGGGGCAGTGTTGTAGGTGTCCCCCTGTCTCTCTCCCTCTCTTTCTCCCCCTCCCCTCTCAATTTCTATCTGTCCTATCAAATAAAAAAAAAATTAAGAACTAAAAAGAAGAGAGTACAACAGTGAAAACAGTCTGGTGCAGGGGGTGCCATGGACTGGAGCCCAGCCCTTGGGAAGGAAGAGCACAGCCCCGGTCCTTGGGGACACCTAAGAGTCTCTCCTCCACCAAGGCCAGGTCTCATCTTAGGTATACATATGGTGACAGTGAGGTATACACCAGTAAACCCTAGAAGCAGGTTCAAGTTCACCTACAATGGTAGCATGTTGCTGCTCATTGGGTCAAGACTATCTGTTTGGAGGGGCCAGGACAACACCTGACCTCCAAGTACAGCTTTCCCATTACATATGCCAAGAGTAGGGGTTGCAGCAAAGACTTGCAAGCCCAGGGCACCCTGGAAGGCAGAACATTCACTCAAATCCTAAAAGGATGAGACTGTTGTCCACCTCCATAGCAGTCAGCACTCATCACTACTAGCACAGAAACATTTTTGTTTTCCTTTGATTCTTGAGTAAAAACAGATAGTCCAATACCATGCCATGTTCAGTTCCCTTCCCAGGACAGGCACACGATGGTGCTTCACTGAGTGTGCCCTGTTATGGGTTAATAGTGAGTTTCCAGGAATCTTCCATGCTGTCTCTACAGACACTCAAGCTATCAACAGTCCCTGAGTTCTACCCTTTTAGCTAAGATATACATGGTGAAATAAACAGCACATCTTTGTGACACACTTATCAGATTCATCTGCTTCAACCACACACCACTTTGCATCTAGGCTGACTGTCCAAGTATGTTTGGAGGGGGAGGAAATTCACTAGTAGGGATTCATCAATGAAAGTAGCAATAGCATCATGCACCTGTTTTAGCAGTCAATTCAGATGATCACAAATGCCAAATGCGTAAGAAAAGTTGAACTTAGTACAAAAATAAAAATCTGGATTCTTAGAGTGGAACATAAACAAGGTAAATCAACAAGCCTCGGGGAGGAGGGACGTATAATCTAAACATCACCCTACTGTCTGTGTCTGTCTGTTCTTGAACACAAAGAGCTCCACCTCCCAGAGCTTCTTTGTCCTCTCTTAAAACACCAAACTGGCAAAAGAGTCTGCTTTCTGAGGGTTATTTAGCAGTGGGTGCTGAAATGAAGCTTTGATGCTTTATCTAAAGTTCTTTCACTCCATCACATTGAAAGTGGTTAAAAGATGCTACTGCTGGGAAACCTGGGCAGAATGGAAAGCATAGCCAAAGCTTACTATGTGCCTTTGAAAGCTCAGGAAAGGAAGAACTGATTTATTCCCCCTCCCATGCAAATATAAAATTTAATTAGTTTGTCTTGAAAAGGAAGCAGATCAATATGCAGAATGATCTATTGTCATGCGAGTTTTGAAGCTTTCTCTGACTTCCCCATCACAAATGTGGATATAATCCTGCAATTACGATAAAGCTAATTGGTGGCTTGCTCCTGTATGTGTGTTTTCTGTGTTGTCAGTGGGGCAGTAATGAAAATGAATGCCACATTTTCGAACAGAACGTCTGTGGGCTTATTTACCGCATTTCCAACAACACCGTCTGCCTTATCATGCATCTCAATGCCTGGATAATTTAAGAAGCCAGCATTTCATACATAAAAATACTTAGTAAGAAAGTCACTCTCTGCCCATTATTTGGGTGACGTTGCAGCCGAATTCCAATTTGTTGCCCAGGAAATGATTCAATGCACTAAAAAAATGACAGGGGTTCTGAATCATTCACCTGTGCACAAATGCCTTTAGATCTACTCTTCTGTACAGCACTGACCTCACTCCACCATCTTACAGAGCACAGCTCAGACAGCCTAGCCCAGCCTGGCCTTGTCCATCAACAGAGTGTGGAGGCCACTCACGTCCACCCCTCTGTGCCATGCACCACTCTACCTTTGAGTAGTTTCTCTCCTTCTAGGATGTTTTGGGAGATTACCGCTGTGTAATCCTCTTCAGAGAATCCAGTCTTGCAAGCCTCCCTGGCAGTAAGATCCCCATTATGGGCCTGAAAAGGGAGAGGAGAAAGGTAAGAGGAAATGAAAGTTCATGGAAATTGAATCCAGCCCAAGTAGAACAGAGGGTGGCTGCAGAGACAAGGGCTCTGACTTTGACGGAAAGGGACCCACACCACCCAGAAAGAACAGTGACTGCTTCTGGGGTCTCAGAGGACTCAGCGCAATGTTGACCTGGAGACTCAGGAGTGCCCCAGGGGGCAAGGCCACTATCACTGGGACTGGGGCAAGGGGAGTGACTCAGGGGGTTCCAAAGACAGCAGACAGTTCAATCTCCCCAGACCCATTTCACCCTTCTGCCCAGGTGAGAGGCTTTGGGTGGGTGGGGGGCTGCCCAGCAGGTTGCTGTCACCAGGAAGAAAGGAAGGAGAGGGTCAAGCAGGCATAGTAACTAAGACTCCATGGTCCCCAGGAGGCTACAGTGCAGGCTGAGTGAGGAGGGTCTCTCCTCCACTTTCTAGGACACCTGCCACCCCTTGGAGCCTGATTTCCAGCCCCACCAGGTAAGAGTTCTCCTAACTGACCAGTTCACCCAGATGGGTGAATTCTAGTCCTTCTGAGTCCTTGCTCTTTTTGTCCTGCTGGGAAGCCAGTGACCCTAGGCAACAGGAGGTGCAAGCAAGTAAGCCCCCTCTCCAGGCCTCTGAGGGTGGGAGCTACAGTTTATCTGGGAGTCTGCCCATAAGAGGAAGAGGACACCAGTGGCACCAGGCTCTTGATGAACACAGACAGCCCAGGGGACAGCTGACACCAGTGCCTGCTCACCACAGCCATGACTTTGGTTATGGACATGAAAACAGCAGACTTGAAGCCCCTCCTCTCAAAAGCACGGGGGGGGGGGGGGGTGTGTGTGTGAGAAGGAGGGTGAGCAGGTGATTCCTTGGGGGTAAGTTCCAAACCAGGGCTTCATTCCTGGGGAGCACAGCTCCAAATAGCATTTTAGGCTGGGGGAGGCCAAAGTTGGTCAGCAAAGTTTCGACCTGTCTTGGGGTGGGGGTGGAGAGGTGTTGAGAACAGATCCTATGCTACAAGAGCTAACAGGGGGCCTCAGGCAGCAAGCACTTGTTTATTTCAAAGACCCGCAACAGTCCCGGGGAGGAGGCCCCTGGAGGAGGCAGCGAGGCCAATCGGCCACGAAAGGGGGATCCAGCAACTCCCGCGGCCCTTCCAACAGCATCCAGGGACGCCCCCAGAAGCAGCCCAATACACAGCCCCCGCGGGCCCTACAACCAGATGGACGCGGAGCGAGTTCGGGACGAAGCTCGCAGGTGCCAGGACTGCGCTCCAGGCTGCTGCCTCATCTTGCGCCCCCATCGGGCGCCGGGCACTGCTGGCCGCTGTGAGTAGTGAAGGCTCCGCCAAAGTCCAGCTCCCTCCAGTCACGCCGGGCGGCGAGGGTGCCCCGCGGAGCACCTCCTCCTCCGCATCCACCCAGCGACTGTCCCAGCCTACACCCGGAGGACCTCGGTGGAGCTGCGCCGGAACCCCCCAGCTTGCGGACAGGGACAGTCGGACCCGGTGCCTTCAGCACCCCGACTCCTGGCCGGCTGCCGCCGCGCTCCCCTCGCCCGCCGCCCGGACCCGGGCTGAGCTCGCCAACTCCGGAGGCGCGGGGCTCCCGGCGGTGGGGAGCGCGCGCGTTCCGCCAGCGGGCAGCTGACCGGGCGCTGGCGGGCGGCGGGCGAGCTCCGGACAGCGGCGCTGGCTCGGGGCGGGGAGGGACCCCTGGGGTCCCGCTGCAGAAAGGCCCCCGGGCTGCCACCCACACTGGACCGCGCCCGGGACGCCGCCCTCCACTGCCCTGGCGGCTCCCTGGCCCCCGCCGGCCGCGGGCGGCTCCGCAGAGCGCGGGAGTCTGCTGGGTGCAGCGAGCGCCGGCGGGGCTCTCGGGGAGCCGCGGGGCCGAGGGAGCCGTGCCGCCCAGGGCTTCCGAGAGGCCGGGGCGGGCGGCGACAACTTACCCGGAGCGCGGCTGAGATGGAGAGCAGCACGAGGAGCACCTCGGAGCCCGCGGTCATCTTCCCCGCTGCGCCGCTCCCGGCGCCCGCAGCCCGGCGCCCGCAGCCCGCTTCCCTCTGGCCACCGCTCCGATGGGCGCCGCAGCCGCCGCTTCCCGGGCGGGCCCAGCGCCTCCAGTCCGCCGCGCCCGCCGCCCAGGCTCCGGGAGCCAGGCCAAGTCTGGCCGGCGGCGCGCTCCCTCGGGCCGGTGCGTCTGCTGCCCGCCGGCCACGCAGCCGCCGGCGCCTCTGTTCCGCGCGCTCCGAACAGCAGGTGAAGCCGCGCGGCGGCCCCACCGAGGCCCCGCCCCCCGCCCGGCCCCGCGCTCCCCCGCGCCCGCCCGGCCTGACGCGGGCCTTAAAGGCGCCGCGTGCCGCGCCCCTCCCGCAGCCCTGCAGCCCCGCAGCCCCGCAGCCCCGCAGCCCCGCAGCCCCGCAACCCCGCGGAAGACTGGAGTCCAAGTCTGCCAAAGAAGCGGTCACACGGGCTGACAGCAGAAACGGGGAATGGGGCAACTAGGCGCGGGTGTCCCCGCCCCTAAATCCTGGCAGCCGCTTCTTGGGGACTCCCAGATAGCTTGGTCCAACTTCCTGCTCAGACCCTAGCTGGATAGGAGGGACACATCCATCTTTCCTTCCTTGCAGGTGTCTTCCTATCTCCCTACCTGCTTACCCTACCCCACCCCCAGGACCTGGAATCATATTGGCCCCCAACAGTAAATCTTGAGAGGCTAGCAGATTAGAGAGATGAGGATGTACATGCACACCGCCCTGCTCCGCCCCAAAGTCCAGATTCTGCACCTTGGCTCCTGTTAAGGATGGAGGACCAGACTAATTTCTGTGTGCACACCGAAACACACTGTTAGGCCTGAGAAGCCAAGAAAGAAATTAGAGGCCTGAGGGAAGGCAGGCAGACATTCCCTGACAGAGGAGCTGTCAGAATATCAGCCCCACAGGTCAGGCCAGCTCCATTTGCTCTGCTCTGGTGATTTCTGAGCTGGGAGAGTGGGGCTTGGGGCGGAGGAGTAGTTCTTTGGGGGGGGGGGTAGTTTTTTGAGGGATCACTAGCTTGAAAAGTGAGTAAATGTTCTCTTTCAGTGTGGAGATGTGAAGAAAAGAGGTTTTGTTTGCTGCGATATTTCAAATTTTCTTTGTCTTGGTTTGAAGGAGCTCTATGTCCAGAATGCATTAGTTCTGGTTTAAGAAATCTGCTGCCAAGGAGGGAAAGAAGACTGAATGAAAAGGTTGGCGCCCAAGGTCAAAGTCAGCTGGACCAGGAGAGCAGAAAAGCTTAGAGTGGTCTTTCCTCTCACCCTCACACAAACACCTGTGCAGGGTGGCCTGCATGTTAGCACAGCAGGGTAGAAGATTTTAGAGGCAGGGTAGACTCTGTCTGCAAGTGGAAGCTTGGTGCAGTTTCTCACCTATCTGCTAACTGCAGTTAGTAAAAACATCTGCACTACCTGCTCTTAGCCCACCCAGTCCCTCCTCTAGTCCCAGTTCCAGCCTGGGAACAGGAACAGCTTACCCACCCCCTGACTAGGTGTGCCCAGTTCATTATGCTCAGACTGATTCAAGATGCTGTGTAGTTAGGGAGGTCTCTTGGACAAATCACTTGAAATCCACACTAGAGAGAATTCTAGGACTTGTGCTCACATTTCTGAAAGACTACGTTCTGCTCCCCTATGTTCTCAGGTTGCTTCCTGCCCAGAGCTTGAAGAGGATGCCTCAGCTTCCTTGTCACTGTGCTGGAATGGCCATCATGGGTTGTGCCTTTGTCTTCAGAAGGGCTGAGTGGGACCCAAACTGTCCCTCAGGAGAGACATTCCAGAACCAGCTGTTACAGGGCTTCAGGGAGACAGGTCTATCTGCAGTAAAGAAAAGGATGCTGGTTCCAAGACGCAAGCATTGGGGAAACACAGTCCTCTGTGCCTTTGCTCTCTGCACTTTGGATCTGCTTATCTTGGCCTGGAAAATCAGACTGGGGCAGGAATGAGATCAAGGAGTTTATGCAAATTCACTCAGAGTGGTTCTAACTCTTTCTATAAGCTCCCTCCTTCCCATCACACAGCAGAGCAGAGGGGCAGGCAGAGAGGTCAGGCCCTGGCTTGCAGCCCCAGATCCCATCCAACCTTCTAACCTGAGCTAGCCACTCCAGCATGCAACAGTCCCCTCATTATTTTCTTAAGGAAACCCTTTCACACCATCCCCCACATCTTGTGGGAACTTGCACTTTCAGGGATACAGGCTGAGAAGCCCTGCAGTAACTGATGTGAGCCCAGTAGAGAGCATTGGTTTCTCAGGCTTGCTGCAAAGGAAACAGTGAGGAGGTAGCTTTTGGAGAAGAGGGGCCAGGAGCTGCAATTCACGACAGGGCTTGGGGGGTACTCCATGGCCCAGCCATTCACAGCTCTACCCCAGACCAGCAGCCTGTGAACCCTCAGGGAGCTTACCCACCCCTCCTGAAAGGGCACTTCCATGTCAGCAGCTGACTCCCCTCTGATCCACCTCTGGTCCGCCTCTGGTCCTTAGGTCACCTGCTTCAGAATCCTGAAAGACTGGAGGGAATACATATTCCCAGGATCCCCTGGTGATGCCCTGACTAGACACTTTTGGAAACTGGATCTGGGACCTAGCTTTTAAAAATGTTTTATTTATTTATTTATTTATTTATTTATTTATTTTTATGCATATGATTATGTATGTGTCTGAGAGATTAAAAACAACAAACAAAAGCAACAAAGCCCTAGTCTGTCATATGAGGTACCACTGCTTAAACCCAAAGTCCCATGGATGCAAAGCATGTGATCTGTTCTTGGGCCACCTCCCCAGACAGGGTTTACCCTTTTTTATTTTGTGTTTACAGGGGGACTGTTGGTATGCTTCTAAATTCTGCTTATAAGACCTTCTGTTTTGATCATCACATTAGGTTCCCTTGTATTACTTACGATGTGGTCTATTTACATAATCACTGTTTTACCTGGGTCCCGCCCTGCCTGCAGGGTATTGGTTTAATCCCCACTGGTTAGATGGAAGCTTTCTATGTTCTGTTCCTGCTCTTTTTTTTGCTCCGCCCCCTCTCCTAGTCATTTCCTTTCCCTTGTCACTTCCGGTGAAGAGATGCATAAAAGGCAATGTATCTGATTAATAAACGAGATACTGCTTCCCAGCTCAGCCATAAGTCGCTGGTCATCTCTCTACCGCTCGTGAAGCTAGACCAGCCCTGTTCAGGTGTCATATGCTGCCATTTGCTCATCCCTGTTCAGGTACCATATGCTGGGAAGTGGCAAGGGAAAGGAAATGACTAGGAGAGGGGACGGAGCAAAAAAAGAGCACGAACAGAACATAGAAAGCTTCCACCTAACCAGTGGGGATTAAACCAATACCCTGCAGGCAGGGTGGGACCCAGGTAAAAGAGTGATTATGTAAATAGACCACATCATAAGTAATACAAGGGAACCTAATGTGATGATCAAAACAAAGGGTCTTAAGCAGAATTTAGAAGCATACCGACAGGAGACTAGTTCAAACCTAGCTTTTAAGGAAGGTAAAGCAGGTGCACTATTCAAGTGAGCTGTTTTGCAAGACCAGGATGTAGACCTTCAACACCCTCTTGGGCTAATGTTTCTGTAGCTAGAATGTGAGAACCACTGACCTAGCCTATGGCTAATAAACATTCCTTAGGAGCCTTCTACAATACTGCTTCTTGGGTCCTATATGGTAGTGTATCTACTACCTGGAAAGCTGGAGGCAATGTCCAGGACTCAGCATGACCAAGTTGAGGACACTATCACAACTGCCTGGGGAAGGACTCCAGCCCACCCAGGAGGCAGCAGTGATCTCCCTGCAGCATAAAGAGCTGAGAACCAAGACGACTTCTATTTCTAAGGGAGATTAAGGAGAAGCTTTTGGGAGGGCCCCTGAAGAATGGCAGTCTCCTTCATCACCTGTAAGCCTTGGACTGTAATTGGACTACAGGTGTGTGCTGGGCTGAGGGAGTTCTTCTCTCCTTCCTCTCCTTGAGGTGAGTCCGCCAAGGGGTTCATCATTGGAAGCCATCATGAGCTGCTTGTACCCAGCTATGTTCTCTGCCTTTTCATCCAATGTTAATTTGTTTCTCCCTCTCCTCAATCCTTGTTTTTCAGACACTTCATTGTTAGACAAAAGGAAATTTTGTAAAGAAAGCAGGAGAATGTAACAAAAGGTTTGCTCTTCCAAGGAAGCAAAATATTGTGGGCAACCAGGAATATCCAAGGTACTTGGTAGGGGATGAAATTTACCTGTCATCCAGCTCAGGAAAGCCTCCCTGCATGGAACAAAGAAGAGAAACCTTAAAGGGAAAAGCTAGCAAGAGAGAGGGAGAGAGAGAGAGACCAGCATAAGCAGCTCCTGGTCTTCAATCCCTAGTGAAGTGAATATGCACTGGGGGAAAAGGAAGAGAATAGTGCTATTTTGATCATCTTCCTTTTACCCAACATCATCTTTCTCCTATAGCAAGTACTGGTATTTTGTGCATGTCAAGCCTTGCATTGGAGGTCTGGAAATCACCCTTGCATCAGCCTTACATACAAAGTAAGAGGCATCCCACTGTGCCACAGACAGGACAGAACCAAGATGTGTGGGAGCCTGTGTTGAGTAACCAGCTGCTGTGCCTCTGTGAGGTTCTGCAGTGGATCTTGAAAGAGGGGTAGGTAGCTCCTGGATTCTTGGCACAGGAAATCCAGGAGAGATGTAGTGTCCTTTTCCCAATCTGCTCCATATCTCTTTTCCCAGCTAAGTCTATTTCCCTCACCTGAGACCCTGCCTACTGTCCCTGCTAGGAACACCCTGTATCCTCCCTGTCTCCCAGGCTTCTCCCCCCCCCCCCCAGTGTCCTCTCCATGGGGACATCTGCCTTCAGGTGTGGGGAATCCCCTCTGGCTGCAATTCCTGTGCTCCAGGTCTGTGAACTGGCTCTGCTGCCCTGGAGCCACACCTGACTGCCTTTCTCCTCACACTTTGATGATATGCTGGGGTGATTTCATCTATGTATCCCCCAGTAGGAGAGGTCACAGTGTAATCACCAGAGCTCTCCATGGGCCCCCAGGTCTTATCCCCAGGCAGGGATGAATACAGTGATAACAGCAAACAGCACAGCCCATCAGGCTTGCCCTTGGGCCTATGGGGGTCATGTCCTCCACACCCGTCTCCACTATACAGAGGAAGATCCTGAGCAGTAAGGGTGTGTAATGGAAACTACAAACTGTCTATGTCTACACCCGTGCCCATGCCAAATCTGTTCCTAGAGAAGCAGTGCATTAACTCATCTGTGAGGAAGATGGGGGCTCCATTCTTCTAGCATTACCTTTCCTCTAGGCATGGGTGGGGCTGGGGAAGGCACAGGGGTCTTCATGATTGTCCATGGATGTGCGGAAAGATAGCTCACATGATAGGGTGCCTACCTTGCCATGCTCACGGCTCAGGTTCCAGGAGGCACACCATATGTGAGTACCACATTCTCATGGGTACTCTTACTGTGATCTCCTCTACTCTCTTCTCCTCCCCTTCCCTCCCCTCCCCTTCCTTCCCTTTCTTTCCCCTCTCCTCCCTTCCCTTCATCTCTCCCTTACCCTCCCCTCTCCTCCCCTTCCTTCTCCTCCCCTCCCCTCATCTCTCCCCTCCCCTCCCCTCTCTTCCCTTCCTCTCTCCTCTCTTTTCCTCTTTCTTTAAAAAAGTCAACCAGTGATATTAATATGGATAGAGAGAGTAATACCTGGACTATACCTGGTAATTTAAAAAGAGGAAGAATGGGGGACAGGTGGTCGTCTAGTGAGTTAAGTGCACATGGTGCAAAGCACAAGGACAGGCATAAGGATCCCCATTTGAGCCCCTGGTTCCCCACCGTCAGGGAGGTCACTTCACAAGTGGTGAAGCAGGTCTGCAGGTATCTATCTTTCTCTCCCCTTTTCTTCCCCATCTCTTTCGATTTCTCTCTGTTCTATCTAACAAGACAGTAATAACAACAACAACAATGAGAAACAACAAGGGCGACCAAAAAGAAAAAAATAGCCTCCAGGAGCAGTGGATTCATAGTGCAGGCACTGAGCCCCAGCGATAACACTGAAGGAAAAAAAAATACCCAAAATAGTTCTGGGCTTAAAAAAAAAAAAAAAAAAGAGGAAGGAGGTAGAGGGGTGGGGGAAAGAAGGAAGAAGGAGGAAAGAAAAAAAGAGAAAAATTAATTTCTAATGAGCAGGGTCAGGGTCAAGTGGTGGTACACTTGGTTCAGTGCACATGTTACCATACACAAGGACCTGGGTTCAAGGCCCCAGTCCTGACCTGCAGTGGAGGGCACTTAATAAGCAGTGGAGTAGGGCTACAGTATCACTCTTTCTCTCCCTTTCAGTCTTCCCTTCCCATCTCAATTTCTCTCTATCAAATAAATAAATAAGTAAAATATTAAAAGAAGAAAGAAAAGGAGGAGGAGAAGGAAGGAGAAGACCTACCCTGGTCTCAAAAGAGAGAAGAGACCTAGGTGTCAACTTCTTGGGTTGTTGCTCTTTTCTGCTTCTTTGCTTCCTGCCTTCTGGCAGGAACAGGGACTCCCATGCTGAGGGCAGGCAAGCATGTCACATAATGCTGATAACAGCACTGGCTCCTCACCCTGCATGACATTTGACTTGTTGCTTGCTGGTTCTCAGCAGCAGCTTGACAGGAGGCAGGGAAGTCAGGGCAGCCCAGCAGAAGTGGGCTGGCTGAATATCAGAAAGACCCTCAGCAGCCCTTCTCTGTCCCAGGACCTGGTACTGCCCCCACCCTGCTCCCTGGGGCAGCTAATGTAGCTGGAGCTATGCCCATCTGTATCTTGGATTCCCATACCTGTGCCATCAGAACAACATCAGCGAATTGAATTGATTTGGTTCCTTGTCCCGTATTTGTTTTTCTTATTTTGTTTATTCTTCCCCCAGCAATACAGAGGAAATGTTTGAGTGGGAGGTTCAGTGAAGCTCACTGCCATCCCAGTCAGGGATTTTGCCCACAATACATCTCTCTAGGACCCAGCAGCAGCCCTCTTCTCACTCCTCTCTCTGGCCTCAAGGGGCACCATGGAAAGCTTGATTCCCCCCACTTCAAACATTTAGCCCGGTCTCTCTGGACCTTCTCTTTCCCCACTAAGACTTGTGCCCTCTGGATGGCCTAATCTCCGACACACTCCCCTGGCCTTGCTCCCCAGAGCTGCTTCCTAGATCTGAGTCTCTGCACCTGCTGTGATGGACACTGTACCCAAGTCTCTGCATGGCCAGCTGGGGGTTAGAAGGCCAGCTTCTGCTCAGAGTCCCCACAGGCCTCAGGCAGGCAGCTTTCCACCTTCCTTCCAGTCAGGACCTTCTGCACCTCTTGCTTTGATTTTCTAGTCCACAGACTGCAGTGAGGTGGGGAGAACACCTCTGCCTGGCAGGGGGACCTCTGTCAGCACAGGGGACCATGATTAACACTTTCTGAATCAAAGTTTATTGACCTGGGCCTTTGGGAAAGGCAGTATCTCCCAGATGCCACCTCAGAGGCCTCTGGACACTGAACCTGCCTGAGGCTGCCCTGTGCCTGGGAGGAAGGAACATTGGTGTAGGGGGTTTGCTTCTCTCCTGCAAACTGCAGTTTGGGGAATTGGGGTTCAGAATGAGGCCCCAAAGACACAGTATTCTTAGTGCAAAGGGGAGCAATTCTAGGATGATAAAACAAACACCTAAGGAGAAGAAGCCCAATTCAATAATGCAAGAGACAATATTTGCTATAAAAGGAATAAAACATAGGGAGATGTTCCGAATATGATAGACCAACAGTAGCCACAAAACATAAGAGAAGGAAAAAGTTGTCATGGACTTTACAAATTAAGCAGGCATCTATGGGGGAGTTAGACGGCCTGTGGTGATGCTGGGTGAGCTTCAGTCATCTTGGACATCCCCAGGAAATGTGCATCCCCCTAAGCAGGAATGGGAGACATTCAGCCTGTGGGCCAAATAAGACCCCCAGAATTATTCAGTCTGGCCCTACCAAGGCAACAGCATTTTTTTTGTTTTGTTTTGTTTTTTATAGCAACATTAAATTCTAATTTTTAAGTTGCTAATTTTGTATGGCACATGAATGATGTTATAGATATCTAAATGGGACTGGGGAGGCAGCATAATGTTTCTGCAGAAGACTATCATGCCTGAGGCTTCAAGCTCCCAGGTTCAATCCCCAGCACCTCCATAAACCAGAGATCATCAGTGCTTTAGTGTTTCTTTCTGTCTTTCTCTCTGTATCTCTCTCATTAAAATAAAAATAAATAAGTAAGTAAATATTCAAATTACTGTGGGCACATAAAAAGTTTCCCTATTGCTACTCTAGAGAGTGACTGCCTGGGTCCCTTCAACTTGTCTTTCATCTGGTTTATGTTGGTACTTGTGAAACCACAAGTTCCACAAAATGAACCTTGATTTATCTTTCCAAGTAGTGACTCCCATTTGTTTTCTGGATCTGTGGGGTAGACACTAATGAAAGAGATTGCTGAGGGAAGCTGTCTTCCCTTAAACCCAGTTCTCGCATAGTTTCACTTCTTGAGACAAGGTGGGAAGCCTCCATCTTCAGCTGCACCTGATAATATGGATTCAGGGGGCCAGGGAAGTGGTTCAGAAGAATAGATGCCATTTTCCATGTGTGTGACCCTGTGTCCAACCCTCATCACCATAGTAAAGCACTAAGGACAGAGAGGTTAGTGAGATTCCATGGATGGTAGAGAGGTGCTTTGATCCTAGTCTTTATCTCTTTCATGTCAATAAAAAAGTTGAGCTGGGGAGCTAAACTCAGCAACTGAGTCCATAGCTTAAATATTTGAGGTCAAGTTTTTGATCCTTAGAAACACTAAAATAAACATAATAAATATTTTTATGATTATTAATTTTATTTATTGGAGATAAAGAGGAAGAGAGATACTTGTAGCACTGCTTCAATATTTGAAAAGCTTTCCCCCTGCAGGTAGAGACTGGGGGCTCAAACCCAGGTCCTTGGGCATTGTAACGTGCACTCAACCAAGTGAGCCACCACCCAGCCCCATAAAATATTTTTTGAGAATGAGATTCTATTTATTTATTTATTTACTTACTTACTTATTTATTATTACCAGAGCACTGCTCAGCTCTGGTTTATGGTGGTGTGGGGGATTGAACTTGGGACTTTGGAGTTTGAGGGATGAACACCTTTTTGCATAACCATTATGTTATCTACCCCCACCCATATTAAAAAAAATTTAAAAGGATGCTTAGACCAGCCTATAGAGTCAAATTTAGTCTGTTTTAGTTAAGACCTTCCCCAGAAGAGTTAGGCTACTCCCTCATGCATACTTTCTAGTGTTTTCAGGATGAATGCCTTTTTGTGTCTTAATTTTTATTATCTCCTTAGGGGGCTGCATGGATTGGATCTGGTTTGATCTGGATGTGATGTGAATGCCTGTCTTGCTCAGGGGAAGGTGGCAGGGCATCCAATGGCGCTACAACATCAGAATTCTTGGACAGCTGGGGAGGGTGGTAGAATAAGACTCCTGGATGCCATGCATGGAGTGGAGAAACTTCCCAAAGAAAGCAAGTAGAGAAAGATACAAATATGACTGACTGGTCTGGTCAGCAGTCAGTCAGGCTCTATAGCTGCAATTTATATAACAAATTTCAGAAACAAGATTCCTATAGTTGAAATGGGCTGGAATTAGTTTCCAGTGCTGGGTGGACCATGGCACTGGGGAGGCTCAGTGGGATCATGCAAAATAAAAGTACCAGTGCCAAGCCCTTCTCTGTCTCTAATAACAGCAGAAAGGAAAGGAGTCACTGGTCGCCATCGAAAGTCTCCTGCAAGGTAGAGATCTATCTAGGAGCCTGCTCACTGTACTGCTGGACAGTCCCTGTGGACATGAGGCATAGCCCTGGCAGTTGGTAAGGCTCTGTTGTCTCAGAAACATACTCTTTGACATCAGCTTACAGATGAGGAGATTGAAGCCCTGGGGAGGAAGAATGTCTTACTTTGGTCTATGCAGCCCACCTCAAACAGAAAGCATTATGGAAGCAAGTCTGCTGACAGTCAGGGGTGATCCCCCAGAGGAAGGGGAACATTAAGGTTCTGTGGTTCCTTCTGGACCATTCTTAAAATTAAGGGAGAAGAGAGAAGTGTAGGGTGAATACAGATTGTAGCTGTTTTCCAAGCCAAGTGGATATTCCCAGGACTTCAGAAGCACACCACTTTCACTGAAGGAAAGTCTCCTTGGTCCACCAGCATGCCATTTCTCAGCAAGCTCATGCTTGGGTGACAGGTGCAAGAATGATAGAGGTTAGGCTCAGAGAAACCTGTCCAGTTCTGCTTAGCCTGTTCCTGCTTGAGCCTCCAATTCCATTGATTCAAGCAGAGTTTTAGTATCCACAGGTGCTATGCTGTCTCTTAGGGATATAGCTGCCCCCAAGAAACAGTCCTGTCTCCTGAGTTTCACACTGGGTAGGTGCTTAGATTGGGGCACATACAGAGAGTGAAAGCACAAGGACTTGTAGAAGTAGAGTCTGCCACTTCACACCTGAAATTTCCACACATCCATTCAGCCACCCTGTTAGAAAATTGGGACTTACAGTATCAGCCTCAATTTACAGGTGAGAAAATGCAAAACTTTTCAGTACAGAGAAAAGGAAGGAAGAACAGCTCTCTTTACAGAGCTTACCTAGAGATTACAGAGACTAAGGGGGGATTCCTCCTTGCCTGTTGGAGCCCCTCAATAACCATGAACTTCTGTAGTTTCTAGTATGTTTACTAGGAATGTAGCTGTCCCTGGCAGTTTATTCTCCACATAAGGAATTATAGACTTTATACTTTAAAACACCACATTTATTCAAAACAATAGCAGGGAAGCTGTATGTATGTACTTTCTGCTTAATTGTTCTTTGAACTGTCTTGAATAAATGTGATGTATTTGTCACAATCCACAAACCAATATCTATATAATGTTATGAATGAAGGGCCATCATTTACACTGGTGCTCATTTTTTGGCTTTCAAGCCTCTACAGGTGTGTGGTAGGTGTTGTTTATTGTTTTTGTTTTTGTTTTGCTTTGTTTTGTTGCAGTTGTTCTGCCACTGAAGTTAGCACTCGGGCTCAGTGCCAGCACTATGAATTCAGAATCCTGGCAGCCATCCCCCCCCCATCTATTTTATTTAATAGAAATTTAAAGATAATAAATGTTTTAAAAATGTAAGAACTCAACAAAACGTACCATGTAAATGATTTAATTAGGATGCTGTTCCTATCCTAGTGAGTCTACAGGCCTGTGAGCTTCCACTTCCGACTATAGAAGACTACAGAGAATAACACTGCAATGAATAGATCCATGAACAGACGTTCTTCTCTTGCTGAATGGAACTCTCTCCAAGATGGACCACATGTTAGGTCACAAAATGGGGAGTGGCAAGTTTTTGGAAAATGTCAAGCATATCAAGGGTATTTTCAAATCACAGTGGAATGGCATTAGAAATAAATGCTAGGAAGTTCAAAAATGTGTAGAAATTAAACAATGCACTATCAAATGCACAGTGGGTCCAAGAACAAAGAAATCCAAAGATTTTTAAACATTATCTCTACGCAAATGACAAAAATACATCATAGTGAAATTTATGGGCTACAAAAAAAGCAGTGCAAAGAAGGGAGTTGATCATAAGCACCTCTATTTAAAAGAGAAGAAAGAGCTAAGACAAACAAATATTACACTTGTAGGACTTAGAAAAAGATGAGCAATTAAAATTCAAAGATAGCTGAAAATAATGATGAAGATTAGAGTAGAGATAAATGAAACAGGAGACAGGGGGTGGGGGAGTAGGCAATAGATAAATTCAGGTCCTGTGAGTTAGCCCGGCTATACAGCACAGGTGCTGTAAATCTCAGTTCATAAGTTCTATTCCCAGATCTCATTGTCAGAGCTAAGTGGTGCTCTTGTTTCTCTCATTCTCCTCTCTCTTAAAAATTAATAAACAAGATGGGTCAGAGAAGGTAGGTTCATTGTTCTTGATAGCTGTATAGTATTCCACTATGTATATATTCCACAGCTTTCTCAGCCATTCATCTGTTGTTGGGCACCTGGGTTGCTTCCAGGTTTTAGCTATTATGAATTGTGCTTCTTCTTCTTCTTCTAGCGTTTGCCCTTCTTCCGTAGCCAGTCAACAGCGTCAGGTTGAGCCTGATGTAAAGTTTCGAGACCTCCTTTGAATCTGGAGAGGTGGCAGTCGTCGACTATGTGGGTCATAGTCTTTCTGGAGCCGCAGGGGCAGTTCGGGTAGTCTCTGGCTCCCCAGCGATGGAACATAGCGGCACACCGGCCATGGCCTGTTCGATAGCGATTGAGGAGGGCCCAATCATAACGTGCTAGGTCAAAGCCGGGTTGACGCTTGCAGGGGTCTGTGATGAGGTGTTTGTTCTTTACCTCAGCTGACTGCCAACTCTGTTTCCAAGAGTCTGGAACAGAGAAGTTCAGTGTAGGCGTAGGGGACCAGATTGGGTGATGAGACGTCAAGCGTTGGACAGGGTGGACGAAGATATCCATGTATATTGGCAGGTCCGGTCGAGCGTAGACGTGGGAAATGAACTTAGATGATGCCGCATCCCGACGAATATCTGGCGGGGCGATGTTGCTAAGAACTGGTAGCCATGGAACCGGGGTGGAATGGATGGTTCCAGAAATTATCCTCATGGAGGAATATAATTTGGAATCGACCAAGTGGACATGGGGGCTATGGAACCATACTGGGGCACAGTATTCTGCAGTAGAATAGCATAATGCCAGAGATGATGATCATAGTGTGGAAGCGCTCGCGCCCCATGAGGAGCTGGCCAGTCTTGCAATGATGTTATTCCTCACGCCCACCTTTGCTGCAGTTTTTATGAGATGTTCATGAAATGACAGAGTGCGATCGAAAGTAACGCCAAGATAGACTGGCTGGGCTTCATGCCGGATTCTCGTATCGCCAAGCTGCACATTAAGCTCACGCGAGGCCGAGGCATGGTGTAGATGGAAAACAGATGATACCGTTTTAGCAGTGCTAGGGATTAGTCGCCATTTTTTTACAGTAATCAGATATCAGAGACATTGTGCTGCTATGAACATAGGAGCACACACCTCTTTTTGGTTGGGTGTTATGGAGTCCTTGGGGTATAACCCCAGGAGAGGAATTACTGTATCATATGGGAGGTCCATGTCTAGCCTTGTGAGAGTTCTCCAGATGGCTCTCCACAGACACTGGACCAATTTACATTCCCACCAGCAATGCAAAAAGGGTTCCTCTGTTCCCACAGCCTCTCCAGCATTTGTTGCTGCTGTCCTTTTTGATGTATACCATTCTTACAGGAGTGAGGTTGTATCTCAATATTGTCTTAACTTGCATTTCTCTGACAATCAGTGACCTGGAGCAGTTTTTCATATGTTTGTTAGCCTTTTGGATATCCTCTGAGGTGAATGTTTTGTTCATATCCTCTGCTCATTTTTGGATGGGGTCATTTGCTTTTTTGGTGCTAAGTTTGCTGAGCTCTTTGTATATTTTGGTGATTAGTTTCTTGTCTGATGTATGGCATGTGAAGATCTCTCATTCTGTGAGGGGTCTCTTTGTTTGTTTAATAGTTTCTTTGGATGTGCAGAAGCTTTTCAATTTGATGTAGTCCCATTGGTTTGTTTTTGCTTTAGTCTTCCTTGCAATTGGGTTTATTTCATCAAAGATGTCCTTGAGGCGTAGCTGGGAAAGTGTTTTACCAATGTTTTCCTCTAAGTATCTGATTGTTGCTGGTCTAACATCCAGGTCTTTGATCCATTTGGAGTTGATTTTTGTTTCTGGTGAGATAAAGTGGTTCAATTTCATTCTTCTGCATGTTTCAACCCAGTTTTCCCAGCACTATTTATTGAAGAGAGACTCCTTCTTCCATTTAATACTTTGGGCCCCTTTATCAAAGATTAGATGTCCATAGGTGTGGGGATTATTTCTGGACTTTCAATTCTGTTCCACTGGTCTGTGTGCCTATGTTTGTTCCAGTACCATGCTGTTTTGATGATGATAGCTTTATAATATAGTTTGAGATCTGGGAGTGTGATGCCTCCATTTCTGTTTCTTTTCCTCAAGATGGTTTTGGCAATTCTAGGTGTTTTTAGGTTCCAGATAAATGATTATAGGGTTTGTTTTATTCTCTTAAAGAAGCTTGGTGGAACTTTGATGGGTATTGCATTAAAGTTGTATATGGCTCTGGGGAGACTATTCATTTTGATTATATTTATTCTTCCAATCCATGAGCATGGGATGTCTTTCCATTTCTTGGTATCAGTTTCTAATTTCTTCAGTAGGGATTCATAGTTTTCAGTATATAAGTCTTTCACTTCTTTGGTCAACTTTATTCCTAGGTATTTTATATAGTATACAGGTATCAAGAACAATGAACCCACCTTCTCTGACCCATCTTGGACAGAGATAGAAGGAATTATGTTAAGTGAGGTAAGTCAGAAAGGTAAAGATGAGTATGGGAAGATCCCATTCATCAACAGAAGTTGAGAAAGAAGATCTGAAAGGGAAACTAAAAGCAGGATCTGACTAAATTGAAAGTAGGGCACCAAAGTAAAAACCCTGTGGTGAGGGGTAGACATGCAGCTTCCTGGGCCAGTGGGGGGTGGGGGTGGGTGGGTATTTTGGTGGTGGGAATGGTGTTTATGTACACTCCTATTAAAGTGTAGGCTGTGTTTATTAAAGTAAAGGCTGTGTATTTGATATGTGGACTCTCTCAAAAGCCTAGACCAAGTAGATCAGAAGCAACCAGTGGCACAGCTATATACAAGATACTGGGTACTATATAACAAACCCTAACAAAAGGACTTTTTAAAGTTAATCCAATTACCAAATAATGTGGTGATAACAATAATTGTCCATTGTCTTTTTGAACCCTAAGACAGCAGGAACCTCACATCTCCACTATATTTCCCCCAGTCCTGGAACCTTAGAATAGGGCCCACTTTCCCACATGCTTCTCCCAATCCATATCAAATAATATTGCATCTGCCGATCACAACCTAATCAACGCAACGATTGCCACCTCAACATGCTTCAGCTCAGACTGTGTCCAGAGACTTCACGTGTGGAATGACAACCCTTCAGCTTCATTTCTCGGGAGAGACCTTTCCTTTCATAGTATACTTTAATTCCATCTCAGGTGGTTCACTTTCTAACAAAGTCCCAAAACCTAGATATAGACCAGGTTCTGTGAGAGAGAGCATATGTTCACACATATCCATAAACTAGTCCAAAATGTATACCTGAAAGCAGAAGTATACTAGAGTTTGCAGTGAGTACCCCCCCCAACACTTCCTCTCCACTATTCCAACCTTTGCATCCATGATTACTCAACAATTTGTTTGGCTTTGTATGTTAACTCTCTTTTCAGTCACCAGGTTCCAGATGCCATCAGAATGCCGGCCAGGCTTCCCTGGACTGAAGACCCCACCAATGCGTCCTGGAGCTCCACTTCCCCAGAGACCCACCCTACTAGGGAAAGAGAGAGGCAGACTGGGAGTATGGACCAACCAGTCAACGTCCATGTTCGGCGGGGAAGTGATTACAGAAGCCAGACCTTCCACCTTCTGCAACCCACAATGACCCTGGGTCCATGCTCCCAGAGGGATAGAGAATGGGAAAGCTATCAGGGGAGGGGATGGGATATGGAGATTAGGTGGTGGGGATCATGTGTGAAGTTGTACCCCTCCTATCCTATGGTTTAGTTAATTTATCCTTTCTTAAATAAAAATAAATAAGTAAATAAACAAATATCCTAAAAATCAACAAAGCTTAGAGTTACTTCTTTTATCTTTTCTTGAAAGGTACAAAAATGACAAAGCTTTAGCAGAATTAAGTGAAAAAAAATCTAAAAAAAAAAAAAAGGAAAATACAAAATCAGAAGTGAGAAAAAGGAGACATTACAACTGAGTCCACAGACATATAGATGATTATAACAGATCAGTCTCAACAACTGTATACCAGCAAACTGGACAGCCTAGAAGAAGCAGATGAATTCCTGGAAACATACAACCAGCCAAGACTGAATTAGGAACAAATAGAAAATATGAACAAATCATTACTAGTAAAAAGACTGAACCAGTAATCAAAATATCCCAAAAAGGAAACACTGAAAACTAGATGGCATCTAACATTTAAAGAAGAATTAAAACCAACACTTCTCAGACTTGTCCAGAAGACCAAAGAACATAAAATACTTAGGGTAAATTTTTTTGAGGTCAGTCAGCATTACCTTGACACTCAAGCTGAGAAATTTCTTTTCATTGACCTGATGAACACTGATGCAAAAAAAAATCTCAATGTTAACAAATTGAATTCAGCATCACACTCAGAGTATGAAGCACCACAACTGTCCTTGAGATACAAGGATGGTTTCAGCCTATTAATAGATTTATACTATTGATGCAATGTACCTTGTCAACAGAATGAAGAATAAAAAATAATAATTATATCAATAGGTATAGAAAATGCATTTGATGTAAATAAAGACAACAGTGAGATATCACTTCACTTCTGTGAGAATGTCATACATCAGAAAAGGTAACAGCAGCAAATGCGGGAGAGGTTGTGGCATCAAGGCAAACCTCCTGCACTGCTGGTGGGAATGTAAATTGGTCCAACCTCTGTGGAAAACAGTCTGGAGAACTCTCAGAAAGCTAGAAATGGAACTATCCTATGATCCTGCAACTTCTTTCCTGGTAATATATCCTAATGAACCCAACACACCCATCCAAAATGATCTGTGTACACATATGTTCTTGGCAGTGCAATTTATAATAGCCAAAACCTGGAAGCAACCCAGGTGTCCAACAACAGATGAGTGGCTGAGCAAGTTGTGGTATATATATATATATATATATATATATATATATATATATATATATATATATATATATATATATATATATATATACAATGGAATACTACTCAGCTATAAAAAATGGTGACTTCACCATTTTCAGCCAATCTTGGATGGACCTTGAAAAATTCTTGTTAAGTGAGATAAGTCCGAAACAGAAGGATGAATATGGGATGATCTCACCCTCAGGCTGAAGTTGAAAAACATGATCAGAAAAGAAAATACAAGTAGAACCTGAACTGGAATTGGCATATTTCACCAAAGTAAAAGACTCTTGGGTGGGTGGCTGGGGAGAATACAGATCCTAGAAGGATGACAGAGGACCTAGTGGGGGTTGTATTGTTATATGGAAAATTGGGAAATGTTATGCATGTACAAACTATTGTATTTACTGTAGAATGTAAAACATTAATTCCCCAATAAAGAAGTTAAAAAAAGAAAAAACATGCATTTGACAAAATTTAGGACTCATGATAATAACTCTCATTAAACTCAGAAGAAAACTAGTTCAGTTTAATAAAGGTCATACATGACAAATACACAGATTAAAAAAAAAAAGACAAGAATACTCACTCTGACCATTTATGCTCAACAAAGGACTGTATCTATCTAGAGTAACTGAGCAAGAGAATGATTAAAAAAATGTAAATCAGAAAGGAAGAAATACAATTACATGTTTGCAGATAACAAGAACTTATATGTAGAAAAATCATAAAGACTTCACATACAAGTGCTAGAATGACATTTCAGTAATGTTACAGGATTAAAAAAAGTATCAGTTTTTACAAATCAGTGGATACCACCATTAAACATCCATCCCCAAGTTCCTATCCTTGGTCTACTTCCAGGGAATTTCACTAAGATTATTGAACTTAGCTTCCACAGATTTTCAGATGGGACCTGCCCCTGAACTACTCCTTGCATCAAAAGAGACCAGCCCCAAGCCTGACATAATAATGGGGCACTGGAAATTATCAGCAGAGTGATGTTTGGGCAGCAGACAGATAGAAAAAGTAACTGGGGAGGGGGTGCTGAGTGGTCCTGCGCCTGACTAAACACACATAGTACTAAGCACAGGGAGCCATCAGCAGGGGGAATGTTTCACAAGCAATGAAGCAGGTCTGCAGGTGTCTATCTTTCTCCCTAGCCTCCTCTCCCCTACCCTCTTAATTTTTCTCTGTCCTTTCCAATAAAATGGAAAAAATGGCAGCCAAGAACAATGGATTCCAGCATGGAGCCCCAGCAATAACCTTAGAAACAAACAAACAAATTAACTCTGCATATGTAAATTAAAAACCAAGACCCTGAATTTCTTTTTCTCTCCTTTTATACTAATAGAGACAAGGTGAAACAGAAATGTGGGAGACAGGGAAAGAGAGAGAGAGAGAGAGAGGAGAGATTGAGAACTGCAATACTACTCTACCACTCTGGAAGCTTCCCAATCCAGCACTCTTTCAGGTGGGGATGTGGTCTTGAACTCAAGTTCTCGAGCAAGGTAACTTGTACACTCTAACAGGTGTACCACAGTTCAAATGCAATCCTGACTTTCAGTCCTTCTGGCATCTCTGGAATCAAGAAACACTTCCATTCAAAGGGAGTTTCAATTGGAAATAGGACTAGAAAGCTAGATCAGGGAAGAGAGTAGCTCCAAAATATGGGAAAAGTATATAAGTATCATTAACTGAAAAACTCCATTGATTTGATCTGAGGCGTATATTCAGTGCAAGAGCCTGTGTAACCTGTGCATCCCTGTAGGTCTGAGCTCACACTCTGTGATAGCTAGGAACTCTGACACCATCTTCCCAGATAATACCTTGGGTTCACCTGCATGTTAGCTATTGGGCTCAGGTGATAGTAAAGGTTATAGGCCCCCTAGGCATATACCTAAAATAGACCTCTTAACTTTTTCCAAAATGGGGACACCAAATCTCATTTGCTATATTCTTGCCTTTAGGTTCCTGATTATTAAATAATTTGTTCTGTTTTATATCTTAATTATTTTTCAACTACCACGTTGCAGATGTTACTATGACACCAACCCGACTTCCCTCAGCAGACAACCCCACCGATGTGTCCTGAAGCCCCTGAATTTCCAAAGCCCTGCCCCACTAGGGAAAGACAGAAACAGGCTAGGAGTATGGATCAACCTGTCAACACCCATGTTCAATGGAGAAACAATTATAGAAGCCAGACCTTCCACCTTCTGTACTCCATAATGATCCTGGGTCCATACTCCCAGAGGGATAAAAAATAGGAAAGTTTTCAAGGAAGAGGATTGAATATAGACTCTATTGGTGGGAGCTGTATGGAATTGTACCCCTTTTATCCTATGGTCTTGTTAATATTTTTATAAGTAAATTGAAAAAACAAAACAAACAAGAAAAGAAAAACAAAACAAAGGAAGTCTCATCCCAGCCAACCTTTTCACTGAAACCATAAACTCAGACAGTTATTGAGTTACACTGTTTTCCTGAGGTCCAGAACAAAGTTGGGACATGGGTCACCTATATTACAAAATTCATTGGCAGCCCTGCCACATCCTGGGGCATGGATTTGCATAGTCTTCGGCATAGTTTCATGTCTTCATTTACATGGACCTTCCTGTTGTGTTCAAAATGCCATTGACACTGGCTATGGAAAATGAAATAAAATTAACAGTTCAATTGAAGTCAAGTGTATTCACGCTTATTATTCAAAGCTGTTGGGAGAGGGGACCCATTGGCAGTCATCTGGGCAAAGGGCTTGTGGCCTGTCACATTCTCTGAATTTGGTCTACTGTACTCTCTGAATTCAGGGTGAAAGTAAGGGGGCACTGGGAATAAAGACCATCTACAGGCTTGAGGAACATTTGGATGATTCCAAAATAGGAAAAAGAGCTGGGCAGGGAGGACAGAGAATTATGAGAGGAAGAAGTGACATACAGAGGAAGAGGAGATAACTTTTCTTTCATTTAAAAATGATAGATTTCTTCCATACAATCAAACCACTCTGCACAATGACAGGCTGACTGGTTTTTACAAAGGGTAGCATTCAAAAACTACTACTTAACATAGCATCACACAATCCTGGTTGAAAAAAGAAAATCAGCAATTGCAGGAAGGGGCAACAACTCTCATTTATTTTCTCCCTTTCCTTCTTTTTTCTTTCTTCTGCCAGTTTTTACCAGGGATTCCTCCTGCTGGATTCTACTTCTGAAGACTATTTTTATTCTCCCCCACCCCCAGATTGAAGTTAAGGCACAGAGAAAGAGACACATAAAGCATAACTCTGCTACTGTGAAGCTTCTCCTTTGCAGGGTTCTTCTAGGGACTCCAACCTGGGTTCTTGCACATGGTAAAACAACTGCTTTCTACAGGTGATCTTTCTTCTATCTTCATTATAAGTTGAAATATCAGGATACTGCCTTGTAATCAGAAGAGAGTGAATCCTAACTCATAAAGACTTATGATTAATAGGAGAATAAATATTGGCTTAGTTAACCCAAATGCTGAAACTTATGTGGGTTTCAGGTATTACAAGATCCAGATGCTCTGTAATTTTCTCCTGACCTGTGGGTTTTCACTCCTTCTGAATAAGGTTTGCTCCTTGTGATAGCAAGATGACTCTAGCAGCTCTACCTTGATACCCTACCTTCTCAATAATTCTGCATCAAGAGAGTGGCGTGGCCTTATTCATTTCTTAATAGCAAAAAGTTCTGGAATGAGCCTCATTGGTCCAGTCGCTGAGTCTTTGTAACATGTGCACTGAACCAGGTATGCCACCACTTGGCCCCCTTGTCTCAGAGTCTTTGTACACAGGGACAGTTTGGTGCTCTGATTGGCTTCACTGGATTACATGCCACAGCAGAGGCAATTCACTCAGCCTGAACCCCTTGCATGAGGCTGTGGAATCTTCCATTGAAAATTAAGTGTGTGTTCTCACAAGGAGCAGTGTTCGATTCTGGGTGGCATAAACCTGGCCTTCCTTGAGACAATAAGCCTGAGCCTTGGCGCTGGGGTCCTTCCCTCCTAGCTCTCCTGACCTTACAGGAATGTCATCTATTGAGTCTATATGGATGATACCTGGATCCATTTCGGGAAATGCAGCTGTGATCCAAAGGTCTGGGTATTTGTAATATTCCTAGATGTCCATTTCACTTCCTCATACCTACAGTCCTAAAATTAAACCAAAAGATTTGCTCTAGCTCAGTGGTTTACATCTCTGGCCCAAACCACTGCTTTAATTATTCAGACTAGTGGTGCTTAGGTCCCTTGGGGTGACTCAGATAATCTTGTCAGAGGGGTGCCCTTCTGCCTGTCTCATGATTCGCACCACCACAGCCTCTCTTCTAGGGCAGCCCTGCCTGCTTTGACTAACCTTGTGCAGAGCAAAGTGCTTTCTGCTCAGGTCACTGAGCAAAAACCACAGGGGCTGGCTCCCAGGGAGGCGACACTTCTAAATCAATACCACAATGACGGCACCGACATTTCACCTTCACAGAGTGCAACTCTGACAGTGCCGGGCAGGAGCAGTAAAATTGAAACTAAATGGAATTTCAGGGGGTTATAGTGGTGGGGGGCTGGAGGTGGCAAGGTTGCCTTTGTGGCATAAATTCATGTGCATTATAAAAAAATATCACCCAAATCTAAAGAACTTGGCTTGGACCCAGCAGAGAAGCAGACACTGGATCCGTGTTTACCCAGCATGCTTCAGTAAACTTTCAATCTATTTACAGGTATGCATGACAAACTGCCTTGAATGTATGAGTTATTGGTTCTGCTATAAATGAAATTAATAATATGAGGTGGAGGAGGTGTAGTAATAACACATCACTGAAGCTAGCTAAGCTTGGAGACCAGGGATCACGTTTCAAGTAAGGGAGGGGGGTTTCTAACCAACTGTGGTGCCCAGTCAATTGACTGGGCTCCCCTCATTGGTTATCTCAACAGGAGAAAAAAGTAATGGCCTTGCACAGGTAATTAGTGAGTGAATCCAGCTATGCGGATGGGGGAGACTATAAAACAAATTCACACCCTTCTATTACAACCACAACGAAAGAAATCTCAAGACCAAGGGGAAAGCTGTCATTTATTTACAGACTAGGGACTGAGATACTGCATCACTGGGTATATCTCTAGATTTGCTGGAAGAGGTGCTGGTGCAGACCCACAATCCTCAGTTTTTGCATGAACTGATCACAAAGTCAACTCCTCTGCTCCTGGCAGGTAGTTGCAAAGTGCTTTGACACTGGTCACAGTATGAACTTGAGATCAGGGGTGGGGTGGGTTTTAGTCTAGTTCATTGCTGAAAACCTGCTTCCAGGTCATGCCATGGTAAATACTTGCTCTTGTCAAGTACAAGGATCTCCTGTTCAAACCCCAAGAACACACAGGTTTTCCCATACCCAAGACAAATAATCATCCCACAATGCAGAGCATTAGTGCTGTTATTATCATTATTGTCAGTTATAGATGAGGTGTATGACATCAGAGACATGAGCAGTTTTTCTGTCAGGGAGCTCCTGATAGACGGGACTCCATCACACCCAGTGCATTTTGCTCTCTAGGCCCAAAAGATTTGCAGACCAGCCTTGCAGGAGGTGGAAGGAAGGATTGCTAGAGATGATGCCTGTCTCCTAGAAACACACACACACACACACACACACACACACACACACACACCCTGAGTTCTGTGTTCTCTACAGGCATCTTTCCTCACTCATCAAAATATGAAACTTGAATAATTCACCTCAAACTCATATCCAATAATGTAAAACCTTACCAAAATTGACGGGGATGGTAAGTGCATAACAAACTCTGGGTTTCCATTGCTCTGAACAAACACAAATTACTCTCGATCGCACTCTGTCATTTCACAAACATCTCATAAAAACTGCAGCAAAGGTGGGTGCGAGGAATAACATCATTGCAAGACTGGCCAGCTCCTCATGGGGCGCGAGCGCTTCCACACTACGATCATCATCTCTGGCATTATGCTATTCCACTGCAGAATACTGTGCAAATTATATTCCTCCATGAGGATAATTTCTGGAACCATCCGTTCCACCCCGGTTCCATGGCTGCCAGTTCTTAGCAACATCGCCCTGCCAGATATTCATTCATCGGGATGTGGCATCATCTAAGTTCATTTCCCACGTCTACGTTCATCGCCCCGCCAGATATTCGTCGGGATGCAGCATCATCTAAGTTCATTTCCCACGTCTACGCTCGACCGTACCTGCGGCTACAGACAGACTATGACCCACATAGTCAATGACTACCACCTCTCCAGATTCAAAGGAGGTCTTGAAACTTTACATCAGGCTCAACCTGACGCTGTTGACTGGCTACGGAAGAAGGGCAAATGCTAGAAGAAGAACACAAATTAGGAGAAACAGAAGCCTCACAGAAGGGCAAGGCCTACTTTGGATATTATTCCTTTTTCTGGCTCTCCTGGTGTATGGGAAAGCTTCCCATTTATTTGTCAGGGGCAGGGAATTTTTATAATTATTGAAATAAAGCTGTGATTTGAAACAAAGTGATGTCAAGTAGATGGCAGCGTAATGATTCGGCAGCCTGACATGCTGTCAGACAATTGAGTGGTTGGTGCTGTACCTGAAGAGGCCTTTGTTTTGGCAGCTATTGGATTTTTATCTTTTTCAGGCCTCTTAATGAGCAGCACTTAATTATGAAAGGTGCATATGTTATGAGCAGTCAAAAAGACCCCTGCAAAGAGCAGACTCAGGCAGCACCTCTTGCTCCCTCTGATTTTAGCTCTAAGTGACTTAAATTCAGCTGGTGACAAAGGTGCTGGAGTCCAGTCAGAGTGTGAGTTGGCTTGATGTAGACATATAAATATTGTCTTAAGTTGCTTTGGTGTGACTTGGATATAGCCCAGATTAACCTGGATTATGCTTGGGTTGGCTTGGTTGAGTTCTACTGATCCAATATGACTTGAATTAACTTTTGTTGACCTGTATTAATCTGTATTAACCTTTACTGATCAGGGTTGGCCCAAGTAGATCAGAGTTGGATGCACAGCAGTATATCCTTGCCTCAAAACTAATGAAAAAAGAATCTCACTGGTGTTTGAGCCAGGATCTGTAGTCCCCTCTACCCTCCTTCTTCACTGTGAATCATGAAAAGTTATTTCTGATGAGTTAAGAAAGTGAAGGTGACTGTGGGATTGTTGTCTGGTTCCATAGAAAATGAAGCACTCTTGGGAGTCAGGCAGTAGCGCAGCGGGTTAAGCACAGGTGGCGCAAAGTCCAAGGCCTGGCATAAGGATCCTGGTTCGAGCCCCTGGTTCTCCACCTGCAGGGGAGTTGCTTCACAAGTGGTGAAGCAGGACTGCAGTTGTCTATCTTTCTCTCCTCCTCTCTGTCTTCGCCTCCTCTCTCCATATCTCTCTGTCATATCCAACAACAGCGACATCAATAACAACAATAATAACTACAACAATAAAAAAAAAGAAAATGAAAATGAAACATTCTCATGCCACCTTTGTATGAAGGGAGAAAGCTTTCTTGTCACTCAAACACACAAATGGAGGCAGGAGTGATGCTCAAGTCAGCCTCTCTACCACTTTGTCTCAGGGAACATTTATAGAGGTAGTAGCAGGTGGGCTGAAAAAAATATCAGCTGAGATTCATGCAAGCAGAGTGGAGACCCAGGTCATCAGATTTTCTCTGCCTTCTGAAGTTAAGCTTTCTGGACTACAGTAGACTCCCCTTCTTGGCCCCCCATGAATTTTCTTCTCAAACAAAGCCTGTAGTAGGTCTTGACTAGTATTATGCTGAAAGGGCAAGGAATAGGATAGAAGTGTGTTAATCTCTGATTTTGTCCTTTTGTTTTGCAAATTTAGTTTTAGAGCCTTCACTGTTCCTGTATCCAAACTAATTTATCAATATCAGGTTACCACCTTCCTCTAGGTCCATGTCAGAAATCAGATAGTCCTATCTCTTTGGGCTCATAGTTTCAGAGGTTTAAGGTGCAAGACAAGGACTGAGTTCTCACCTTTAAGCAGAGACTTGTGTGCTCACAAGCTTGTTTGCTAGTCACAGAGTCATGATAAGATTGTCATCTGAATTATTCACCTTTTGATCTTGACTTGGCATATTCAGACTGGGCATGACTAACTTCAGATTCTTTGGTTGTGACACTGAGGACCTCAGTAAAAGTACTACCCACAAAGATAGAGAACAGTGGATGTCATTCTGGAGACTTCTCTGGAGACTTCCAGAGAAGCTAAAACTTGGGCTCTATTTGATGTTACATTGCTTACTTGCCTTGAGAGTTTCTCTCACTTTCTGCTTAATAACTCCCTTTTAGGCTTATGGTGATAAATGAAGATATTGACACTGGGAAGATAATTGTGAGTTTGCTCCAGGAGACCTTTGGTAATATCTGGAGGCATCACAGGTGGGGTGAAAGCATGTATGGAGAGGGAGCTACAATCAGTGTCTAGTGAGTTTAGACCAGAGAATTTGCTAACATCCTCCAGTGTGTAGGACGGCCCCACAATAGAGATTCACTGGACCTCAATTGTCAAGAATACCAGGATTAGGTAATATGCACTGCACCCCTAAAAGACATTTACTTCTGACACTAGAGGGAAACAGCTATTTCCCTCATCATGCCTTTCTCTTCTCCAGTTCTTATTTAAAACATTAGCAATATCTACTGCCTTCTTAAACTCTAAGACAGCAGGAACCTCCCACTTCCTCTATAAAGCCTATACTTTCCAGTCCTGGAACCTCTAGAGTAGGGCTCACTTTCCTGCATGCTTCTCTCAATTCATAGCAAATGATATCACATCTGCTGATCCCAATGTAATCAATGCAATGAGTACCACCTCAGTATGCTTCACTTCAGACTGTGTCCAGAGACTTCAGGTGTGGAATGACAACCCTTCAACCTCATTGCTCCGGTGAGACCTTTCTTTTCATAGGATTCTCTAATTCCATTCCAGGTGGTTCACTTCCTAATAAAGTCCCAAAACCTAGATATAGACCAGGCCCCATGAGATAGAGCATATGCTCACATGTATTGTAAATTACGGCAAAATATATACCTGAAAACAAAAGTACACAGAAGTATACAATGAGTCAGTATGAAGTTAATAATGAAATAGTGTCTACTTAGACTTAGATACCCTCCTCACCTATTTCCTATTATACTTCCCTCACTCACTCCCAAGCCACTCACTTATCAAAGCAAGGACTGCAAAAGCTGAATAAGGGCAAGAGACTGGCATACTTTAACGATGACTTTTTAGTCACTATCTGGCCACCCCACCAGCTGGGGCCCTATTTGGGGAGTCCTGAGATTTCCAAGCAGACATGATGGGCCTAGACCTCAAATAAATCCCTCTATCCATTGTGACCAGTCATCTCTATCAAGAACAACACAATAGGCCCCTTTGTGGACCCCCATAGGACCTTGCCCTCAACTTGGATCAACAAAGGTAGAGAATGTTCCAGCCTCCAAAGGGAGGCTTGACACCATACTCTATGCTACACCTAAGGATGATGGGTCCTGATATTGGGGCAGCTTGGAACTTTCCTATTTATGACCATAGAATGTGAGCTCATATCTATAGGGATGCAGAGGTCACATAGGCTCCTAAACTGAATATGAGTCCCAGATCACATCAAATCGATGGGGTTTACAGTCAACAATAATTATACACCTTTCCCATATTTTGGAGCTACTCTCTTCGCTGATCCAGCCTTCTGGTGTTTTATGCAGCCATAACACCATCTCCCTAGACAATAACTTGGATCCAACTGCATATCAGATTTCAAGCTGAGGGGAAAAAAATAGTATAGTTGCAGGCCCTTTGGAATATAAAATATGCCTACTAGCTTTCTACAAAATGAAGACCCCCCCCTCAACTCTTCTTCTTCTTCTAGCATTTGCCCTTCTTCCGTAGCCAGTCAACAGCATCAGGCTGAGCCTGATGTAAAGTTTCAAGACCTCCTTTGAATCTGGAGAGGTGGCAGTCGTTGACTATGTGGGTCATTGTCTGTAGCCACAGGGGCAGTTCGGGTCGTCTCTGGCTTCCCAGCGATGGAACATAGTGGTGCAACGGCCATGGCCTGTTCGATAGCGATTGAGGAGGGCCCAATCATAACGTGCTAGGTCAAAGCCGGGTTGACGCTTGCAGGGGTCTGTGATGAGGTGTTTGTTCTTTACCTCAGCTGACTGCCAACTCTGTTTCCAAGAGTCTGGAACAGAGAAGTTCAGTGTAGGCGTAGGAGACCAGATTGGATGATGAGACGTCAAGCGTTGAACAGGGTGGGCGAAGATATCCGCCTATATTGGCAGGTACGTGGGAAATGAACTTAGATGATGCTGCATCCCGACGAATATCTGGCGGGGCGATGTTGCTAAGAACTGGCAGCCATGGAACCGGGGTGGAACAGATGGTTCCAGAAATTATCCTCATGGAGGAATACAATTTGGAATCGACCAAGTGGACATGGGGGCTACGGAACCATACTGGGGCACAGTATTCTGCAGTGGAATAGCATAATGCCAGAAATGATGATCGTAGTGTGGAAGCGCTCGCGCCCCATGAGGAGCTGGCCAGTCTTGCAATGATGTTATTCCTCGCACCCACCTTTGCTGCAGTTTTTATGAGATGTTCGTGAAATGACAGGGTGCGATCGAGAGTTAACGCTAAGATAGACTGGCTGGGCTTCATGCCGGATTCTCGTATCGTCAAGCTGCACATTAAGCTCACGCAAGGCCGAGGCATGGTGTAGATGGAAAACAGATGATACCGTTTTAGCAGTGCTAGGGATTAGTCGCCATTTTTTACAGTAATCAGATATCAGAGACATGTCTTTCGTGAGTGTTTCCTCTTCATCTGCACTATTCCAGCCTTTAGGTCCATGATTAGTCAACAAATTATTTGACTTTATATGTTAACTCCCTTTTTTCCTGCCACCAGGTTCCAGATGCTAGCAGGATACCAACCAGACTTCCCTGGACAGACAGCCCCACCAATATGCCTTGGAGCTCTCATTCCCCAGAACCCTGCCCCACTAGGGAGAGAGAGAGGCCAGCTGGGAGTATAACTGGACCTGTCAAAGCCCATGTTCAGCGAGGAAACAATTACAAAAACCAGACCTTCCACCTTCTGCATCCCACAATGACCTTGGGTCCATTCCCCAGAGGGTTAAAGAATATGAAAGCTAGGGAGTCAGGTGGTAGCACAGTGGGTTAAGCGCATGTGGAGCAAAGCGCAAGAACCGGCGGTAGGATCCCGGTTCGAGCCCTTGGCTCCCCACCTGCTGGGGAGTCGCTTCACAGGCGATGAAGTAGGTCTGCAGGTGTTTTTCTCTCCCCTTCTCTGTCTTCCCCTCCCCTCTCCATTTCTCTCCATCCTATACAACAACGACGACATCAGTAACAACAGCAATAATAACTACAACAATAAAACAACAAAGACAACAAAAGGAAATAAATAAATAAATACAAAAAAATTTTTAAAAAGAATGGGAAAGTTATCAGGGGAGGGGATGGGATATGGAGTTCTAGTAGTAGGAATTGTGTGAAGTTGTTCCCCTCTTATCCTATAGCTTTTTCAGTGTTTCCTTTTTGTAAATAAGTAAATAAATAAAGAAAAAGAAATTACTTAGAATACCTGAAAAAAAAACTCAAGCTTTCTGACTTAAGCAACCTGGAAAATCTCTTCTCTTCTCTCTCTCTCCACATAAGTGTTTTTGTTTATTGTTTTTAAAAGTAAAAAAGAAACATTTTCATTATTAAATCACACACACACACACACACAGAGAGAGAGAGAGAGAGAGAGAGAGAGAGAGAATGAACCCCTTAAGTCATTTCATGTGGTTCTGCTGAACCCATTATAGACATATTATTTCATTCCCTTTCATCCATGGTCTGCTACTTTCTGTGAATTCTAACACAACTTTCAGAATCACACATAGTTTTCTGGACACAATGGAAGGATGACTTTAAATACAAATAAAATGAAATGAAGTATTTTCTATCACCAGAACTGGTTGGAGAGAGGAGTTCTGTGGCATTTGGCCACTAAGTGGCACTGTCTGCAGCTCAGTGTCCTCCAAAGGCTGAGTTTGGAGGGTCAGACTGGCAGGGGAGAGGATCAGAGGTCAGGGATTAGCAGGAGACTCACTAAGATTGGCCTATTCTTTCCCCAGGCTAGGCTGATGAGGCAGAGGGAGGAGGCTGCTCTCCCAAGGGAAGCAGAGCCTGTGAGACACATTAACCAGCTTCCAAGAACCTGAAAAGAAGAAGGCCATTTACTTGCAAAAGTGGTGAAGGGCAAATAAGTATTGTGATTGTGCAGCATAAATAAAAGGCCTTTGGTTTTTTATCTCTGGGAAGTCAAGGGAAGCTCAAATTCACATTTCAAAAAGGCTCAAACACATGGGAATGAAACATCTCTTCTTTTCGCATGGGGGAACAATGTCACAAATTTCTGCATCATTGAGAGACTGCATAAGGCTAGCCTCAGATCAGAGAGCCCAAGACTACTACTTTCTCCTGTGGCTCTTTCTAAGGTAGGTCTGTGCCAGCACTTGCAAGGAACATAGAATTCATGAGCCTGTCTGTCCCCTGTCTCTTCCTCCCCACACATTTCATGCCAGAGCAGGAATTAGGGGGCTCACAGAGCCAATGAGGCATCTGAACTTCACTGGTTGCACTTACAAATGAAACACAACCCTTAATGGCCAACTAAGCTACTCTCTGCATAATCACGATTTACAACCTTGTTGATATCATTGCTCATACTAAATTTTACATTTTTTGCTACACAGTCTCTTCCTGTTTTAACTCTAACAGCAACATACACATGCTGAGTAACCCCCACCCTCACTGGTGGTTTTGTTTTTTCCAGTTTCAGTTACTTAATGCTGAGAGAGCAAGGGAGATTATAATACAGTATATTACTACAATTGTCCTGTTTTATTAGTCATTGCTATTCATCTCTCACTGCCTTGTTTTATGAATTAGACATTAGCATAGGTACAGGGAAACATTTAGTATGCGAGGTTTCTATTTGTGGTTTTAGGCTTCCTCGGAGAGAGATGTTGGGATATGTCCTCCAAGGATGTGGGTGGTGGAGTGGAGTGGGGGGCCTACCATTTTCTCAAGGAGCAGGCACTTCTGCATCCAGTGCCTCACTGAACCCAGGTAGCTGTCCTGTGGGTGGCTGACTGGCTGCATCTACTTTGTGGGAGTGTTGAGGGAATGTGGGTGGCTTGGACATGGGCAGCTGAATTCCACCTCTGAGCTGCCTGTGGTTGCCATACCCTATGATCACTTCCAGGGATCTAAACAGTACACATTTATTCTCTCCTAAGTTTGTATGTCAGAAGTCTGAAGAAAGAGTCAACAGGCTGTCAGCAGGGCTTCTTCCCATACTCCAGGGAGGAGAATCCTTGCTTTGATGGCTTAGGGTGGTGTCTACATTCAACTACTCTTAGCTCCTCTTCCTCTGCAAAGTCAGCCAAGATGAGTCGAGTGTTTTTCTTGTCCAGAATCTTGCTGGCATTTCTTCTGATCTGCAACTCTCTCTCACTACAGCTGGGTGGGCTGTCTGCACTCCTGTGATGAAACCAAGTTTTCAGGATTATCTAGAATAAGCTCACAACCTCTAACACATCTACCATGTGCTAGCCCTGCATTATGGAACAGTTGCAGGTTTGAACCATTCAAATGGGGAAAGATCTGGTCATATTCTGCCAATCAGAGCCCTGGGATGCCTGGAGTTGTTTGCACTACCTAAACATCACTTCTAGTGGCAGTTACACCTCCATTTTCTCTTTGCGTGACCTGATTCTGTGCAATTGGGTGTGAAATGTTCTCCATTTTCTAGCTATAAACACAATTGCCTGCATTGTAAATGTTCCTGCAGCACCCAACCCTAGTCACATTCTGTGGAGACACTACCCTGACCTACTAGCATGTTTCAGATCGCTGCCCTTCTCTCTCATTTCCATGGTCCGCTCATTCCACCAATAGCTGAAAGTCTGTACTCTGAGGTTAAAGGACTTTGCAGGAATGGTTCTAGAGATGACCCCCAAGGGATCTTGCATTTATCTGACCTGGAGATAGGCTAAGTGTGGCAGGGGTGGTTAGCTTGACTGCTTGAAGCAGGAATTTAGTCAGAATATTAACTCCCTTTAAGGTAATTTCTGCTTGATTTGATTTAATTTGATGTGTGTGAGGTAGGTTTTTAAACTGAAATGGATGTGTGGCTCCTGAACTGCTCTGAGCTCATGGTAGTAGGGGACAGAGCAGATCTGGGGATGCCAATGTGAGGGTTAACAGCTGAAACCCCTCTGCACCTTTAGAGGCTGATGTGTGGGAAGCAGGGCAGGGTTCCCTTGAAGGTAGCTCAGTTACAGCTTATGGATAATAAGTGTTTCTCCACATGGGAAGTGTTTGCTAAAGGCATGCGCTTTAGGACCATGATTCCAAGGTGTCAGCTATAGCAGGGGGTGCAAGATGGTGATTCCTAGGAGCAGAAAATAGATCTTAGTATCCAATTTGTGGTTATGGTAGATCTCTTGATTGAGCTCAATCTCCTTTACTGTTTTATTTTTCCCCCTCCAGGGTTATAGCTGTGGCTTGGTGCATACAGTGTCCTTGAGCACTGAGATATGCGCTCAACTAGGTGCACCACCACCAAGCCCTTTCCATCTTATTTTGTTAATTTATTTAACTTATTTATTTATTATTTTTATTTTATTTTTAAAAAATATTTATTTATTTTCCCTTTTGTTGCCCTTGTTGTTTTATTATTGTAGTTACTATTGTTGTTCTTGATGTCATAGTTGTTGGATAGGACAGAGAGAAATGGAGAGAGGAGGGGAAGATAGAGAGGGGGAGAGAAAGATAGACACCTGCAGACCTGCTTCACCGCCTGTGAAGTGACTCCCCTGCAGGAGGGGAGCTGGGGACTTGAACCGGGATCCTTGTGCCAGTCTTTGTACTTTGTACCATGTGTGCTTAACCTGTTGCACTACCTCCCGACTCCTCCTATTTATTTTTTTATCAGTGACTTAATAAGAGTTTACAAAGATTATAAGATTTTAGAGTTATAGTTCTGAACCTATCACCAAAGTGCTATGCTGCCCTGACTACCTCCCCCCACATTCACCCACCATAGTTCTCACAACATATTAGAGATAGTTTGGTCCCACTTTTATTTATTTTTTTCTTTTTCTTTTTTTCCTCAAGTTTATGTGCTTCAATTCTATATATTCTATATATAAGTGAAACTATTTGGTAGTGTCTTTAAGTTTCTTATTTATGTCACTAAGTATAATCATCTCCAGTTCTATTCATTTTGCCCTGAAAGACATAATAATCATTTTCTTTAATTGCAGAGTAGTATCCATTGAATATATGTCCCATAACTTATTTATCTGGTTGCCTATGGATGGGCATTTAGGCTGCTTCTAATCCTTGGCTATTGTGAATCAAGCAGCTATGAACATGGGGGTGCATATGTCCCTTTGAATTAATGTCTTCATGTCTTTTGGATAGATGCCTAGGAGTTGTATTGCTGGATCATAAGGCATTTCCATTTTTATATGCTTAAGAAGTTTCCATACTGTTTTCCTTAGAGGCTGCACCAGTTTGCATTCCCAAAAACAGTGTATCAGAGTTCCTTTTCATAGCAAAAACTTGTCATTTTCTATTGGTATTCTTCGTGTTGGTTTGGTCCCCTTCCCCCTACCTCTGAGAGAAATGGTTTGGCCCTTGCTAGTTTCGTACCCCTCTTTCTCCCCGCCCCGTATGCTAAGGACGTCCAGAGTCCCAGCAGCACCCGTGGAAGGAAAAACATAGGGAAGCACATGGTGTGGTGATTTGCCCATTCGTGAATAAAGATTAAACTGCAGCTTCTCAGCCCAGCTGTGTGTCCCTGAGTCTGTCTCTGTCTACCACCGCAACGCTAGCCTGGCCTGCTGGAGCCCCCAAATTTAACAACAAATGGCGCCCAACGTGGGGCTTGAACCCACGACCCTGAGATTAAGAGTCTCATGCTCTACTGACTGAGCTATCCTATAATAAAGATTTGTGTACCCCACTTGTTCCAGACCTCCTATCTCTCTCTTCTCCGAGGTGCAGCCCAACACCTGGCCACAACAACAACATCTGGCATCCACCATGTTCCACACACACACCCCGCTGGGTGGCCCAGCCTGAGGTCCCTAAAAGCCGCCCAGATACAGGTAAGTGACATCTGCCCACCTCTGTGGCCCCGCGTTTCCCTCCACCATGGGAATTTTTTAGTTTTATGAGGAGATGTCCCAGACATTATCTCCTTCTCTCCTGGGACAGATTCACGCTCTCAGAGATGCTTTAATTTTTGCTACACCATGGGTTCTCATAGCTATAATCGCGACTTACAAGATATGTACCACGTGGTCTGCCATGAGGATACGCAACCTTGAGGCTGAGATACAAGAGTTAAAGGATATGTGCTTAAGACTTAGATGCCCTAAGCGATCAGCAGCTAGACCCAAAGCTTCTGTTCCCACTGACACGCACACATGTTCGGAGGCTTCTTCTTTGACTCCACCCCCAGCTGATCCTCCCAGCCCAGTTCCGGTTTCCGTTTCTCTAAACCCGCCTTCTGTTCACCCCGTAGTTCTGGTTTCTGGTTCTCTAAATCCGCCTTCTGTTGACCCTGCAGTTCCGGTTCCTGCTTCCCTAAACCCTCCCCCTGCTGATACGTCATCATTAAGAGACCTTGTGGCTGAGATACAAGAGTTAAAGGATATTTTTTCAGCATTTAAGAACTTTAAACCATGTGCAGTCTGCCCTGAGAGCTCTGTCCCCGTAGATACGTGTTCAGTTTCCTCTGAGGCCACTACAGCAGTTTCCATGGCACCTTCCACTTCTGTAGCTCCCTCCCCCGTGCCATCGAACCAAATCCACACGTTCCTGGTAAACGTGCCCCCCTCTAAACAAAACCCTCAGCCGTGGCAGCCATACACCTCTAAAGAGCTCGGAGAACTCAGACAAGCGGTCAGAGATGACGGAATTCATGTGCCATGGACTAAGTCCATTTTAAGGAGTTTTTACCAGCACCTTAACACCCCCCAGGACTGGAAAGACCTGGCTTGTGCTGCACTGCCAGACACCCTCTGCCTACAGTGGACAGCATGTTTCTGTGATGAATGCTCTATACAATCACAGGAAAATAGTAACAAACAGGTAGAATGGAATTTCGATGCTTTGTTTGTAGCAGGAGTGTTTGAATCTGGAGATCAGCAGGAAGAAGCCAGGTTTCCAACTGGTGATTTTGAACAGGTATGCATCTGTGCAACACAAGCATGGGAAAGGGTGACCCAACTCAATGTAGATTCGTCAGTTCCCATTAACTTTCTTCGCCAAGGCACTGATGTATCATTAGTAAGCTTCATCTCAAGGGTGAAGACAAGCTTAGAGAGAAAGGTTTATAATCCTGACGTCCGCACACTACTTCTGCACTCTATTGTCTGGGATGGCATGATGCCACAATTCTGTCAGGCATGCCTTAATCTTAAACACCTACACCCAGATAATTGGATTTTAGCGACACAGGAACTTACATCAGCCAATTATGGGGCATCCGCTATGACACAGGTTTATGCAGTTACCCCATATAATCAAAACGGGGCCTGCTTTCAGTGCGGTCACCAAGGACATTGGCGTAACCAATGTCCTGATAAGCTGCGACCATGCCTCCAGTCAGGGCAACCCCACCTCCAGTCAGGGCAACCCCACCTCCAGTCAGGGCAACCCCGCTTTCAGTTAGGGAGCCAGAAGCCACGTACGGTGTGTCCCAGATGCTGTAAAGGGTTTCACTGGAAGAGAGATTGTTGGTCCAAATTTCATAAAGACAGCACGTCCCTGAATGGTACAAATTCGGGGCCCGAGATTTTGTGGACCACTCCTGTTTTAGAACGCAGTCACCCTTCTATGACAGTAAAGATTGGCAATATTCCTTTTAAATTTTTGATTGACACGGGGGCAGAAAAGACGATTTTAAGGCAAAAAGAGGTTCCCCAAGATTGGGAACTTCTCCCTGGACCCAGTATATATGGAGTAGGAGGGGTGACCCCATAATTTCACACATGAGACTCACTCATGTGGGAAGACCCGGAAGGTTCTACTGGGCAGGGATCTTGTGGAATGTCTTGATGTTAGGATATCCACAGATGCCTCTGCAGAGCATAACACTCTCTCCTGCAAGACCAGATCTAATCAGCACCCCCAATACTAAATGCCACTTTTCGTAGCCAAACACCTCGCTTAAGCTGGCTTTCTAATGAGCCTGTCTGGGTGGAACAGTGGCCTTTACCTAGGGATAAACTAGAAATTTTAAAAGAGCTCATCTGAGAGCAGTTGTCCTTGGGACACATTCATCATTCTTGAAGCCCATGGAATACTCCTGTCTTTGTGATTAAAAAGCACTCGGGAAAAATGGTGCCTCCTTCAAGATCTCTGTGCGGTAAATAAAACCATGCAGGTCTGGAGCCACCCCCAAAGGGGTTTGCCTCTTGCTTCTGCAATTCTCACAGGAATTCCAAACATAGCTATTGATATACAAGATTGTTTTTTCTCTATTCCCTTGCATCCACAAGATTGTAAACATTTTGCCTTCTCTGTTCCTTCTATTAATAACGCCAGCCCTGCTGATAGATTTGAATGGGTGGTGCTACCCCAGGGTATGGCCAATAGTCCTACAATTTGTCAGGAGGCTGTTAATTCCACCCTTGTCCGTTATATTCATAAGGACCTTAAAGTTTTTCATTATACAGATGCTATTTTAATATGGGGAAAATCAGATACAGATCTCTATGCCTTATGTGATTTTCTCATTCCTGCATTAAAGAAAAGCGGCCTTAATGTAGCTCCTGAGAAGATACAGCTAATTCCTCCAATATCTTTCTTAGGTTCAAAGATTTCTCTAAAGCAAATTTGTCCCTTAAAACCTAATGTCACCTTTCCTTCTAACCTTACTCTTGCTTCCTTACAAAGTTTTCTAGGAAATTTAAATTGGCTTAGGCAGGACCTCTATCTGCCTACAAGCTGCCTTGAACCACTGTTTGACCTGTAGAAAGGAAACAAACAGCCCTCCTCAAAACATAAGTTAACTCCCGAGGCCTCCTCAGCATTGGAAAGGGTTAACCAGGCCCTCCAGGACATGCACCTTGTTCGATTCTCCCCCTCCTCTCCGGTAAACATTCTAATCTTCAACTCCATCCCCACAGTAGTAGGGGCATTGTGGCAAGACCATGGGGCTCTCGAGTGGCTTCACACGCCAGTAGGAGGAGCTCCAAGACTCCTCACTGAGATAGACGCTTTAGCATTCATGGTTTGCCAAAGGAGAAATAGGTCTGTGCAGGTCTTAGGGAAAGAACCGGATTCTGCCCTTTTCTCTCACAGATACAGAGTAGCTTATACGCCATAATTCCCACTTTGTCATAAGCTTCATGGGGTTTCCAGGACAAATGGATAACCATTTTCCTTCTAATAAATTTATAGCTTCTTTACCTCTTCTGCCTCTACTAGCACCTAAACTTTTCTCTCAGGATTCCATTCCCTCTGCTCCTACAATCTTTACTGATGGCGGAACAAGGGGAGCTGCTTCCCTTATATTTTACCCAGACAAACAATCTCCTAAACCTCTCTTTACTGAGCTTCCTGAGAATTCCCCTCAGTACAAAGAACTTTATGCTGTTTTCCTTGCATTAAAAGCTGTACCAGAATCCTTCAACCTTTTTTCTGACAGTGTGTACACTGTTAACTTACTTCCATGGCTTGCTCATACTTATGTGAAAATTGATGACAACCCACCTTCCCCTTTCTTGATTCAAATCGCCTCTATGCTCTGTTCTTGAACCCAACCACTGTATATTCAACACCTTCGTTCCCACAGCCCTCTTCCTGGTTCCCTGTCCAAAGAGAATTCTGCAGATGACCACCTTACCTCCACAGGAACTTTCCCAGTCTCTGTCTCTGATCCTGCTAATTTTCATTCTCTAACCCATGTTAATCTTAAAGGGCTTTGAGCTCAATTTCCTGATGTTCCTGTACCACAGTTAAAACATATCCTAGCTACATGCTCTTCCTGTGCAAGTCTCATAAAAACACCTGCTATCCAGACCCTTGGGGTTAACCCCCGAGGCTTAAAAGCTAATGCTATTTGGTAAATTGATGTCACCCACATACCAAACTTTGGCAAACAAAAATATGTGTTTGTCTCAATTGATACCTTTTCTAAATTTATGTGGGCTACAGCTCAGACAGGAGAAAGCACTAAAAAGCTTGTAAGCCATATGCTCTCCTGTTTTGCTGTGCTGGGCTTACCTCTTCAACTGAAAACTGACCGTGGAACGGCGTTTACCAGCAAACAATTTAAAGATTTTTGTTCCCTCTGGAACATTACTCATACCACAGGCATTCCCTATAATCCACAGGGACAAGGCATTGTCGAGAGGGCCCATCAAACCCTTAAGGCTCAATTAAATAAAGTTAAAGGAGGAATGTACCCCCCGAATATCCAGCTAGCAAAAGCCTTAACTACGTTAAATCTCTTTAATATTAACAATAACTCCGACTTACCTCCTATTATTCTTCACTGGCAAACACCATCTACTCTCCCATCCATTCTTCTTCTTCTTCTAGTGTTTTCCCTTCTTCTGTAGCCAGTCAACAGGTCAGGTTGAAAGCTTTCAGGAGCTGCTTGTTGCTGACTTTGAAAGTGACTGGGATCCATGTGGATTCAGTCGGCTAGGAAGGATTGTCAGTTTCCCCAATGGATGGGTACTCACGGGATGCACCATGAGAAGGTCGATCCAATGCATCCCATCCATTAAGGTCAAAATGGAAAGACCCACTCGCTAAAATTTGGAAAGGACCTGACCCCCTACTGACCATGGGAAGGGGTTTTGCATGCGTTTTCCCTAAAAATTTCTCTAAACCTGTAGGGGTTCCTGACCGCCATGTCCAACAATACCCGCAGGATGGCGCTGTTATCCCTGAAGAACAAGAAATACTACAAGAGGACCAGATGCAGGATACATCCCAGGACCCATAATACAACATGACTGAACGTACAAAATCTGGCTCACAGAGACCTCTCTCCTACCCTTTCCCTGTATGTCTTATGTTATAACTGGCCAGTTGTGTTTTGTGAGTGAGTGTGCTGAATGACAAAAAAAATATTTTTGCATGACCCATTTGCTTGGAGTACTCTAAAAGGTAATTGGCTTTATATAACAATGCTGGACGCAGCCAAAGTTTCTGGAGAAGTCCAGAAACATTCCAAAATTTTTGTTTTTCTCCCTCTTTTGATTTTTATATATAGTTTTGGTATATATGTAATTGTTTAGTCTTAAACTGTGTGACTAATGACAGATATAAATTTGTTTTTAAAATGATATGTTTTTATAACAAAAGTTCTTTTTCCTCCACTGTGTTATAACTAAAAGTTTATGGGTATGTCTCAAGTTTGGTAACACTAACTTAACGGTCAAAAGTATAACCCTACAGCTACATTATTACAAGACAAAGTAAAAATTAATTTGCTAAGGTAACTATTTAAGGTAAAAGTCTAAATGTTTAACGTGACTATACATTCCCAAAACTAAAATATAAATTCTCTATACAGGACACCTTTGGAGGGCCCCCAAAAGTGCCCTGTAAACTATCTTGTGGCAATTAATCCACAACAGATCTGGCATCAATCTGGCACTGTAAATGTTAAAATCATTGTCATGAAAATGCATTAACTCTCTAAGCAATTTGAGTCTGTTTAAAATACATATTTTAACTAAAATTGGTCTCAAGATCCTGCTGTAGAGACTGCTACAGGAGGTCACATTAGATGATTTTTAAATAAAGTCATAAAGATATTTAAACCAATTATAATCATCAGGGTATCAACTATAATAAACCTCTAACTTATTACAAGTTCAAATTAGCCACGAGAAGCAGATTGTTTGTGTTTCTTTTACAGGAATCCCGGAAAAACCATCTGAACCCCTGCACACCCTGACGTCACCCACTAGATGGCACGACTACAGTGACACACCCCCTGAAACCCTAGATGTCACTCAATGCGATCTGAAGAACCTGATACACAGACTCCAAGGACAGAACTTTCTTACTGCCTACTTGCCATTCCTGCTTCTGATTTGCCTGTCACGTGTTGGCGGTTCCAGCTGGCTATCTACAGAAAAGCAGAATTCCAGTGGCTGACCTCCCTCATGCAGCGTCTCATCCCCTGCCAATTCTTCCCCTAGCCATCTACTTTGGACTGAGACTTGTATTGGACTTGCTGGCATACCCTATAGACATTTTACACAATTTTAAAGCAGTTTATTTCCCTTCACGCTGCTGGTTTTTCATAGACTGATCCTGAGTAGTTCATAGACTTTACAGACTGTTGCCTTGAGGACTATACAATGTCAAATAACCCCTCTGTTTGGTGGGTCATGCCCGCCCGCCTCCCCCTCATTATTTACCCTTGCCCCTTTCCCCCCCAAGCAGGGAGCGTTCCTTTACACACCAACCCTTCCCTTCACACCACACTGGCTTTTACTACTCCCCTACTTGTCCCTATATCATTTAGGTTTATGCCCAAAGGGTTTCTGCTCCACGATAGTCTTTTACAGACTTTGAACCATCTTATGCTATGACTAGATAGAAAGAAAAAGATGTAGAGATATTGTGAAGAGATGGTTGAGCAGGCTGCACTTAAACCTATGAGATGTGTCCCTCCAGGTAAGTCTCTCTCTCTAAAGAGGGGTTGAGCACAGGGGGACACATAAATCTCACAAGGTTGGCCTTCCCTCCTCCACAGAAAGTCCTACATTTTACCACCTGAGGACGGCATTCCTTAAAAACATTTAAGCCTGCTCCATTCCATTTTTCTTTACTGTGTCCATTTAGATATAAAGGGAAAGGAGATGATGCTGAGGAATTATTCTGATGCAGTCTCCACCCCCAGGTTTTACCACGCCCCTCAGTGCCCCCTTCAGCCAATCCTACCCCCACATGTCAGCCCTGGTTATTGCCCAATAAAAGCCCCCTCACCCCCCCCCCCCGCTCTCTCTCTCTCTGGGCTCTCGGCTCCCTCTCTCACTCTCTCTAGCTGGGCTCCTTCAGGTCACGCTCTCTCTCTCTCTGCGTGGTGAGGTAGTGGGGATGGCCATTGTTGGCTGACTCCACGTGGCCTGAGCCACCCCCCATCCTATAATAAAGATTTGTGTACCCCACTTGTTCCAGACCTCCTCTCTCTCTCTTCTCCGCAGTGCAGCCCGACACCTGGCCACAACAACAACAATTTTCTGTTTGGTTCATATACACTATTTTCATAAGTGTGAGGTGGTATCTCATTGTGATTTTAATTCACATTTCTCTAATAATAAGTGGAGATTTTTTTTTTTTTTGGATAAGAGGGGTACAATTTCACACAGTCCCCACCACCAGAGTTCTGCATTCCATCCCCTCCATTGGAGGCTTTTTTATTTCTCATCCCTCTGGGAGTATGGACACAGGATCATTATGGGGTGCAGATGAGGGAATGTCTGGATTCTGTAATTGCTTTTCCACTGGACATGGGTATTGGCAGGTTGATCCTTGGACCTAGCCTGAAGTCTGTTTCTGTATTTCCCTAGTGGGGTAGGGCCCTGGAGAAGTGGTGCTTTAGAACACATTGATGAGTTCCTCTGCCCAGGGAATTCACATTGGCATCACTGTAGCATCTGGAACTTGGTAGCTGAAAAGCATTAAGACTGACATTCCCACCAGCAGTACAGGAGGGTTCCTTTGTCCCCACAAACTCTCCAGAATTTGTTGTATGACATTTTTGATTTATCACATTGTCACAGGAGTGAAGTGGTATCTCAAGTGTTATCTTTATTTGCATTTCTCTTGACAATAAGTGACCTGGAGAAATTTTTCATATGTTTGTTAACTTTTTCTATATCTTCTGTATTGAATATTCTGTTCATATCCTCTGCCCATTTTTGGATGAGATCATTTGCTTTTTTGTTGCTAAGTTTTCTGAGTTCTTTATATATAGTTGGCTATTAATCTCTTGTCTTATGTATGGAATGTGAAGATCTTCCATTCTGTGAGGGGTCTTTCTGTTTGGGTGATAGTTTCTTTAGCTGTGCAGAAGCTCTTCAATTTGATGTAGTCCCACTGATTTGTTTTTGTTTTAGTCTTCCTTGCAATTGGGTTTGTATCATCAAAGACGTCCTTGAGGTTTAGGTGGGAAAGTGTTCCACCAATGTTTTCCTTTAAGTCTTTGATAGTTTTTAGTCTAATATCTGGGTCCTTGATTCATCTGGAGTTGACTTTTGTTTCTGGTGAGGTAAAGTGGTTCAATTTCTTTCTTCTGCATGTTTCAACCCAGTTTTCCCAGCACCATTTATTGAATAAAGCCTCCTTCTTCCATTTAATATTTTGGGCCCCTTTATCAAAAATTAGATGTCCATAGGTGCAGGGGTCTAGTACTGGGATTTCAGATCTGTTCCACTGGTCTGTGTACCTATTTTTGTTCCATTAACAGACCATTTTGATTATGATAGCCTTATAGTATAGTTTGAGATCTGGGAGTATGATGCCTCCATTTCTATTTCTTTTCCTCAATTTTGTGTTGACAATTCTAGGTGTTTTCTGGAATGTAAATTGGTCCAAACTCTGTAGAGAGCAGTCCAGAGAACTCTCACAAAGCTAGATAGACCTTCCATATGACCAAGTAATCTCTCTCCTAGGAATATGTCCTAAGACCTCTGTAACACCCAACCAAAAATATGTCTACACCTATGTTCATAGCAGCACAATTTGTAATAGCCAAAACCTGGAAGCAAACCATGTGCCAACAACAGATGGGTGGCTGAGAAAGCTGTGGTATATTTACACAATGGAATACTATGCAGTTATTAAAACAATGAACCTACCTTCTCTGACTCACCTTGGATGGAGCTAGAAGGAATTATGTTAAGTGAGATAAATCAGAAAGATAAAGATGAGTATGGGATGATCCCACTCATAAACAGAAGTTGAGAAAGAAGAACAGAAAGGGAAACTAAAAGCAGAATCTGACTGAGTCTGAGTCTGGTGTATGGCACCAAAATAAAAATCTCTGGATGGAGGGTAAGGGTAGATGTTCAGCTTCACTGATGGGGGCGGGGGCAGATACATAGATCTTTGGTGGTGGGAATGGTGTTAATATACACTCCTATTAATGTACAGTCTCAGAAATAACTATTTAATTAATATGAAAAGGGAAAAATGGATTGAATGTCTCAAACTTTTTGATGCATAGACCTTAGGCTGAGTATATGCTCCCTCAATCTAAGTATTTAAAACTTCAAATTGGTAATCAGATTGAACTTTAACAGTGGATTCAAATTGTTAATATACTTCTAATAATGACTTGTTCTTTGAAATAAAAAATCTCCTAAAAGCTTAGATCTGAGAGAACAGAAGCAACTGGTGGTGTTACTTATAAGATACAGCTATAAGTAAATAGCATAAAAGAACATAAATTATGGTGAAGTTTTGTATGATACATCAAATCCTAAAAATGGGATTTTCAAAGTTAACCAATTGCCAAATAATTTGGTTAAAGGAATAACTATCAATTGCCTTCTTACCCCTTAGACAACAGGAACCTCCCCCTTTCTCTATAAATCCCATATTTCTCCCAGTCCTCGAACCTCTAGGGTGAGACTCACTTTCCTGCATGCTTCTCTCAAGTCATACCAACTGATACTGCATCTGTTGATCCCAACCTAATCAATGCAACCAGTACCACCTTGGCATGCTTCATTTCTGACTGTGTCCACAGAAATTAGGCCTAGAATGTCAACTCTTCAGCTTCGTTACTCTGACACCAGGTTCCAGATGATACTATGATACCAACCTGACTTCCATGTGCAGACATTCCCACCATGTGTCCTGGAGCCCCACCTCCCCATATCCCTGCCCCACTAGGGAAAGAGAGAGACAGGCTGAGAGTATGGATTGACCTGCCAATGCCCATGTTCAGTGGAGAAGCAATTATAGAATCAGGAATGAAAAGCTTAACAAACTAATATTGCCACAGGTGATGGTTACTTTTCACCTTCTGCACCCCACAGTGATCCTGGGTTCATATGCTCCTAGAGGGGTAAAGAATATGCTCCCAGAGGGGTAAAGAATAGGAAAGCTATCAAGGGAGGCAATTGGACATGGAGTTCTGGGGATGGGAACTGTGTGGAAATGTACCCCTCTTATCCTATAGTCTTGTCAATGTTTATATTTTACAAATAAGATTTTAAAAAAGAAAAGCGTTAAGATATAATGCAGAACAAGTTGCTTAATAATCAGGAACTTAAAGGTAAAACTGTAGCAAATGAGCTTGTTACCCTCTATAAGACATTGTCCTCAATGTGTAACAACAAAGAAAGGCTGGGTCAACATACTCTGACACTCTAGGAAGACGAATCCTGAAGTGAGTGCAGCCTAGAATGTTCCTAGCCATGCCCATTTTATGCTCGAGCTCAGAACTACAGAAATGCAGAGGTTATACAGGCTCCTGTGCTGAATAGGGTCCCCAGATCAGATCGATGGAGTTTATAGTTAATGGTATTTATATACTTTTCCCATATTTGGGAACTGCTCTCTTCCCTGATCCATCTTTATAGTCTTATTTCCAACTCTGACACCGTCTCCCCAGACAATACCTTTAACCTACCTGCATGTTAGCTGTTGGGCTCAGGCAAAAATTAATAAAGTCATGGGCCCCTTGGAATATACCTAAAATAGACTTCCTAGTTCTTTCCAAAATGGAGAATTTTTAAAAATATGTCTCTTGCTCATCTACCTTTCTTCTGAAAAAAAAAAAAAAAAAAGCCTGTTTAGGTATTTTGGGTACTGTCATTTTAAAACAAGCTTCCCAGGTGGTGCTAGTATGAAACCAGGGTGTAGACTACTTCTCTCCCACTGCTAGCTCCACTTTAATGTACTGGAATTAGTGTCTTGACTAGTGAGGAACCCAGGCATTGTAGCAGTATACCAAGAAACACTAGGGACTGCATTCCACTTAATGTACACAGTTGGAGAAATCACCGGTTGGTTTGTTTCTTTGTCTTGCCTTGGAAGTGATCAATGTTGATACATCAAACTAATAATTCACAGGCGCAGCCTCTCCCAGTGCAGCTTGGCTCAGCTGAAATCCTTGGAGTGAACCTTGTATAGTTCTGGTGTTTGCTCTGTGCCCTTTAGCTGACTTAAGAGCAGCAGCAGCCTCAGCTGAATAAATAGTTAAGAACTGCATATGCTACTCCCTAGGGGCTGCTACCAGATAATATACTTCAAAAGGATCTCTGATCTCCAGTGATGAAGAAAATAATTTGATATCAAGTGTATGGGATTGAGGCTGGGCTCTCTAGGGGAGACAAAAATGTTTAATTGTGGTACCATGGGAGTCAAAATACTCATTTGGTGGTCTCACTGCTGTGGTGGGGAATCTTGATTGTCATTTCTCTGGGAAGTCCACTCAGACAGCATCCTAAATAATAGCTGTCAGATGTTCTGAGAATGAGGATCAAAACACTGAAACTGGCAAGAAAATCTATAAATCTCATTTTCCTCATTTTAAAATGTCATTCAATCTGGATTATGGTCTGGGTGCTCTGCCCATCAGGAAGTATTTGTGACTGCCAAGGTGAAGTTGAAGAATGTGAGTTGCCCATGGTCTTTATTATGCTGGAATAACAGTAGGCATAAGCTTCCTTCTTTGCCCAGTGTTGAGCAAGATGCAAGAAAGATTCCCTTGGGGAAGAAAATCTGGTTGTCAAGCCCAGCCCAACCTCACTTACCAAGATATCCTTCTGCATATCATTTGGTTAATACCTCCCATTTCAAAGGTTTGTTCTTTTCTTTTCTTTCCTCTTCTTTTCTTTTCAATTGTCTGCTATGTTCTTCATTGAAGGCCATAATTAAAATTGGCACTGATTCTGTCTGTGCAATAAAGTAGCACCAACAGTTGGCCAGCCATGGGCATGTATTTCAGATGAGGCACAATGTATAATGTAAATTGACAGGTATAGTAACCAAAGAGATAGATACAAAACATGTGGACTAAAGATCTTTTTAACAAAATGACAGGATGATGGATGAATGAGCTTGCTTTTCACAGAAGAATTGCATTTTCTAGATCCTGGAGGTTGGAATAATCCTGTACACAGGACTGACCATTTCAATGCCAGCAAACACTGTCGTGTCCTGGGAACACTGAAGTTCATAAATGTTAGTAATCACTGACACAAAGCTAAGGTTATCTGAGAGGAAGAGGGTGGAGTGAGGGCTTCTAAGGAAGAGTGATAGCTTTAATATATATATATATATATATATATATATATATATATATATATATATATATATATATATATATTTTTTTTTTACCTCCTCCAGGGTTATTGTTGGGCTCGGTGCCTGCACCATGAATCCACTGCTCCTGGAGGCCATTATTTTTTCCCCCTTTTGTTGCCCTTGTTGTAGCTTCGTTATGGTTATTATTATTGTCCTTGTTGACACAATTCTTTGTTGGATAGGACAGAGAGAAATGGAGAGAGGAGGGGAAGACAGAGAAGGGGAGAGAAAGATAGACACCTGCAGACCTGCTTCACCGCCTGTGAAGCGACTCCCCTGCAGGTGGGGAGCCGGGGGCTCGAACCGGGATCCTTACGCCGGTCCCTGCGCTTTGCGCCACATGCGCTTAACCCACTGTGCCACCGCCCGACCCCCTAATCTATATTTTTTTAAAAAATAAAATATAGTTTTAGAATTGAAAACCAGGTACTTGAAATGATCTCTCTTGTAGTTATTTTCATAAAAATATATTCAAAATGTTTCTTCAATTCCATGCTGCCCAGTACTAGAACATCTAGTTAGATGTGTTTGTTCATATTTAAAGTAATCAAGATGAGCTGAAATAAATAGTCAGTTACTTAGTCTAGGTGCATTACAAGTGCTCAATAGCTATGTGTTACTACAGGCTACCAATTTATTTAGTTTTTGGATAGTGACAAGAGGTGGAGATAGATAGATAGATAGATAGATTGATAGATGATAGATAGATAGAGAAAATAGACCATAACACTGAAATTTATTTCAATGTGGTGAGGGTCAGGCCTGGATATGGGCCGCAAACATTGAAAAGCTGTGCATTATCCAAGTGAGATATTCAGAGGGCCCAAGAGGCTATGAATTTGGAGTAGCAGGTAGAGAACTTTCCAGTATTAAAGAAAGTTCTATTGCGTATTCTGAATCAACCTTCCTAATGCCCTTTTCACTCTCTTAAATGCTATGCTTTTGCCTTCTTTAAGTGTAGTGAGATGGGAGAATTTCTCTTTTTATTATTTTTTAAAAATTTTATTTAAGGGGCCAGGTGGTGGCGCACCTGGTTGAGCGCACATATTACAGTGCAAAAGGACCCAGGTTCGAGCCCCTGGTCCCCACCTGCAGGGGGAAAGCTTCATGAGTGGTGAAGCAGGGCTGCAGGTGTTTCTCTGTCTCTCTCCCTCTCTATCTTACCCTCCCCTCTCAATTTCTGGCTGTCTTTATTCAATAAATAAATAAAGCTAATATAAAAAAAAAATTAAAAAAAAATTTATTTAATAGGTTAATAGGCGTATAGGTCAATATACTTCCCACCATCAAAGATCTATATTTCTACACCCACTCCTTCTACAAATGAGCTTAAAAAGTACTCTTCCCCAAACCAGAATTTTTTTTTTCTTTTGTGAAATACTTCAAATCCAGTCTGAGTTCTGCTTTGCATTTCCCTTTCCTTTCTTCTTTCTCAATTTCTTTTATGAGTGGAGTCATCCCATAGTCATCTTTCTCTTTTTGGCTTATCTCACTTACTATAATTTCTTCAAGCTCCATCCAAAATGGGTTGAAGATGGTGAATTCATTATTCTTAATAGCTGAATAGTACTCAATTGTATATATATATATATATTTTTTTTTTTTTTTCAGCCACTTATCTGTTGTTGTTGGACCTCTGGGTTGCTTCCAGGTTTTGGCTATTATGGATTGTGTGGCTATGAACATAGGTGTACATATAACTTTTTGGATGAATATGTTTGACTCCTTACGGCATATCCATAGGAGAGGAATTGCTGGGTCATAAGGAAAGTCCGTTTCTAGTCTGGCTTCTCCAGACTGAGAATTTCTTATAAGCAAGTACTACTACTATTGTCTTTTATTCTGGAGAGCACACCAAAGACTTTCCAGGAGGTAACCTCCATGAATTCCTGGATAAGTAGTGGGCTGTACTTCTGTACATGTGAAAATTTAGTTGATAGCTAAGACACCTCCCCCTCTCTTATCACTATTAACCCTCCTCTACATAATTCTGAAAAAGTGGTAAAGTGAATAATGCTTATCCTTTGGTTCTAGAGACTGATTTTTGATGCAAAATCATGATTTTTTTTTTGGTAAAATCATTTACCAGGCACAATGCAAGAAGCAAACCACAGCTGATAGTAGACATTTCCAATATAGAAAAAGTATTTTGGGGGCTGGGTGGTGGTGCACCTTGTTGAACACACGTGTGACAATGCACAACAACCCAGATTCATGCTCCTATCCCCCATCGGCAGGGGGAAAGCTTTGAGTGGTGAATCAGGGCTGCAGGTGTCTCTCCATTTCTCTTTATCTCTATCTCCCCTTTCCCTTTTGATTTTTATCTGTCTCTACCCATTAAATAAATAAAGACAATTTTAAAAGATTTAAAAAAAGAAAAAGAATTCTTGGTTGTCTTTAACTGATAGAAACTTATTGGAAAATCAGTGGATTTCAACATTGTGGAACCGGGCAGATTTGACTTTGGAGCCAAAACTCAAAGTGATTCAAATCCTATTATTGAGGATTATTACTGTGAAGGATTCTGAATCTTCTAAGGATCTGCTGCCTCAGCTTCAAATTCAAGCAAATCCTTTCCCCAAGCCAAAGTTGGGTGAATAGAGAGAGTGGGTTTATTGGATCCCTAAAAACTCAGGAATCTACAGCAACAAATGCTGGAGAGATTGTGGGGTCAAAGTAGAGCCTGAACTGGAACTGGTATATTGCACCAAATTTAAAAGATTCTGCAGTGGATGTGTGGGGGAGAATACAGGTCCAAAAAGGATGACAGAGGACCTACTGTGGGTTGTTTTGTTATATGGAAAACTGAAAAATGTTATGCATGTACAAACTATTGTACTTACTGTAGAATGTAAAATATTAATTACCCAATAAAGAAATAAAAAAAACCCTCAGGCATCTGTCTCCTTCCCCTTCTCCTCATTTTGTTCCTTTTTTCTTTTCTTTTCTTTTTTATTTCTTTTTTATTTCTTTTATTTTATTTGTTTAATTTCTTTACTGGGGAATTAATGTTTTACATTCCACAGTAAATACAATAGTTTTTACATGCATAACATTTCTCAGTTTTCCATAGAATAATATAACCCCCACTAGGTAATCTGCCATCCTTCTTGGACCTTTATTCTCCCCTCCCACTCACCCAAGAGTCTTATACTTTGGTGCAATATGACAATTCCAGTTCAGGTTCTACTTGTGTTTTCTCTTCTGATCTTGTTTTTCATCTTCAGCCTGAGAGTGAGATCATGCCATATTCATCCTTTTGTTTCTGACTTACTTCACATAACATGAATTTCTCAAGGTCCATCCAAGATCGGCTGAGAAGGTGAAGGCACCATTTTTTATAGCTGTGTAGTATTCCATTGTGTATATATACCACAACTTGCTCAGCCACAGATCTGTTGTTGGACACCTGGGTTGCTTCCAGGTTTTGGATATTACAAATTGTGCTGCTAAGAACATAAGTTTACATAGATCTTTTTGGATGGGTGTGTTGGGTTTCTTAGGATATGTCCCCAGGAGAGGAATTGCAGGATCATAGGTACATTTCTAGGCTTCTGAGAGTTCTCCAGACTGTTCTCCACAGAGATTGGACCAATTTACATTCCCACCAGCAGTGCAGGAGGTTTGCTTTGACCCCACAACCTCTCCCACATTTGCTGCTATTACCTTTTCTGATGTATGACATTCTCACAGGTGTGAAGTGGTATTTAATTGTTGTCTTTATTTGCATTTCTCTGACAATAAAAAACTTGGAGCATTTTTTCATGTGTTTCTCAGCCTTTTTGATCTCTTCTGTGGTGAGTACTCTGACCATGTCCTCTTCCAATTTTTTGATGGGGTTGTTTGTTTTCTTGTTGCTGAGTTTGTCAAGATCTTTATATATTGTGGTTACTAAACTCTTGTCTGATGTATGGCATGTAAAGATCTTCTCCCATTCTGTGAGGAGTCTCTTGGTTTTGGTAGTAGTTTCTTTTGCTGTGCAGAAGCTTTTTAATTTGATGTAGTCCATAGGTTTATGATTGCCTTAGTCTTCTTTGTAACTGGATTAGTTTAACTGAAGATGGCTTTAAAATTTATGTGGAAAAGAGTTCTGCCAATATTTTCCTCTAAGTATCTGTTTGTTTCTGGTCTAACATCCAAGTCCTTGATCCAACTGGAATTTACTTTTGTATTTGGTGAAATATAGTGGTTCAGTTTCATTCTTCTGCATGTTTCATCCCATTTTTCCAGCACCATTTGTTGAAGAGACTCTGCTTTCCCCATTTAATCGTCTGGGCACCTTTGCAAAGATTAGATGTCCATAGGTGTGGGGACTTACTTCTCAGCTCTCAATTCTATTCCAGTGGCCATTGTGTCTATTCATGTTCCAGTAACAAGCAGTTTTGATGACAACAGCCTATAATACAGTTTGAGATCTGGGAGTGTGATGGCTCCAGTTCTGTTATTTCTTCTCAAGATTACTTTGGAATTTCTAGGTCTTTTCTGGTTCCAGATAAACATTTGTAGCTTTTATTATATTCTCCTAAAACTGTGACTGCGATCTTGATAGGGATAACATTAAATTTGTATATTGCTCTGGGTAGTATATTCATTTTAATGATGTTAATTCTTCCAACCCATGAACATGGAACATCTTTCCACTTTTTTGTGTTGTCCTTTTCAATTTCCTTGAGTAGTGACTCATAATTTTCAGTGTACAACTCTTTAACTTCTTTTGTTAGGTTTATTCCTGTATATTTTATTGTTTTTGTTGCTATAGTAATAGGAATTGATTTCTCGATTTCAACTTCTTCTAACTTAGTGTTTACATAGAGGAACGCCACTGACTTTTGTATGTTAATTTTGTAGCCTGACACCTTACTGTATTGCCTGATAATGTCCAAAAGCTTTTTGCTGGATTCCTTAGGTTTTTCTATGTATAGTATCATGTCATCTGCAAATAGGGAGAGTTTGACTTCTTCTCTTCCAATCTGTATGCCTTTAATTCCTTGCTCCTGACTGATTGCTATGGCAAGAACTTCCAACACTATGTTGAATAGTAATGGTGATAGTGGGCAGCCCTGTCTAGTACTTGATCTGAGGGGAAATGCTTCCAGTTTTTCACCATTGAGTATGATGTTGGCTGTAGGGTTACTATATATAGACTCCACTATCTTGAGGAATTTTCCATCTATTCACAATTTTTATAGTGTTTTGATTATAAAGGGATGTTGTATTTTGTCAAGGACTTTCTCTGCATCTATTGATATGGTCTTGCTTTTGTTGATGTGATGGATCACATTGATTGATTTATGTATATTAAACCAACCTTGCATGTGTGGGATAAACCCCACTTGGTCATGATTGACAATCTTTTTAATATACTACTATATCTGGTTGGCTATAATTTTGTTCAGTATTTTAGCATCTATGTTCATCAGAGATATTGTTCATCATTGATTTCTGCCATAACTTTAATGATTTCTGTCCTTCTTGTTGGTATGCTTCTGGATTCTGCTTGTGAAGCCTTCTATTTTGATCATCACATTGGGTTCACTTTGTATTGCTTACGATGTGTTTATTTGCATATCCACTGTTGGTCCTCACTCCCCCTGCCTCCAGGACATTGGTTTGGTCTTCCCCCCGCCTGCCTCTGGGACATTTGGTTTAGTCCTCGCTGGTTCACGCTTTTTCCTTCTCCCCATCCCCTGCCCTATCATATGTACTTCCTTTGTTCCTGACTCTTCCGCCTCAGGAGAGCGGTAGGAGAGAGATGCAGGACAGAATTATGCGGTGATTAGAAAAGATTAGTTTTTTGAACTACATACCCACTCGTGAATAAAGATTGAACTGTGTTCTCAGCTCAGCCATGAGTCCCTGGTCGTCTCTGTCTCCTGCCCGTGAACTCATTGAATTCTCAGAAGATTTTGATTTCTTCCTTTATTTCCTCTTTGATCCCGTAGTTGTGAAGGAGTGTGCTGTTGAGATTCCACATTTGGGACTATTATTAATCTTTTGTGGATTGTTAAGTGTTATTTTAATTCCACTGTGGTCTGAGAAGATGCTTGGGATGATTTCATTGCTCGTGAATTTGCTGATGCTGTCTTTGTGGCCTAAAATATGTCTATCCTTGAGAATGACCAATGTAGACTTGAGTAAAATGTATATTCCAGTTTCTTGGGATGAATGACTCTGAAAATGTCCAATAGTTCAAGTTTATCTATCTCCTCATTTAGTTCTCTCATGTCTTTATTCATTTTCTGTTGGGTAGTATGCCACCTCCCCCTGGCTTCTGCTTAACCATATACCTATATAGGGATTTACTGATCCAAAGCTTTGGTCTATTTACATAAATCACTTTTACATAAAGCACTCCAGGGCATTGGTGGTTCAGTGATAGGATTCTCGCCTGTTCCACCCCCTCCTTGTCACACTCTGATTTTCACCAGTCACTTTTCTCTCCACCTTCTCTATATCACATCCTGTTTCCACCCTACTTGGAGAGTATAAAAACAGCTGCTCTTCTGATTAAAGACACTTGGAAATTGCTTTCCGGCTCCGAGAGTTGCAGAGTGTATCTCCTGCGGAAGTTGGTGCAGCACGAGTTCCTGATCCCTCTCCCACACAGCAGCCTAGATCAGCTCCAGTTGAGTTCTCTCCAACCCAGAGAGCACTAGCTCGGGAAGAAGTACCCTCAGGCTATCCCAGCATCTGGCGCCTGGAACAGGGACCCGTAAGCAGCAGATTTACAAGAAGACATCTTAGATAAGTACACACCTTTTGGGTATCTGCAATATTGTGTTAAGGCACTGTGATTTTTTTTCTTTCTTATTGTTTTCCTGAGATCTCTCCACCATGGAAAATCTTTTCCAAATCCTGCATTCTTTTTCCAGTATACAATTTTTATATATCTGGGACATTTTTCTCGGGGCTTCACCTTATATCCTGTTGATCATCATAGCAGCTTTTAAGGGATATATAGGGCAACCTCTCAAAAGGCTTAAGGACCTAGAGGCTGAGGTCCAAGAGATAAAGGAAGTAATCATAGAACTTAACAAGCACCTTAAAAACAAGAAGAAGCAAAGGCCTGTCGTGATCTTGACCCACCCTAATTCCTCTGCATCTTGCCCTGAGGCCCCTATTTTGGCAGACACGTGTCCGAATTCTCCTTTGGACTCCACAGCCACTTCTTCGGCCACCCCCATTTTGGCAGAAACGTGTCCGGAACCTCCTGCTGCCTCCACGGCTGCTTCTTCACCCACCCCTGTTTTGATAGACACATGTCCGAATTCTCCTGTAGCCTCCAAAACCACTTCTTCGGCCACTTGTCCAGAAGCTTCCACTTCGATGACTCCTCCTACCGCTACACACTTATCAGAGCAAGTCCACATATTTCCGGTCAATGTTGCCCCCAATAGACAAAAACCTCAGGCCTGGTATCCATATTCCGCCACAGACCTGAAGGAACTACGCCAGGCTATCAAAGATGACGGTATTCATGCCCCATGGACCATGTCCATTTTACAAGGCCTGCTTCAGAACCTTAATACCCCTCAAGATTGGAGAGATGTGACTCGTGCTACGCTCCCAGGCCCCCTCTTCCTGCAATGGGAGGCATTCTTTCGCGACGAATGTTTACAACAATCGCGGAAAAATATTCAAAATCAGCCAGAGGGTAATTTTGATACATTGTTTGGAACAGGCCAATTAGAAACAGGGATTCAACAGGCGGAAGCCAAGTTTCCAGCGGGGTATTTTGATCAAGTACGCCTGTGTGCATTAAAAGCATGGGAGCGATTAACACCACCCATGGGAGCAGCCTCAGCCCCCATTCTCTCCCTGCAACAAGAACCTGATGAATCCCTCGCTAAATTCATTGCCAGGGTCCAGTCGAGTTTGGAAAGGAAGATTTATAATCCTGACGCTCGTTTTCTCCTTCTGCGATCCATAGTCTGGGATGGAATGCTTCCGCATTTTCGACAGGCCTGTATCACTCTTAAAAACAAACACCCAGATACTTGGATTCTAGCTACACAGGATCTCAGATCAAGCTCTTTTCAAGGACCTATGTTACAGGCCTATGCAGCTACCTTACATAAGCAAAAAGGAGCTTGCTTTCAGTGCGGTCGCCAAGGGCACTGGCGTAATCAATGTCCAGAAAATAGACCGCGACCCCGCCTCTAGTCAGGGCAACCCCACCTCCAGTCAGGGCGACCCCACCTCCAATCAGGGCAACCCCGCCTCCAGACAGGGAATCAGAGACCACGAATGCCTTGTCCCAGATGCCAGAAAGGATTTCACTGGAGGAGAGATTGTTGGTCAAGGTTCCATAGGAATGGCACGCCTCTGCCAAATGTAAACAGGGATTTAAACTAGGTATGGGGCTTCCCTTAGCCCTGCCCCCAAGAGGGAAGGAAGCAGGTCGCCCGCTTGGTGCTGTGCCCTTCTTCCACAAACAGAAGCCCAGCTTGGGACCCAATCCGTCGCTATACCCACCACGCCAAGTAACAATAACAGAGGGTGAGCAGAAGGAGGAACCCGTGGTATGTGGGAACTTCCAGCATAGAAATAACTGGTTGGAGCAAGAGAACAGCTCGAATTCGGAGCCTGAGATTTTATGGACCACCCCTGTTTTAGAAAGGGGTCACCCAACTATGACAGTAAAGATTGGTAATATTCCTTTTAAGTGTTTGATTGACACGGGAGCAGATAAGACAATATTAAGACAAGCAGAGGTTCCCCAGAGTTGGGAACTCCTCCCAGGACCACGCTTACATGGTGTTGGAGGATTGACTCAGGCATTCCGCACACGAGATTCCCTTGTGTGGGAAGATCCAGAAGGGACTACCGGACGCTTTCAGCCTTCAATAGCTGATATAAGCACCAATTTATTGGGAAGAGACTTGCTGGAATCTTTAGATGTAGTGATATCCTCAGACACCTCTGCAGGACACCACACTCACTCCTGTGAGACTGCTAGACCCAACCAGCACCCCCAATGATAACTGCCACTGTTCATAACAGAACTCCCCGCTTAGATTGGCTTTCTAATGAGCCTGTCTGGGTGGAACAGTGGCCTTTGCCTAGGGAGAAGCTAGAAATTTTAAAAAAACTCGTCCAAGAGCAGTTATCTTTGGGACACATTCGTCATTCTCAGAGCCCATGGAATACACCAGTCTTTGTAATTAAAAGGTGCTCAGGAAAATGGCGCCTCCTCCAAGATCTTCGTGCAGTTAATAAAACCATGCATGTTTGGGGCTCCCAAAGGGGTTTGCCTCTTGCTTCCACAATTCCCACAGGAATTCCAATCATAGCTATTGATATACAGGATTGTTTTTTCTCTATTCCCTTACACCCACAAGATTGTAAACGTTTTGCTTTCTCTGTTCCTTCTATTAATAATGCCAGCCCTGCCGATAGATTTGAATGGGTGGTACTGCCCCAGGGCATGGCTAATAGTCCTACTATTTGTCAAGAGGTTGTTAAATCTGCCCTTTTTCCATATATTCATAAGGGCCTTAAGGTTTTTCATTATATGGATGATGTGTTAATATGGGGAGAATTAGATACAGATCTCTCTGCCCTACGTGATTTTCTAATCCCTGCCTTAAAGAGAAGTGGACTTAATGTAGCTCCTGAGGAGATACAGCTAATCCCTCCAATATCTTTCTTAGGCTCAGAGATTTCCCTAACGCAGATTCATCCTTTAAAACCTTGTGTTACTTTTCCTCCTAATCTCACTCTTGCTTCTATACAAAGTTTTCTTGGAAATTTGAATTGGCTTAGGCAGTATCTTTATCTGCCTACAAGCTGCCTGCAACCACTGTTCGATCTGTTAAAAGGAAACAAACAGCCCTCCTCAAAGCATGTGTTAACCCCCGAAGCATCCTTGGCTCTGGAAAAAGTTAACCAGGCTCTCCAGGACATGCACCTCGTTCGGTTCTCCCCCTCCTCTCCAGTAAATCTTCTAATCTTTAACTCCACCCCCACGGTAGTGGGGGCATTGTGGCAGAAACATGGCATTCTCGAATGGCTTCATATGCCAGTAGGTGGAGCTCCAAGACTCCTTACCGAGATTGATGCCTTAGCATTTATGGTTCGCCAAGGAAGAAACAGACCGGTTCAGGTCTTAGGAAGGGAACCAGATTCAATCATTATTCCCTTTTCTCTCACTGATACAGAATGGCTCATACGCCACCATTCTCGTTTTGCCATAAGTTTAATGGGTTTTCCAGGACAATTAGATAATCATTTTCCCTCTAATAATTTGATAGCTTCTTTACCTCTGTTGCCTCTACTAGTACCTAAACTTTTCTCTCGAGATCCCATCCCCTCTGCTCCTACAGTGTTCACTGATGGTGGAAAAAAGGGATCTGCTGCCCTTATATATTATCCAGACCAACAATACCCCAAACCTCTCTTTACTGAACTTCCTGATAATTCCCCTCAGTACAAAGAACTTTATGCTGTTTTCCTTGCATTAAAAGCTGTACCAGAATCCTTCAACCTTTTTTTCTGACAGTGTGTATACTGTTAACTTACTTCCATGGCTTGCTCGATCTTATGTAAGAATTGATGACAACCCACTTTCTCCTCTTTAATTCAAATTGCCTCTATGCTCTGTTCTCAAACCCATCCACTGTATGTTCAGCACCTACGTTCCCACAGCCCTCTTCCTGGTCCCCTGTCCGAAGGGAATGCTGCAGCTGACCGCCTTGCCTCCACAGGAATTCTCCTAGCCTCTGTCTCTAATCGTGCTGACTTTCATTCCCTAACCCATGTTAATCTTAAAGGTCTTCGAGCTCGATTTCCTGATATTCCTCTGCCACAGTTAAAATGTATTCTTTCTACATGTTCTTCCTGTACAGGTCTAATCAAAACACCTGCTATTCAGACTCTGGGGGTTAGTCCTCGAGGTTTAAAAGCCAATGCTCTTTGGCAAATTGATGTTACCCACATACCTAACTTTGGCATACAAAAATATGTGTTCGTCTAAATTGATACCTTCTGTAAGTTTATGTGGGCTACAGCTCAGACTGGAGAAAACTCAAAAAAGCTTATAAGCCATATGCTCTCCTGTTTTGCTGTAATGGGCTTACCTCTTCAACTTAAAACGGATAATGGACCTGCTTTTACCAGCAAACAATTTAAAGATTTTTGTTCCCTCTGGAACATTACTCATACTACAGGCATTCCGTATAATCCACAGGGACAAGGCATTGTTGAGAGGGCCCATCAAACTCTTAAGGCTCAATTAAATAAAGAAAAAGGGGAAATGTATCCCCCTAATATCCAGCTGGCAAAAGCCTTAACTACATTAAATCTCTTTAATATTTACAAAAACTCAGACCAACCTCCTATAATTCTTCATTGGCAAACACCACCCACCCTCCCAGCTGTTAAAGTCAAATGGAAAGACCCACTTGATAAAATTTGGAAAGGACCTGACCCCCTGTTGACTATGGGGAGGGGTTTCGCATGTCTTTTTCCACAAAATTACTCCAAGCCTGTTTGGGTTCCTGCCCGCCATGTTCGGCAATACCCACATGATGGCGCTGATATCCCTGAAGAACAAGAAACACTGCAAGAAGACTGGCTGCAAGAGGACTGGCTACAAGATGCACCCCAGGATCCATAATACAGCATGGCAGAATCAAAAAAAAAAAATCTGATTCACAGAACTCTTCCCCCCCCCCCCCGAATGAATGTCTTATGCTATGACTGGCCAGTTGTGTTTTGTGAGTGAGTGAGTGAAAAAAAAAATTTGAGTGAGTTGAGTGACCAAAATTTTTGTATGACCCATTGTGCTCAGAGTACTCTGAAAGTTAACTGACTTTATATAAAACGGCTGGACGAAGCCATGGTTTCTGGAGACGTCCAGAAACAGTCCAAAAATTGTTCATTCCCCCTTTTGATTTCTTTTTTAAGTCTTGATATCAATATGAAATGTTTAGTCTTAAACTGTGTGAGTAAAGATGGTTCAACTATGACAGTAGATCTAAATTCACATTTGAAATGATATATCTTATTTACAAGTTTTTCTCCTCCTGTGTGTTATAAACTATATGTTTAATATGCGTGTTTCAAGTTTGGTAAACATTAACTTAACAGTTAAATTGTAACTTCGAAGCTACATTTTTACGAGAAGAGGTAAAATCAATTCATTTAAGTAACTGAGTGTTTAAGGTAAAACTCTAAATATTCAATGTGACAATTCATCATCTCCTAAATTAAAATACAAATTCTCTATACAGGACATTTTTGGAGGGCCCCCAAAAATGTCCTGTAAGCTATCTTGTGGAAATTAATCCACAACAAATTTGGCATCTATCTGATATTGTAAATGTACCAAAAAAAAAATTGTCACTAAAATGTGTTAACTCTAGTAACCTGAGTTTGCTTAAAAACCCAATGTAAAAATAGTTAAGAATCAATATATGTAACTTAAATTCGGTATGAAAACTTAGCTATATAAAGACTGCTACATGAGGTCATGTAAGATGACCTTTACACGAAATTATAAAGATACCTAAACCAGTTATAATCATTGAGTTATCAATTGTAGTAAACTTCTAATTTGTTACAAAGTTTTTTCATAAGTAATTGACTACAGCTATGACAAGCCTTCGCATAAAGAAGCATCTGCTCATATAGAATCCCCAGAAATCCATCTTGGACCCATGACCTCTGACATCACCCACAATTACAGCCATCCCCCGAAACCCATGATGTGACCTGTCACGATCTGGAGAACCTGATTCACAGACTCCAAAGGACAAGACTTTCCTACTGCCTTTCTCTCAACCTTCGGTGTCTGCTCTTCCTGCTTCTGTTTCGCCCACCATGTTTTGGCAGTTCCAGGTCACTCTCTACAGAGAAGAAAAGTTCCAGTGGCCGTCCTCCTCCATCAAGATAGACGTGTGGCATTTATTTCCTGGCCGTTGACATTGGACTGATGCTTCTATAGAACTTGCTGGACACTCCTTTTATATTGCTGGACTTCTTGAAGAATGACTGTAGCAGTTCATAGAACTTACCGCCAGCTGACTCGGGATTTTGCAATACCAGATCACCCCTCTAGCCCCTCGGCTTATCAGGCCCCTACTCCTCCACCCATCAGGCTCACTCTGGCTCTTGCTACTCTTACTTACCCCTCCCTGTCTTGTGCTAGTTCTTTTTGAAGACACTTACACACTATCATTCTGCTTTCTTCCCAACAGGTTTCCGTTCACCCCTACACTGCTATTCCCCTGACAGATGAAGCCTTTTACAGACATTGACCCAGTTATATATGGCCATTAAGTAAGAGGAAGATGTTGGGGAATTGTGAGGATATGGTTGAGCTTGGAAGGGCTTGAGCCTGAGGGGTGTGTCAATCCTGTTAGTCTCTCTCTCCACGGAGAGGTTGAGCAAGGAGGGACAGTAGAACCCCCAAAAAAGGTGTGCCTCTTATCAGTCTCCCTGCCTCACAAAGTGCCCCGCACTCCTGATACTATGGCAAATAGTTAAAAAGAAAGGGGGAGATGTTGGGTAGTATGCCACCTCCCCCTGGCTTCTGCTTAACCATATGCCTATATAGGGATTTACTGATCCAAAGCTTTGGTCTATTTACATAAATCACTTTTACATAAAGCACTCCAGGGAATTGGTGGTTCAGTGATAGGATTCTCGCCTGTTCCGCCCCCTCCTTGTCACACTCTGATTTTCACCAGTCACTTTTCTCTCCACCTTCTCTATATCACATCCTGTTTCCACCCTACTTGGAGATTATAAAAACAGCTGCTCTTCTGATTAAAGACACTTGGAAATTGCTTTCTGGCTCCGAGAGTTCCAGAGTGTATCTCCTGCGGAAGTTGGTGCAGCACGAGTTTCTGATTCCTCTCCCACACAGCAGCCTAGATCAGCTCCTGTTGAGTTCTCTCCAACCCAGAGAGCACTAGCTCGGGAAGAAGTACCCTCAGGCTATCCCGGCAATTTTCTACCTGGGTGATCTGTCAAGTTGAGAGAGTGGGGTGCTGAAGTTCCCTACTGTTACTATGTTGCTGTGAATACATTGCTGTAGCTCTATCAGTAGATGATTTTTGTACTTAGATGGCTTCTCATTGGGTGAATAGATGTTAATAAGTGTTAAGTCCTCTTGATTGGCTGATCCACTGAGTATTGAGTAGTATCCATCCCTATCTTTTTAAATTTTATTTATTTTAAAGGCTATCCTGTCAGATATAAGAATAGCTGCTCCTGCTCTTTTTTTGTGAGCCATTGCTTGTATGATGTTTTCTATCCTTTCACTTTGAGTCTGTGTTTCTCTTGTTGAGTTAGGTGGGATTCCTGTAGACAGCATATTGTTGGGTTGTGTTTTCTGATCGATCTTCCTACTCTGTGCCTTTTAATAGATGAATTTAAGCCACTGACATTTATTGATATCAAATATTGAAGATATTTTAATGTCGTTCTTGTAGAGTTATAAAGTGTTCTGACATATGGCCTATTTATGGTGGTCTGACTATTTATAGGAGATCTGTCAGAACTTCTTTCAGGGAAGGCTTGGTGATAGTTGATTCTTTCAATTGTTGCTTGTCTTAGGAGGTTCTGATTCCACCATCTAGTCTGCATGACAATCTAGCAGGATGCAGTCATGTTCGTTGAAAACCTTTCTCATTGAGCACTCGATAGATATCTTGCTATTCTATTCTGGCCTGTAGTGTTTGTGTGGACAAGTCTGCTGCTAATCTTATGGGTTTTCCATTGTAGGAGACTCTTTGTTTTTCTCTTTCAGCCTTCAGGATCCTTTCTTTATCCTTATTCCTTTCCATTTTAAATGTGTCTTGGTGTCTTTAAGTCTGGATTAATTCTATTTGAAACTCTCTGGGCTTCTTGAACCTTTATGTCTTTTATGTTCTCTATACTAGAGAAGTTCTCAGCTATTATGTTCTGAAGAATACTTTCTTCCCTCCCTCACTTTCTTCCCCTGGTAATCCAATAATGCGTATATTATTTATTTTGAAGTCACCCCATGACTCACTCACTGTTGTTGTTTTCAGTATCTCTTAATCTCTTTTTGAGATCTCTTACTTCTTTTTTAGTTGTCTCTAATTCGTCCTCGATATTGCTAATTCTGTCTTCAGCCTCATTTATTCTACTCTCTCTCCCCTCTACTGTTCTCTGGGGTTCATCTATTTTTTCACGCTGTTCTGATACTGTTTTAGCTTGTGTTCTTAGATCAGCTATTTCAGCTTTCAGCTCTCTAAGAACCTTGAGATAATTATTGGTTTCTTCCAGGGTCTCAATTGTTGTGTTTGCATTTCTCATGAAAATTCTTTCAAATTCTTTACTCACTCTTGTGATTATTTCCTTAACTAGTGCTTGGATGTTGACCCCATTATTTTGTGATTCAACCTTTGGGGGGCTTTTAAGGGGACTCTTGTCCTGATTCATTTCTCCAATGTTTCTTCTTGTTGGTTTAACCATTCTATATAGTATTTTATGAGGCCCCTCTCTCAGTACTTTTCCTGATCACTCTTGCCTGGATTGACTTGTGTCTAAGTAAGTTAATTAAAGGGTTCACAGTTGTGGAAATTGACAGTTGTTTCAACAGTATTTTAATCCCTGAGTTGGATCTCAGTGGCTTAAAAGCCTCTTTTTTTCTTTTTCTTCCCTGTAGGCTATGGGAGCTTAAGGTCTTTTAAACTGTAAGTAGGCTTCTTAGCTTTCTCACTGACTCCTGACCAAGAGATAAAGCAGGCTGTGGCAGAGATAATCCAGTGGTTATGCAAAGAGACACTCACATCCCCACTGCTAGGCCACTGAGGTATAGATCTTCTCCTGAGTTTCCTGGTTAGTTCTCTGTCCCCTGGTGTCAGCACAGGGCCTCCCTGCCACTGCTCCAGATTCTGAGAGCAGTAGCAATGGAGACTCACAGTTGCATTTGGTGAGTCCTCTCCTCCCTTCAGCCATCTTTTTGTTGCTGAAACAGACAGGAGTTGTTGTCTCAACTGGTAAACTGACAGACTATTAACAGCTACTTAATCTCTCCCTAGGCTCCTCTCTGTCCACAAGCCACACTTGTTTGCACTCATAGATGATTTGGTGGGTTCCCAAAGTCCTTCTAGTCCTGTCTTGTTGCAGTCCCAGGAGGTCTCCTTTGGAATTCCTAGTTGACCCATAAAGGGGAAGAGAGAAACACTGCTGGTGCTGCTCTGTAGCTCCACTTCTGGAAGTCCTCTTTTCCTTTCTTTTTTTTTTTTTTTTACCAGAGCACTGCTCAGTTTTTCTTTATAGTGTTTTGGGAATTTAACCTGGGACTTTGGAGCTTCAGGCATGAGAGTCTCTTTGCATAACTATTATATTATCTTCCCCATTCATCTTCTTTCTTTATTCTCCATACTCAGAGGGACATCAGTCTATTGTAAGACAACCTATTGTATTTCCAAGATCTCTCTTCTCTTATACTGAAACAACATCAAGTGTAAGCAGACAAGTTTCTCCCAGCCTTCCTAGGAACTGGTTCAGGATTTAGGGAGTCCCCCAGGTAGTATACCAACTGTCTAAGAGTATCTCTGAACCACAGAAAGATGTTCCAGAAAAGCTGATAGCTTTGCTTTCTGCTGCTGTTGTAACAAATCACTACACAATTGGTGGTTAGGAAAGTCTATCATGACTCCATTCTATAGCACTTGTGTCTGACATAGGTCTTCCTGTGCTAAAATTTAGGTGTTGAAGAGGCTGCTTTCCTTTCTGGAGGTTCTTAGTAAATATCTCTTCCTTCCTGCTTCCAGGAGCTGTGTGCATTTCTGGGCATGTGGTCCCTTCCTCCACCTTTAGAGCTAGCCATGGTGGTGGAGATGACACATGATATCACTCAGATCTGCTTCAATATCACCAATGTTTCTGACTCTGACCTCCTTTGTCCACTTCCAAGGGCACTGTGAAGACACTGGGAAGCCTCAGATAAACCAGAATTATCTTCCTGCCTAAAACCTGCTGATCAGCACCTTGAATCATACCTGCCACTTTGATTTCTCTTTGTCATGTTTCCTAGCCCAAACACAGGTTTGGAGAATGTCTCTGGGAATGAGATATTTTCCTGTTGTCTTTAACTGAAAGCAAGGTAATTGAAATCAAGCAGACATTTCAATATTATTTTACAGTATTAGAGCTTTACCTTCTAAATCTTTTTGAGAATACATTATTTATTCTATAAGATAGAAATTCAAGGCACTGCTCAGCTATGACATAAGTGTCAGATGCATCCAGACACAGACTCTGTATCCTCATGCATTACTGGACCACATATGGTAGCCTTATGCTCTTCTGCTTAGTGGTATCCCACATCCAGACCCAGGAAGGTGCAATTGCTGAAACATTCCATTTGCTTCTCTGTAGTTTCTTATTGTTGAGGAGGAAAGTGGAAAGTATCCATTAGCCATGTTTATGTGACACCACCTTCTTGCCCTAGCCACATTAAGATCACAGCTACTTGAAATTTAGTTTTGCAGTCAAGCATAGAGGAGTAAGACTAAAAGTGGGTGCTTTATGTATATATGTATGTATTTATTTATTTTGATACAGGGAGGGTATTGTTAGTCTGCATGGAACATTATCAATTCTTCCTCCTTGAAACTATTTTTCAGATCTATTAGGTTTTGTTTCCTTTATTTCTTTGGTGACACTCTAGATGTGGCACCTTGTTTATTAATTCCTTTATATGAAACCTTCCATAACAATTACATCATAGCCTATGACAAGTAGAATTTGTTTAATGATACTAGTTTTCCAGTATGATAGTTAAGGAGATTATTTAATGAGGCTGAAGTCAGTGTTACTTAACACTGCATTACTTAACATTACAGCATTATTTAATAAAACAAATTTTAAAATGATGCTAAAGAATTAGGTGCATAACTCTCATTATTGTTAATGGTTGCTACATACCTAATTCCCTGCTCAATGCACTAAAATCTTGGCTCCAGCTTCTTCTCTTATGGAAATGAGCTTACAAGCATCTGCACAGAACCTACTGGCCACAGGTATAAATAGCTGCAGTGATATTTCTTTGTGTATGCAGAAATTAGCCCTGACCCCAGTAAAGCTAGTGCCTGCATACAGATTCAGTTTGACAATCAGTGGCATGTAAGGGTCATTACCAAGGAAATGTGGTAAACATCTAATTAGTTTTTATTGACTTTCACACTCAGAATGTAAATCTTGGGACTAGGTGGAACTTATCACCTACTGAGGTATCACTATGGACATTTATGTGTTTGAACAAGGTGGTTTATTTCAGAAGACAGTCACAGTCTGGACAGATCCATAGGTGTTTCTGGAGATGGCATTGCTTACCCTACCTGGAGCACAGGGCAGTGAGTTCTCCAATGGACTACAGGGCAGGACTGTGAGCTCTTCTCTCTGGTGAGAACAAGATGCATTCCACCTGAAGAAGAGGGACCTTGAGATTTGGTATTTGAAAGGACTGTGACTGAACCAGGTACAGCCATGTCAGCCTTCAGTCTGACAGAATGGTCCATCAGTGACAGAGCATGTTGAGAATGTTGGATTATTCCAAACAGCTACATGAGTGCAAGTGACAGTCTAACACTTTTCGTGTTGGATCTTTGTGTTTGTCACAGTTCCTGGAGTATAGTAATTACTGGAAGAAAAAAGAAAAGTAACATTTATGGCCTATACAGATCTTAAAAGATTGATGTGGAATGTAGAAGTAGGTATCCATGATTCTTTTGTTGGCAAGTTACAGTGTTTCAACTAAATTTGGGCTGACCAAAAGAGAAAATAAAATAATTTATATGTTACTGAGAATTCCAGGCCATTAGACTTCTGGCACAGTTGGATCCAAGTGTTCCAAGTACCTCATCATGATTTAGTCTATCGTTCTTTTCTTATAGTTCCTTCATAAGGCTTAATTCTCAGGAACATAATTTCTTCTGGTGATAAGATGGTCAGTATCATTCCAGGCTTACTGAACTGGACACCCAAGAAAAATAAACTCCTTTTTTCCCAGAAATTTTCACCCAAAATCTTGGGTATCTTTGTGTTTCTTTTTTCATGGTCTCTCTCTCTCCCTCTCTCTCTCTCTCTCTCCCTCTCTCTCTCTCCCTCTCCCTCTCCCCTTCTCCCTCTCCCTCTCCCCCTCTCCCTCCCCCTCCCCCTCTCCCTCTCCCCCTCCCCCTCCCCCTCCCCCTCCCCCTCTCCCTCTCCCTCTCCCTCTCCCTCTCCCTCTCCCTCTCCCTCTCCCTCTCCCTCTCCCTCTCCCTCTCCTTCTCTTCCTCTCTCTCTTTCTATCTGATTCTTGGATCAGTCCCATCTGAGCTGGACTCAGAATGGGAAAAATGCCTTCCCAAAGAAAATATGGTGCTCTCAAGATCACCTATGACATCAGAGATGGACTACATAGACTAATTTATTCTGTAGAGAAAATCTTAGGAAATTCACAGAGATGGGAAAAAAAAAAGCAAGAAGACTAGAGTTTGGTCAGTGATTTCTATTAAATATCTGCATTTCAATGTAGCTGATGATATTCTCTGACCACTGCATTGGAAATTTTTGAGGAATAATGAAGAAAGTTTTGTTTAAGACAGAGTTTTGTCATTGGAGAGCATGGCTTAGGCAACATGCACTGCAATCTCAAGTTACTTCATAAAGACAAAACATTCATTAAATTTGAAGTTTGGATAAGCAATAAGTGGTTTTTCTAGTGGTTGCAACTTCTATGCAATATTTAGGGAATAGCAACACAAAATGCTTTATTTCATGGGAGGTGCATGTAATAAAACATTATTACCTGACATTTAAATTAGATTAGTTGCCTTTATTATGCTAAATCTGGTAACATTACTATGATTGTTGGAATGCATTGGATCGACCTTCTTGTGGTGCATCCCATGAGTACCCATTCATTGGGGAAACTGATGATCCTAGCTGACTGAATCCACATGGATCCCAGTCATTTTCAAAGCCAGCAACAAGCAGCTCCTGACAGCTTTCAACCTGATGCTGTTGACTGGCTACGGAAGAAGGGCAAACACTAGAAGAAGAAGAAGAACTATGATTGTTATGTAAGACCAGAACATTTTCACCCCCAGACCTACGGACATCTAATCTTTGATAAGGGGGCCCAAAGTATTAAATGGAAGAAGGAGGCTCTCTTCAATAAATAGTGCTGGGAAAATTGGGTTATAACATGCAGAAGAATGAAATTGAACCACTTTATCTGGCCAGAAACAAAAATCAACTCCAGATGGATCAAAGATCTGAATGTCAGACCAGAAACTATCAAATACTTAGAGGAAAACATTGGTGAAAAACTTTCACACCTAAACCTCAAGGACATCTTTGATTGTTGTTTTTGATGGGTTATGTTGTTTTCGCCGGGCTGGCTTCACGGGCGGGTAACAGACGACCAGGGACTCATGGTTGAGCTGTAGGCAGTATCTCTTTATTCATGCAGGACGCAGCGCAATCTAAGCCGAGCTGAGCTAAACTAAAGGTACAGTACTGTAAAACTCACAATGCTGTCTTTATATATACTTGCCAAGTAAGGTGGAAACAGGATGTGACATAGAGAGGGTGGAGAGAAAAGTGACTGGTGAAAATCAGAGTGTGACAAAGAGGGGGCGAGAATCCTATCACTGAATCACAAATGCCCTGGAGGGAGGGTGGAACTTGTTAACAGTGGTTATGTAAATAGAATGAAGTGGTTATGTAAATAGAATAGTGTTAAGCAGGGGGGATTTAAACCAAATGAAACAGAAGGGGTCTCATGCATACCAACATTTGATGAAACAAACCCAATTGCAAGGAAGACTAAAGCAGAAACAAACCAATGGGACTACATCAAATTGAAAAGCTTCTGCACAGCCAAAGAAACTATCACACAAAGAGACCCCTCACAGAATGGGAGAAGATCTTCACATGCCATACATCAGACAAGATACTAATCACCAAATATACACAGAACTCAGCAAACTTAGCACCAAAAAAGCAAATGACCCCATCCAAAAATGGGCAGAGGATATGAACAAGACATTCACTTCAGAGGAGATCCAAAAGGCTAACAAACATATGAAAAACTGTTCCAGGTCGCTGATTGCCAGAGATATGCAAATAAAGACAACATTGCAATACCACCTCACTCCTGTGAGAATGGCATACATCCAAAAGGACAGCAGCAACAAATGTTGGAGAGGCTGTGGGGACAGAGGAACCCTTCTACACTCCTGGTGGGAATGTAAATTGGTCCAGCCTCTCTGGACAGCAGTCTGGAGAACTCTTACAAGGCTAGACATAGACCTTCCATATGACCCAGTAATTCCTCTCCTGGGGATATACCCCAAGGATTCCATAATGCCCAACCAAAAAGATGTATGTACATCTATGTTCATAGCAGCACAATTCATAATAGCTAAAACCTGGAAGGAACCCAGGTGCCCAACAGCATATGAGTGGCTAAGAAAGCTATGGTACATATACACAATGGAATACTATGCAGCTATTAAGAACAATGAGCCCACCTTTTCTGACCCATCTTGGACAGAGCTAGAAGGAATTACGTTAATTCAGCTAAGTCAGAAAGATAAAGATGAGTATGGGATGTCCCCACTCATCAACAGAAGTTGAGAAAGAAGAACAGAAAGGGAAACTAAAAGCAGGATATGATTAAATCGAGAGCAGGGCACCAATGTGAAAACGCTGTGGTGAAGGGGAGGGTGGCTATTGGGCTTCCTGGCATGGTGGAGGGTGGGGGGGTGGGAGTGGGTGGTGGGGATGGGACACAGTCTTCTGGTGGTGGGAGTGGTGTTTATGTACAATCCTATTAAAGTGTAAACAGTATATAAACCACTATTTAATTAATATGAGAGGCAAAAAACTAATGATATGTCTAGAAATTCTTAAAACACAGACTGAGTCTTTTTAATACATAGGCTGTCTTTGATATTTTCTCTCCCAAAAGCCTAGACCAGGAAGAACAGAAGCAACCGACAGCACAGCTATATACAAGATTCCGGGTATTATACACCAAACCCTATCAAAGGGACTTTCCAAAGTTAACCCTATCACCAAATAATGTGACAATAACAATGACTATCCATTGTCTTCTTGAACCCTAAGACAACAGGAACCTCACATTTCCTCTATAGAGCCTATATTTTCCGCAGTCCTGAAACCTTAGGGTGGGGCCCACTTTTCTGCATGCTGCTCTCAATTCATATCAAATAATATTGCATCCGCAGATTGCAACCTAATCAACACAACGAGTGCCACCCCAGCATGCTTCACTTCAGACTGTGACCAGAGACTTCAGGTGTGGAATGACAACCCTTCAGCTTCATCACTCAGGTGAGACCTTTCCTTTCATAGTATTTTCTAATTCCATTCCAGGTGTTCCAATCCCCAATAATGTCCCCAAACCTAGATATAGTCCAGGTCCCCTGAGATAGAGCATAGGTTCACCCGTGCCCATAAACTAGGGGAAAAATATATACCTGAAAGCAGAAGTACACAAGAGCATGCAGGGAATACCCCCCTACACTTCATCTGCACTATTACAGTCTTTAGGTCTATGATTGTTCAACAATTTGTTTGGCTTTGTATGTAAACTCTCTTTTCAGCCACCAGGTTCCAGATGCTGACCAGACTTCCCTGGATACATGACCCCATCAATGTGTACTAGAGTGCCACTTCCTCAGAGCCCCACCCTACTAGGGAAAGAGAGAGACAGACTGGGAGTATAGCTGGACCTGTCAAAGCCCATGTTCAGTGGGGAAGCAATTACAGAAGCCAGACCTTCCATCCTCTGCAACCCACGACCCTAGATCCATACTCCCAGAGATAGAGAATGGGAAGGTTATCAGGGGAGGGGGTGGGATGTGGAGATCGGGTTATGGGAATTGTGCAGAACTGTACCCCTCTTATTCTATGGTTTTGTTAATGTCTCCTTTCTTAAAAAAAAAAAAAAGGCCAGCACTTTTTTCCTACACACATTGAGTATGTCTTTCTTCTTCTTCAAGCATCCCGGAGGGTGGTGGTCTCCATACCTGAAAACTGCCTGTATAGTTGGCCAGTGTAGTTCAGGAAGACCTCTCAGCAGTCACATTAAGATGGAACAGAGACTATGGCTTCCATATAAGACAGAGCAAAAGGATGAGTCACCCACCAAGTGGAAAGGATGTGAATTAAATGTATTCAGTCATGAAGTGAAGGAAAGGAGGGAGAGGAGTTTGTTTTCAAATCCCAAATCCCCAAATTCAGGAGGTATTTTTGTGCAATGTAAAGAAAATTGTCTTAGACTAAATAAAGGAAGCATGATTTTATGCTTTTGGAATTAGACATGTGGAAGTCATTTGTTACGAGCCCCACATATGCATTTTGCATAATGAATTTCAATTCACTAGTATAGTTTTGAATATTGTGACTAATTTGTGTGTGTCCTGGTGCTGAGAAGTAGGAGCTTGTTGGCCAGTTGGTGAAACCTGATCAGTGCATTACAGGTAGTTAGAAAGGTGTGAAATGCTAGGTATGAGAACAAAGTACCAATTCTGTAGGTGATGTCAGGATAACTTCTCTAAGGTGACTGTAATTACATCTGTTTGTGTCTACAATGACACCTACACCTCTATCAGTATCTGTGCTAGCATCTCCACCTATATCTACATCTTTATCAAAACCTGCATCTGCATTTCCATCTATGCTGAACCTGCTCTTGAATCTGCTTATACACCCACATTACGTAACCATCTGCAGATAGATAACACAATGCAAATCAATCTTAATGATAGGATTTTCTCCAAAGAATACTCACATGCAATCACTTATCTTTCTATAAGTAGAATGAGAACAGCATCCAGAGCTTATCTTCTCTTGAGTTAAAATAGACTCCCTATCATCTTATCACCCTAAAATCCTTATTCTCACCCTATATATTTTCTAGTTCTTGTTTATTAAACATTTTGTCCTGTTTTGTATTCTAATTGCCTTTCAAACACCAAGTTTAATATACTACTATGATTCCATCCTGACTTCCCTGAGAAGATGACCTACCACCAATGTGTCCCAGAACATCACCTTACTAGAGCCTTACCCCACTAGGGAAAGACAAGAACAGGCCAGGAGTATAGATCAACCTGCAAACACCAATGACCAATTGAGAAGCAATTACAGAAGCCAGAAATCCCACTTTCTGAAACCCATAAAGAATTCTGGTTCATACTCCCAGAAGGGGGGAAAATGTTATTAGAAGGTGACCAGAGGGCTCTGTAACCCAGGCTTTACTTTTAATTTTTATTTATAAAATGGAAATATTGACAATTTTGACTGTAGGAAGAGGCATAGACTTCCAACCAATGCCCAGCCCCAGAGCTCCATATTCAATCCCCTCCATTGATAGCTACCCTATTATTTATCCTTCTGGGAGTATGGACCCAAGGTCATTTTGGGATGCAGAAGGTGGAAAGTCAGGCTTCAGCAACTGTTTCTCCACTGAACATGGGTGTTGACAGGTTGATCCATATTCCCATCCTTCCTCTTTCTTTCCCTAGTGGGGCAGGGATCTGGGGAGGCAGGGCTCCAAGACACATAGTGTGTTTATCTGCCCAAGGAAGTCAGGCTGGCATCATAGTAACATCTGGAACCTGATGACTGCAAAAGGGTTAAGATATAAAGCAGAACAAATTATTTACTAATCATGAACCTAAAGACAAGAATATTGCAGATGAAGATTTGGGGTCTCCAATTTGAAAAGAGCTAGTAGGTCTATTTTAGGTATATTCCAAGGGGTGTATGACTTTACTAGTTTTTTGCCTGAGCCTGACATCTAATATGCATATGGACCCAAGGTATTGTCTGGGGTAAATTGTGTCATAGTTGGAAAAAAGGACTAGAAATCTGGATCAGGGAAGAGAGTAGCTCCTAAATATGGGTAAAGTAGATCAGAAAGATAAAGATGAGTATGGGATGATCCCATTCATAAACAGAAGTTGATAAAGAAGAACAGAAAGGGAAACTAAAAGCAGAATCTGACTGAGTCTGAGGCTGGAGTATGGCACCAAAATAAAAATCTCTGGGTGGAGGGTAAGGGTAGATGTTCAGTTCCATAGTTGGGGGGAAGCTGGGGAGGGGGGTTACGGACACAGACCTTTGGTGGTGGGAATGGTGTTAATATACATTCCTATTAACTTACAGTCTCACAAATAACTATTTAATTAATATGAGAGGGGAAAATGGATTGAATGTCCCAAACTTTTTGATACATAGACCATAGGCTGAGTATATTGTCCCTCAATCTAAGCACTTAAAACTTCAAATCAGTAATCAGATTGAACTTTAACAGTGGATTCAAATAGTCAATGTGCCTCTAATAATGACCTATTCTTTGAAATATAAAATTTCCTAAAAGCTTAGATCAGGGAGAACAGAAGCAGTTGGTGGTGTTACTTTATAAGTTATATTCTTAGGAGAGGAATTGCTGGCTCATAAGGAAGGTCCGTTTCTAGTCTGGGTTCTCCAGACTGAGAATTTATTATAAGCAAATACTACTAGTATTGTCTTGTGGGACTATGTGATAGCTTGGTAGAGCATAGGGGAGCTCGCCCATCCTTAGATGGAGGTCTGGATAGACAACCCACTTGTTAGTCTCTCTCGTCATAGAGGTGAGCCAAGAGGGAAAAGTCTCCCAGACTAAGCTTGCCTTGTTAGTCTCTCAAGCCCACAGAGACCTTACTGTCCCTCTCCATTAACTGCAGGCATCATGGCTACCTACTTTAAGATTAATTTACTTAAAGGTCACCTCATCTTCTGATCATAAAGGAGAACACACCTTATCACACACTCCTACCAGTCTTTAATTTGCTTATCTTCTCTCTATCTTGCCTTAACTGGTTGGACCCCTATTCTCCCCTCAAACACCTTTGGGTAATTAAATGCCTGCATCAGGAGACTAATTATCTTGACCTTTATGTATCTCATCAAATTCCTGTCATAACCAGCCCCCTACCATAGGGGCAAGCTGACCTTTAAGAAACCTGTAATTCCTGACATATTTGAAAAATGTTCTTTGTTTCGTTTTCTATTTAAACTCATGTCCACCTGCTAATAAATGAGATTTGAGAACACATCATTTCTCCCTGGTGTCTCTGCTTCATATCATCCCTTGAGTGAGCGAGTGAGAGCCAGTCGGTTGCCTTCCTGCTGGTGTCACCCCACATGAACACCAACATCTGGCACCCAGATCATGGGGCACAGTTACCTGAACCTAATAAAAAGAAATCGGCCCAAGAGGCAGTGCACTTCCTGGTTGAAATGCTGGCCAACCAGACAGGGAAACAGGATCGTGACTCCAGCAAATCAAGAGGAAAAAACGAAGTGCATCAAAAGGTAATCCCAGGGCTTCTGTTTCAAGCCCCCTGTGATCTTTCTCTCTCTCTATCCTTTCACACTCCAGGTAAGCTCATGGAGGGTACACAGAGAAGGAACCTCGGCAGATAAGAGCCTTGGCCAGGCTCTGAGAAACTGAGTGTCCTTCCCCTGTTGAATCTCAATGAGTCTGACCTATATTTTTCCTCCTCTCCCACTTTTGTGGCATTTGTTCTAAGACTCTCACCTAATTTCTGAGTTAAACGGACATGAGAAACCTTCCTTCCAAGCAGAAGGAGCACAGGAATTACCGATACAGTTGTTTAATTGCTGCATTAAAGCAGTGTGCCAAGAAAGCTGCCCTACGAGTTAGCACTCCTCCGCAGATTTAGTGGAGGGTGGGACCCCTCCGGTTCCCTGACACAGATCCCTGTAAAGGGAGACTGGTCAGACATGTAAAGTAGACCTAGGCATAGTCTTGAAACTGCTATTCAGGAATTGTCCCCTGCCTGAAAAAGACAAAACCCAAAAGATCCAGCTTTTTTCCTCTGCTCAAGCAGCAGCCAGAGCTCTCAGAACACGTAAAACCAATTCTGAGCAAGATCTTATCTGGCTAGCTACCTATTCTTTAAAGAAAGAAAGAAATCAATCAAACAAGACATTCCCTCTAACTTAAAATCTACTAATCAGAGAACCAGCACGCACTTTTGATAGAAATTTAATGATTTGTTTCTTTAAAAATCTAAAATGTACCTTAGCCCAGAAAAGAACTTCCAAAGATCTCCCCCCCCCACAAGGTGGTAAACTAAGCCCGCCTCTTTCATCTGTGCAGCCAATCATATCGTAGAGATTCTGATCCAACAGACTGGTGGAGACTTCAGTCAATCATTCCCCTAGCCACACCCGCCCCTCCTTGGACGGGGGAGTTGCTGTGAGTTAAGAATCCAAACTGTGTTCCAAAGGGAAAATTTTTTCCTTTCACTAAGACTATCTGATTTAATTGTAAGTCTGTGTGCTAACCTTGTTTTAATTAATGTGTGTTAACCCCTAAGTAAATAAAGTTTGTTTTAAGTTTTAAATAAGATTTAGTTAAGCTAAATGTGGTTTTAAAGATCCCGACTCTTAGAGTTGGCACACCTTTACTGGACCTTGAGAAAGATTGATGCACCTCTATTAAGTAATCAAATGCCCAGCCCGGGGGTCCTATTTGTTACCCTCTCCTCTAAAGGGAGAAGGGAGAAGCACTCTAGCGTATTGGAGCTACCAATGTAAAAGCAGCTGGCTGGGACAAGTAGAAGGTGCAGATTCAAAGCCTAAAATTTTGTGGATTGCCTGTTATATAGAAAAGGGCCACCTGAATTTGACAAATCTGAATTGAAAAAATATACCAGAATAGATGAAAACCTATTTGAGACAAATAAAAGTGACCTGGTGCTGGGATCACTTCTTGGACCTAGACTTCATAAAACTTCATAAAATTCCCCATGTGTGGGAACAACTGGACTGGAATATAGGAAAGTTTCGTCCTTCTGATAGCAATATCAGCATCAATTCATTATTTAGAGATTTTCTGAAATCTCTAGGTGTGGTAAGACTCCTCTGCAGTCTCTCTCACTCTTGTGAGAATTCTGAATCTTACCAGCACTCCAATACCAACTACCACTGTTTGTAACAAACTCCATGCTTTGACTAGCTTTCTAATGACCCAGTCTCGGTAGAGCAGTGGCCTTGCCAGGAAAAAAAGGTTAAACATGGTATTCTTGGCCTGATAAAAATTTTTAATATTTGGCCAATGTGATTCAACAAAATTATTTAGTCTAAAATATCATCTAAAAGAAATGTAACAGTAAGAATTTGTTTTGAACATTTCAGCTATGAAGTTTATCTTAGCCTTTTAAGTTACATATCTAAATCAATTAAATTGTGTACCCACCCTAGCTCATAGCTGCCCTAAGGGTGTGATCAGCTTTGTGATAACTAACAACAAACTAAGTTTAACATTTTACTTAAAATTGTTTAAGTGACTTTAAAATCATACAAAAAATAGTAATCATTTTATCATGTCAACACATTAGGTATTGACTTTCTATAACATACTGGAATATTTTAATAAACAAAGAGCCTTCTAAAAGACATTTCTTTTATTCTGGAGAGCACACCAAAAACTTTCCAGGAGGTAACCTCCATGAATCCCTGGATAAGTAGTGGGCTGTACTTCTGTACATGTGAAGGGTACAGATATATGTAAATAGCATAAAAGGATATAAATTATTGTGAAGTCTTGTATAATGCAGAAAATCCTAACAATAGGATTTTCAAAGTTAACCCAATTTCCAAATAATTTGCTTATAACAATAACTACCTATTGCCTTCTTAAACCCTAAGACAGCAAGAACCTTCCCTTTTCTATTTAAAGCCCATACATCTCCCCTTCCTGGAAACTTTAAAGCAGGTTCACTTTCCTGCATGCTTCTCTCATTTCATACCAGCTAATACTGCATCTAATCAATGTAACCAGTACCACCTTGGCATGCTTCACTTCAAAATGTGTCCAGAGACATCAGGCGTGGAATATCAACCCTTCAGCTTCCTTACTCTGGTGAGACCTTTCCTAGCTCACAGGACTCCTGAATTTCATTTAGGGTGGTTCACTTCCTAACAAAGCCTCAAAACCTAGATATAGACCAGGTCCCATGAGATAGGGCATATGTATACATGTATTCATAAATTAAGGCAAACTATATACTTGAATGCAAGAGTGCACAATAGTTTGTAGTGAGTCAATAGATGGATCAAGCAAGTAGAATTCCCTAAAAAGACACCTTAAAGTACCTAATAAAATTTCTACTTAGACCCAGATACCCTCTTTACCTACCTCCTATTACACGTACCTCAATCACTCTGAAGCTAACCTTGTCAGAAAAAGTAAGGGATACAAAAGCTGAATAAGGGCAAGAGACTGACATACTTTAATGATGACTCTTTAGTCACTACCAGGCCACCCCATCACCTGGGATTCCCACACAAGCACGGTGGGCGTAGACCTCTAACAGATCTCTCTAGCCATTGTCACTGATCATCTCCATCAGGAACAACAAAAGTGACACCTTTGTGGGACCCTATAGCACCTTGCCCTCAATATGGATCAAAAATGGTAGGGAATGTTCTGTTCTCCAAAGGGAGGTTGGACAATATACTCTACCTACTACCTGAGGAAGATGGGTCCTGAAATTAGTGCAGCTAGGAATGTTCCTAGCTGTGACCATAGAATGAAAGCTCAGACCTACAGGGATGCAGAGGTAACATAGGCTCCATTGCTGAATATGGGCCCCAGATCAAATTGATGGGTTTTACAATTAACAATATTTATATACTTTCCCCATATTTGGTAGCTACTCTGTAACCCAGTTCTATCAGAACTCATGGAGAGAAGCAGAAAAAAGGAAGGATATACAGAAGTAGTAATAGGTTTAAGTGTGGAAGAGAATGTAGAACTACAGGAAAAATGGGCAAAAATATAGATAGATGGATAAACAAATCATTATAGAAATAATGGTCAACCCACATCAGTGACCTTGGGAAAACCACTGTATTTTCCAAAGAGGGAATGGGAACACAGAACTCTGGTGGTGGGAACAATGTGGAATTATTTTCTCATTATCTTGGAATTTTTGTAAACCAATATTAAATCACTAAGAAAAAAATAAAAAATGACTTAGATACTGAACATGGATGGAAACTGTTGGTTTGAAAAAAATAGAAAGGGACACTGTTGGTAGAGGAACAATGAACATTAAAGCAATTTGCAACTTGATGAATGCTTTTCTTGCAGTCAATTCTAAGGGCAATTGGCAACTAATTTCCTAAAGTGATTTGTGTTGTGTCAGCTGAGATTATGGATAAGAGAAGCATTGGATGATAAGAGAAATAAGCTCCCCCCCCCCAATGCAGTGGCTTAATCAAGATGGAAGTTGCCCATTCCTGCTGACAAGCATCAGGACTTTTCCTAAGAAGAAAGGGAAAAAGTATGAGGAAAGTATGACACACATGTCATCATTCACTGGAGGAAGATAATTTGAGCATAAGAAGTCAGACAAGTGAGGGAGAATTGCAGACTAAGAGACAGCCATCTAAAGGAGAGTTGATATTTACATAGTAGTGAGTTTGGGGAAGAAAATGTAATGTACAAGACATGTCTGGAGATAGATTTGGCAGAATTTGGTGACTAAATAGAGAAAATAGGTGACAGAAAAGAAGTTGACAAGTTTAAGTCTAGGGGGCTGAGTGGGTGGTGATATTTTTAATTGAAAGTGAAGTGAGTGAGCTTGAAATGTCTTCAGGGCATGGAGGTGGCGGTTGAACATATATAATTTTACATAGCAGGCAGGAGCTCATGAGACAGGCTGGAAGGGAAGATAGTGAGGTAGGTGATGTCAAATCAAATTGATGGGGTTACAGTCAACAATATTTACATCCCTTCCCCATATTAAGGAGCTACTCTCTTCTCTATCCAGCTTTCTGTCCCTTTGCAGCCATGACATCACCTCTCCACACAATAACTTGGACCCACCTGCATATCATGTTTCAGGCTCAGAGAAAAAAAAAAAACAAGTATAGCTACAGGCCCTTTGAAATATAACTAATAGCTATGCCTACTAGCTATATGCCTACTAGCTATATACAAAATGGACAACCCCCAACACTTCATCTGCACTATTTGAGACTTTAGGTCCATGATTAGTCAACAATTTGCTTGAATTTGTATGTTAACTCTCTTTTCAGTCACCAGGTTCCAGATGCTAGCATGATGCCAACCAGAATTCCCTGGACAGACAACCCCACCAATGTTCCTGGAGCTCCACTTCCCCAGAACCCCACCCTACTCAAGAAAAGAGAGGCAGGCTGGGAGTATGGATCAACCAGTCATTGCCCATGTTCAGTGGGGAAGCAATTACAGAAACCAGACCTTCCACTTTCTGCATCCCACAATAACCTTGGGTCCATACTCCTAGAGGGATAAAGAATATGAAAGCTATCAGGGGAGGGGATGGGATACAGAGATCTGGTAGTGGGAATTGTGTGGAGTTATACCCCTCTTATCCTATGGTTTTGTTAATGTCTCCTTTTTTAAATTTATAAATAAAAAAAGAAACACTGGGAACGAGTGAAACTTTCTAAGAAGCACTGGGAAGAGGAGCGTGTTGGTATCATGGAAATAATCCATATCAAAGAGAAGACTACAAAACAAACTTGCAAAACAGGCATAGAGGGAAGGCTTTGGTAGAGTTGGGGAGAGACCAGCTGTAAGAATTAGAAATAGACTGGCTGTATGGATCAATATGCCAGAAATAGACTGGCTGTATGGATCAATATGCCAACAGTTAAGCAATTATAGAGGGCAGAATTCCCTCTTTCTGTACCCCATAAAGAATTCTGTTCCTTCCATTTTGGGTGGTCCACTTCCTAACAAAACCTTAAAAACTAGATATAGACCAGGTCCCATGAGATAGGGCAGATGTACACATGTATCGATAAATTAGGGTAAAATATATACCATAAAACAAGAGTGAACAATAGTTTGCAGTGAGTCAATAAATGAAGCAAACAAATAGAAAGACCTAAAAAGACACCTTAAAGTATCTTTGAAAGACACTTAATGAAATAGTTTCTATTTAAACCTAGATACCTTCTTCACTTCCTATTACACTTCCCTCACTCAATCTAAAGCTAACCTTATCAAAGTAAGGACTACAAAAGCTGAATAAGGACAAGAGACTTGCACACTTTAATGATGACTCTTTAGTCACTATCAGCCCACCCTATCAGCTGAGGCCCTAGTTGGGGAGTCCTGGGATTCCCACTCAAACATGATGAGCCTAGACCTTGAATAGATCCCTCTCTCCATTATCACTGATCATCTCCATAAGGTACAACATAATGGACCCTTTGGGGGCCCCCCATAGGACCTTGCCCTCAATGTGGATCAACAGTGGTAGATTGTTATGTGAAAAACTGAGAAATGGTATGCATGTATAAACTATAGTATTTACTGTCAAATGTAAAACATAATAAAGAAATTTTAAAAAAATGGTAGAGAATGCTCCATCCTCTGAAGGGGGGTTGGATAATATACTCTATCTACCAACTGAAGAAAAAAATGTGTCCTGAAATTGGTGCAACTCAGAATGTTCCTACTGATGACCACAGAATCCAAGTTTGGACCTGCAGGGATGTAGAAGTTACATATGCTCCTATGCTGAATATGGGCCCCAGATCAAATAGATGGGTTTTACAGTCAACAATATTTATAGACTTTCTCCACAGTTGGGAGCTACTCTCTTCCATGATGCAGTTTTCTAGTCTTTTTTCCAGCCATGACATCATCTCCCCAGACAATAACCTGGGTCCACCTACATATTAGATATTAGGCTCAGGAAAAAACTAATAAAGTCATGGGCAGTTTGGAATATACCTAAAATAGACCTACTAGCTATTTCCAATCTTCACCTGCAATATTATAGCCTTTAGGTTCAAGATTAATCAAAAATTTGTATGGCTTTATATGTTAATTCTTTTTCAGCCACCAGGTTCCAGATGCTAACATGATTCCAACCAGACTTCCCTGGACAGATGACCTCACCAATGTGTCCTGAAACTCTGCTTCCTGAGAGACATGCCCCTATAAGGAAAGAGAGAAGCAGGCTAGGATTATGGGTCAACCTGTCAAAGCCCATGTTCATCGGGTAAGCAACTACAGAAGCCAAACCTTCTACTTTCTGCACTCCATAATGACCCTGGGTCCGTACTTCCACTGAGTTACAGACTAGGAAAGCTATCAGGGTGCCAGGAGCCATTTCTCTGCTTTATAGATGATAAGCTTTGAGACAACGGAACCCCTCAAGACAAATGTTAATTCTCCCCTGGGCAGGCCATTTCCCCTTAGGTAAACCATTTATCAGTAATCAAGTGAGTCAACACAAGTGAGTCAACACACAGTTTGGTTCCTGCCATTTGTTGCAAGGAACATTCCGCTTTGAAGTTTGCTCCCCCTTCCCCTCCTCCAGCATTCCCTCTCCTTCCCCAAAGCCTTATAATGCCTGTATTCTCAATAAAAATTTACAGCTTGATCAGAAAATTGACTTGCTGTCATTCTTCGTGTCTCTTGTCCCTATCATTTCAGATTTCATTGGGTTCCTAGCCCCTGTTCACCGCCCTGCTGGTCGGGGCATCAGGGGATGGGATGATTTATGGTGTTCTGGTGGTGGGAATTGTACCCCTCTTATCCTATGGTCTTGTCATTGTTTCTATTTTATAAATAAGTAAAAAAGTTAAAAAAAAAAGTAGGGGACGGAGCCAAGATGGCAACTTGGAGGCAGCTGCTGGTGTGAGCTCCCACAATAACTGTTGGAAAGGGTAGGATACCTGGGTATCAAGACATCAAGACACATCACAGTTACAATGAAAAGAAGTAAGGATAAAGAAAGGATACTAAAGGCTGCAAGAGAAAAACTAAAAAGTCACATACAGGGGAAAACCCATAAGACTATCAGTAGACTTCTCCATTCAAACTCTAAAAGCTAGAAGAGAATGGTAAGATATATATAAAGCCCTGAATGAAAAAGGGTTTCAACCAAGGATAATATATCCTGCTATACTTTCATTCAAACTAGATGGAGGGATCAAAACATTCTCAGATAGACAACAGTTAAAGGAGGCAACCATCACCAACCCTGCCCTGAAAGGGGTTCTAAAAGACCTTTTATAAACAAGAACATCATTATAATACTTGCAATATATCAGAACAAATAAAAAATTGTAGAATAATGGCATTGCAATACATTAAATCCATAATACCAATAAATGAAAATGGAATAAACTCACCCATCAAAAGGCACAGAGTGGGAGGATGGATCAGAAAACAACCCAACTGTATGCTGCTTGCAAGAATCCCACTTGACCCAACATGATAAAAAGACTTAAAGTGAAAGGATGGAAAACTATCATACAGGCTAATGGACAACAAAAAAGGCAGGAACAGCCATTCTTATCTCTGACACAATAGATTTCAAATTAAATAAAGTAATAAAAGATAAGCAAGTCCATTACATAATGATTAGAATATCACTCGGCTAAGAAGACTTAACAATTATTAACATCTATGCACCCAATGAGAGACCATCTAAATACATCAAACACCTACTGAAAGAACTACAAAAATACCTAAATAGTAATACAATAATAGTGGGAGACTTTAACACCTCACTCTTACACTCAGACAGATCAACAAAGCAGAGAATCAGCAAAGAAACAAGAGAATTAAATGATGAGATGGACAGACTAGATAAACCTCCTGGACATTTTCAGAGTTTTTCACCCCCAAAATTGGAATACACATTCTTTTCAAAACCACACAGCACATCCTCAAGGATAGACCACATGCTAGGCCAAAAAGACAGTATCAGCAAATTCAAAATCATTGAAATCATCCCAAGTATTTTCTCAGACTACAGTGTTGTAAAACTAACATTCAACAACAAACAGAAAAGTACTTAAAGTCACAGAATTTGGAAACTAAGCAATATACCACTTAAGAACTGTTGGGTCAGAGAGGACCTCAAGTGAGAAATTCTAATGTTCCTGGAAACAAATTAAAATGAAGACACAATTTATCGAAATATTTGAGACACAGCTAAAGCAGTATTGAGAGTCAAACTCACAGCCATACAATCACGTATTAGAGGACAAAAAAAGCTCAGATAAACTAGTTACTGCATGCCTTAAGGACTGAGAGGAAGAGGAAGAAGGGAATCCTAAAGCAACCAGAAAGACACAAAATCACTAAAATTAGAGCAGAAATAAACAACAACCATAGAAAAGATCAATGAAGCCAAATGTTGGTTCTTTGAAAAATTAAACAAGATTGACAAAACCTAGCCACACTCGCTATAAAAAAGAGAGAGGGAGAACACTCAAATTAACAGAATCATAAATGATAGAAGAGATACCACAACTGATATGACAGAAATCCACAAAATTATGCGAAACTTCTATAAGGAACTATACACCACCAAGCTAGAAAATCTGGAAGAAATGGAAGAATTCCTAGAAACATATGCCATTCCAAAACTGAACCAAGAATAACTACAAAAGCTAAATGCACCAATCACAGACAAAGAAATCAAAACAGTTATTAAGGGAGCCCAGATGGTGGTGCAGTGGGTTAAGCACATGTGGCGCAAAGCGTAAGGACCCTAGTTCGAGCGCCTTGATCCCCACCTGCAGGGGAGTTGCTGCACAGACGGTGAACCAGGTCTGCAGGTGTCTATCTTCCTCTACCCCTCCCTGTCTTCCCCTCCTCTCTCCATTTCTCTCTGTCCTATCCAACAATGAACAACAGCAACAATGGCAATAATAATAACCACAACGAGTCTACAACAACAAGGGCAACAACAGGGGGAAAAGTGGCCTCCAGGAGCGGTGGATTCATGGTGCGGCTCCGACCAGCAATAACACTGGAGGAAAAAAAAAACCAGTTATTAAGAATCTCCCCAAAAACAAAAGTCCTGTACCTGTTGGCTTCACAAACGAATTCTACAAAACCTTCAGGAAACAGCTAATACCTGTACTTCTAAAGTTTTTCCACAAGATTGAAGAAACAGGAACACTTCCTTCTACCTTCTATGAAGCCAACATAAACCTGATACCAAAATCAAGTAGGAACACACACAAAAAAAAGGAAAAATACAGACCAGTATCTCTGATGAATATAGATGCCAAAATATCAAACAAGATCCTGGCCAATCAGATACAGCAGTATATCAAAAAGATTGTTCATCACGACCAAGTGGGATTTATCCCAGGAATTCAAGGCTGGTTCAACTTATGTAAGTCAATCAATGTTGTTCATCACATCAATAAAAGCAAAACCAAAAAATACATGATTATTTCAATAGATGCAGAGAAAGCCTTTGACAAAATCCAACAACCATTCATGCTTAAAACACTACAAGAATGGAAATGGATGGAAAATTCCTCAAGACACCGGAATCCATATATAGCAAACCTACATCCAACATCATTCTCAATTGACAGAAGCTGAAAGCATTCCCCCTCAGATTGGGGACTAGATAAGACTGTCCAGTATCACCATGACTCTTCCACATAGTATTGGAAGTTCTTGCCATAGCAATCAGGCAAGAGAAAGAAATCAAATGAATACAAATTGAAAGGGAAGAAGGCAAGCTCTCACTATTTGCAGATGATATTTTAGTATACCTAGAAAAACCTAAAGAATCCAGCAGAAAACTACTGGAAGTTGCTAGACAATATAGCAAGGTGTCAGGCTACAAAATCAATGTACAAAAATCAGTGGCATTTCTTTATGCCACTAAATCTGAAGAAGATGATATTCAGAAATCACTCCCATTCACTGTTGCAGCAAAATCAATAAAATACCTAGGAATAAAGCTGACCAAGAAGTGAAAGACTTGTATACTGAAAACTATGAGTCACTATTCAAGAAAATACAAACTTATACCAATAAATGGAAAGACATCCCATGCTCATAGATTGGGAGAATAAATATCATCAAAATGAATAGTCTCCCCAGAGCCATATACAAATTAAATACAATACCCATCAAAGTTCCACCAAGCTTCTTTAAGAGAATAGAACAAAACTACAACCATTTATTTGGAACTAGAAAACACCTAGAAGCAACAAAAAAATCTTGAGGAAAAGAAACAGAAATGGAGACATCACACTCGCAGATCTCAAACCATATTATAAGGCCATCATGATCAAAACAGCCTAGTACTGGAACAAAAATAGGCACACAGACCAGTGGAACAGAATTGAAAACCAAAAAATAAACTCCCACACATATGGACATCTAATTTTTCATAAGGGTGCCCAAATTATTAAATAAAGTAGGAGGCTCTCTTCAATAAATGGTGCTGTGAAAACTGGGTTGAGACATGCAGAAGAATGAAATTGAAACACCTTATCTCACCAGAAACAAAAATCAACTCCAAATGGACCAAGGACATAGATGATAGAGCAGAAATTATCAAATACTTAGAGGAAAACATTGGTGGAACACTTTCCCACCTAAACCTCAAGGACATCTTTCATGAAACAAACCCAATTGCAAGGAAAACTAAAGCAGAAGCAAGCCAATGAGACTACATCAAATTGAAAAGCACAGCCAAAGAAACTATCACACAAACAAGGAGACCCCTCACAGAATGAGAGATCTTCACATGTCATACACCAGACAAGAGACTAATCTCCAAAATATTCAAAGAGCTCAGCAAACATATCACCAATAAAGCAAATGACTGCATCCAAAAATTGGCAGAGGATATGAACAAAATTTTCACTTCAGAGGGGATCCAAAAGGCTAAGATACACATGAAAAATTGCTCCAGGACGCTGATTGTCAGAGAAATGCAAATAAAGACAACATTGAGATACCATCTCACTTCTGTGAGAGTGGCATACACCAGAAAGGACAGCAGCAACAAATGCTAGAGAGGTTGTGGGTACAGAGGAACTCTCTGCACTGTTGGAGGGAATATAAATTGGTCAAGCATCTCTGGAGAGCAGTCTGGAGAACTTTCACAAGGTTAGACATAGACCTTCCCTTTTGATCCAGTAATTCATCTCCTGGCGATATATCTCAAAGATTCCATAATGCCCAACCAAAAAGTTATGTGTACACCTTTGTTCATAGCAGCACATTTCATAATAGCTAAAACTTTGAAGCAACCCAGATGCCCAACAACAGATGAGTGGCTGAGAAAGCTGTGGTATATATACACAGTGGAATACTACGTGGCTATTAAGAACAATGAACAAACATTCCCTGACCCAACTTGGATGGAGCTAGAAGGAATTATGTTAAGCGACCTAAGTCAGAAATATAAAGATCATTATGGGATGATCCCACTCATAAACAGAAGTTGAGAAAGAATAACGGAAAGGGAAATTAAAAGCAGGATTTGACTAAATCTAGAGTAGGGCACCAAAGTAAAAACCATGTGGTGAGGGTGACATTCGGCTTCCAGTGGTGGCGGGGGGTGGGGTGGGGGGTGCAGGGGTGGATGGGTGGGATGGGACATAGTCTTTTCATGGTGGGAATGCTGTTTATGTACACTCCTATTAAATTGTAGTCATATAAATCACTAATTAATATGAGAGGGGAAGATTTGATTGTATGTCTCGAACTTTTTAAAGCACAGAGTCTTCTTAATACATAGGTTGAGTCTTTGATATGTTGACTCTCAAAAGCCTAGACCAGGGAGAACAGAAACAACAGGTGGCAAAGCTATATACAAGATGTTGGGTATTATAAAGCAAATCCTAACAAAGGTACTTTTCAAAGCTAACCCAATTACCAAATAATGTGATGATAACAATAACTATCCATTGTCTTCTTGAACCCTAAGACATCAGGAACCTCACATTTCCACTACAAAGCCTATATTTCCCCCAGTCCTGGAAACTTAGGGTGGGGTGCACTTTCTTGTATGCTTCTCTCAATTCATATCAAATAATATTGCATCCACTGATCACAGCCTAATCAATGCAACAAGTGCCACCTCAGCATGCTTCACTTTAGACTGTGTCCAGAGACTTCAGGTGTGGAATGACAACCCTTCAGCTTCATTGCTCGAGTGAGACCTTTCCTTCCATAGTATTCTCTAATTTCATACCTAGTGGTTCACTTCCTAACAAAATCCCAAAACTTAGATATAAACCAGGTCCCCTGAGACAGAGCATATGTTCACATGTATCCATAAACTAGGGCAAAATATATACCTGAAAGCAAAAGTATACAATAGTCTGCAGTGAGTACCTCCCAACACTGCATCAGCACTCTTCCAGCCTTTAGGTCCGTAATTGTTCAACAATTTGTTTGGCTTTGTGTGTTAACTCTCTTCAGCCACCAGGTTCCAGATTCCAGTAGGAAGCCGACCAGACTTCCATGGACAGAGAACTCCACCAATGTGTCCTGGAGCTCTGCTTCCCTAGGAATCTACTGCATTAAGGAAAGAGAGAGGCAGAAAGGGAGTATGGATCGACCAGTCAATGCATATGTTCATCTGGGAAGCAATTACAGAAGCCAGACCTTCCACCTTCTGCAACCTACAATGATCTTGGGTCCATACTCTCAGAGGGATAAAGAATGGGAAAGATATCAGGGGATGGGGATGGGATATAGAGATTTGGTGGTGGGAATTGTGTGGATTTGTACCCCTCCTATCCTATGGTTTTATTAATATCTCCTTTTTTAAATAAACAAGAAAGGAAGAAAGACAGACAGAAAGAAAGGAAGAAAGAAAGAAAGGAAAGAAAAAATAAAATAGAAAGTTAAAAAGAAAAAAATAATAGAAAATGAATTATGGTCCATACCACCAGAGGGGGAAAAATGTTAGTGTAAGATGGCCAGAGGACTCTGAACTCCAAATTTGTTATGTTCATTTTGTATATTTGTCTAAACAAAAGTGTGAATTATGTTGTTTTTAGTTTTTATAATTTTAGTTCCTATTCATCCAACCCAAGTTAATTTTGTGATTGTTATAAGTAGGGGTTAAGATTCATTTTTCCAGATCGAAATAGGCTTGGGGTATGAATAGACCCCTCACTATCCATGTCCAGCAGAAAAACAGTTATTGATGTCAGAACTCCCAGATTCTGCACCCCATAAAGACTTCTGGCCCTTACTCTCAGAGGGGGAGAAATGTTAGGGGAAGATGACTAGAGAGCTCTGAACTACAATTCCATCAGGACCCAGAGAGAGAAGAGTAAATAAAGGAAAGACATTTGTAAGTAATAATAGGTGTAGGTGTGATCTAGAAGAGAAGGCAGGACCATAGAAACAAAATGGACAAATATATATGTTTATAGAAATAATAGTCAACTCCATCTGTGACCTTGGGAGAACTATTGCAGTTTCAAATGGAGAGAATGGAGAACACAGAATCCTGGTGATGGGAATGGTGTGGAATTATACCCCTGTTATCTCATAGCTTTAAAAATAAATATTAAATCATTAGTAACAATTGGAAATATTAAGAAGAAAAGAGTTAAGGGGACAAGGAGTAGCAGAAACTAAGGAGAATGGTGTGGTTTCTAAATAGCCTTCCTTATCCACCAGAAGAGGCCAGGCCTCTATGTAACTCTAAAAGTTCAAAAGCTGTGAGTAAGAAAGAATATGAATCCATTCTCTTACAATGACTGAAATAATTGCTGATGAAGAGAATGTACCACTGGCCAGGTCTGGAGAACTTTTATCATCAAAATAAAAATGTCATCATTAATCTTGTATCTGTGACCTGGTAGAACGCAGTTTCTTGTTGGGTAGTATGCCACCTCCCCCTGGCTTCTGCTTAACCATATGCCTATATAGGAATTTACTGATACCATTCAAAACTTTGGTCTATTTACATAAATCACTTTTACATTTACATAAAGCACTCCCTCTAGGGCATTGGTGGTTCAGTGATAAGATTTTCGCCTGTTCCGCCCCCTCCTTGTCACACTCTGATTTTCACCAGTCACTTTTCTCTCCACCCTCTCTATATCACATCCTGTTTCCACCCTACTTGGAGAGTATAAAAACAGCTGCTCTTCTGATTAAAGACACTTGGAAATTGCTTTCCGGCTCCGAGAGTTCCAGAGTGTATCTCCTGCGAAGTTAGTGTGGCACGAGTTCCTGATCCCTCTCCCACGCAGCAGCCTAGATCGGCTCCAGTTGAGTTCTCTCCAAGCCAGAGAGCACTAGCTCGGGAAGAAGTACCCTCAGGCTATCCCGACAGTTTCTAATGGAAGGAATATAGACACAGAACTTTGTTGGTGCGAAAGGTGTGAAATTATACACATGCTATCTTATAATTTTATAAATCAATATTAAATCACTAATATAGATTTGCAATTTAAAAAATTAAAAGAAATGGCATGATTAGGCATATGACACATCACTCAGAGAAAAAAGGAGGAAATAACACTATGAACGCGTACTCACTTAAATGCTTGAATAGATAAACAACTTGGTGGTTTTTAAAGCTATAGAGGAGTCAGATTCTGGCTAAGCACATGTTATTATGCACAGAGACCCAGGTTCAAGTCCTGGATCTCCACTTTCAGGGAGAAGTCTCATAAGCAGTGAAGCAAAACTTCAGGTCTCTCTCATTTCCTCTCTATCACCCTTTCCCTCTCAAATAGAAAATTAATCAATGTAAATAAAAAATAAAAAAATACTATGGAGTGTGGGAAGTGCCCCCACCAACAAACAGAAAGTACTAAATGTAAAGGAATAAAATAATATATTAACACCATTACATTGTAGACACTATAACAATTAATGATTCAGGCAAGAATCATACATGAGGGCTAAAACCCAGTTTGTTGGTAAATAATATATCCATCAATTTTCAAAGTATGGTATTATAAATTACTAAGTGCCAAAAATAGCCTAGTAAGAGGGAAATTGGAAGACACTGCTTCAACCAAATGCTCAACGTTAACATGACTAATTGTTGGATAGTATGCCAGCTCCCCCTGGCTTCTGCTTAACCAAGCACCAGTATGCCTATATAGGGATTGGTTTGATCCCATTCAAAGCGGTCTATTTACATAAATCACTTTTACATTTACATAAAGCGCCACACTGCCTCCAGGGCATTAGTGGTTTAGTGGTAAAATTCTCACCTGCTCCGCCCCCTCTCCTTGTCACACCCTGATCCTCTCCTTTTCACACCCTGATCTTCCACCAGTCACTTTTCGCTCCACCCTCTCTATGTCACATCCTGTTTCCACCCTACTTGGAGAGTATAAAAACAGCTGCTCTTCTGATTAAACACACTTGGAAATTGCTTTCCGGCTCCAAGAGTTCCAGAGTGTATCTCCTGCGAAGTTAGTGCGGAACGAGTTCCTGATCCCTCTCCCACACAGCAGCCTAGATGAGCTCCAGTTGAGTTCTCTCCAACCCAGAGAGCACTAGCTCAGGAAGAAGCACCCTCAGGCTATCCTGGCAACTAATAACAGTAAAAATGACAATGTAACCTCTAATGTGATACACTGGGAAGGAAATGTTTACTGTGGAACTTTCTGATGGAAACTGATTATCTTGAATCAAATCATGAGGATATTATCAGATAGCTACATTTGAGAAATATTCTGTAAAATAATTACCCTGGATTCATCAAAAGATCAATGCCATTAAAGACAAAAAATAAAAATAAAGTCAGGGGAATCTGCCCAGATTAAAAAGGGATTAAGGGAATTTGCAACTAAAGGCAATTTGTAATCCTTAATTTATCCTGAACAATTTATTGAATTAAAATATAAAACAATATAAAAGCTGCTACTGGGACAGTTAAAATTTTTGAATTTGTATAGTATTTGAGATAATAGAATTATATCAGTGTTGCAGTTTCTGAGTCAGAGAGCCATTCTATAAGACAATCTTGATTTTTAAGAATTGCATGTTGATAACACTAAGTACTGAAGTGTCCTGTACACTGTATTATTCAAGTAGCTTACTATAACAGTATTTACTACAAGTTTATGAGGCGCTGTCAATGGGTGTCCTTATATATGTTCATTATAAATTGTGACATTATTTTTTCATTGTTATTTATTCATTTATTTTTATTTTATCGATACCAGGGTTATTACTGGAACTCAGTGCTGGCACTATGAATCCGTGGCTCCTGGCAGCATTTTTGCCCCTTTCCATTTCTTTTTTTCTCTCTCTAGTTTTTAGAATATTTTAATTTATTTATAAAAAGGAAACGTTGTCAAAACCATAGGATAAGAGGGGTACAACTCCACACAATTCCCACCATCAGAACTCGATATCCCCTCTTCTCCCCTCCCCTGATAACTTACCTATTCTTTAACCCTCTGGGAGTATGGACCCAAGGTCATTGTGAGATGCAGAAGGTGGAAGGTCTGGCTTCTGTAATTGCTTCCCCATTGAGCATATTTGGGAGCTACTCTCTTCCTGATCCAGTTTTCTGGTCCTTTATGCAGCCATAACATTATCTCCCTAGACAATAACTTGGATCCACCTGCATATCAAATTTCAGGCTCAGTTTTTTTTAATTAAACAGGACACAGAGAAATTGAGAGATGGTGGGAAGATAAAGAAAGGGAGAGAAGGGACTGGGTGGTGGCACACCTGGTGGAGTGCAAATGTTACAATGCATAAGGACTAAGGGTTGAGCATCCAGTCCTCACGGCAGGAGAAAAACTTCACAAGTGGTGAAGCCAGGCTGTAGGTATCTCTCTATTTCTCTCCCTCTCTATTACTTCTTTCCCTCTTGATTTCTGGCTGTCTGTAACCAATAAATAAATCAAGATAATTTTTTTAAAAAGGAGAAAAAGATATCTGCAGACCTGCTTCACCACTAGTAAAGTGGACCTCCTGCAAGTGGGAAGTGAAGGCTTGAACTCAGGTCCTTGCACTTGGTAATACGTGTGCTTAACTGAGTGTACCACCACCCAGCCCCCAAATTATTTTTCAAACTAAAATGTTGGGAAATGGAAGGAGCACATATGTACACTGTCATACCTTCCAGGTGTGATGTGAATTATGAATCCAGATGTACAGAACAGAGGTTGATATAGTCATTCTGCTATTTCAAACCAGTTCTGCACCAGAGAGAGGATATACTCATAAAGTTGCCTACTTAAGGACTCTTTTTTAAATTTTTTTTATTTAAGAAAGGATTAATTAACAAAACCATAGAGTAGGAGGGGTACAACTCCACACAATTCCTACCACCCAATCTCCAAATCCCACCCCCTCCCCTGATAGCTTTCCCATTCTCTATCCCTGTGGGAGCATGGACCCAGGGTCATTGTGGGTTGTAGAAGGTGGAAAGTCTGGCTTCTGTAATTGCTTCCCCGCTGAACATGGGCATTGACTGGTCAGTCCATACTCCCAGTCTGCCTCTCTCTTTCCCTAGTAGGGTGGGTCTCTGGGGAAGCAGAGCTCCAGGACACATTGGTGGGGTCTTCAGTCCAGGGAAGCCTGGCTGGCATCCTGATGACATCTGGAACCTGGTGACTGAAAAGACAGTTAACGTACAAAGCCAAACAAATTGTTGAGCAATCATGGACCCAAAGCTAGGAATAGTGGAGAGGAAGTGTTAGGGGGATACTCACTGCAAACTCCAGTGTACTTCTGCTTTCAGGTATATATTTTGCAGTAGTTTATGGAACTAATGTGAACATATGCTCTCTCTCACATAAACTGGTGTATATCTAGGTTTTGGGACTTTGTTAGAAAGTGAACCACCTGAGATGGAATTAGAGTATACTATGAAAGGAAAGGTCTCTTCTGAGTAATGAAGCTGAAGGGTTGTCATTCCACACCTGAAGTCTCTGGACACAGTCTGAAGTGAAGCATGTTGAGGTGGCAATCATTGTGTTGATTAGGTTGCGATTGGCAGATGCAATATTATTTGATATGGATTGGGAGAGGCATACGGGAAAGTGGGCCCTATCCAAGGGTTCCAGGACTGGGGGAAGTAGAGGCTCTATAGTGGAGATGTGAGGTTCCTGCTGTCTTAGGGTTCCAAAAGACAACTGATAGTTAACGTTATCATCACATTATTTGGTAATTGGGTTAACTTTAAAAAGTCCTTTTGTTAGGGTTTGCTGTACAGTACCCAGTATCTTGTATATATCTGTGCTATTGGTTGCTTCTGATCTACTTGGTCTAGGCTTTTGAGAGATTCTGCATATCAATTACACAGCCTATATATTAAAAAGATTCAGTCTGTGTTTTAAAAAACTTTGAGACATACAATTAATTTTCCCCCTCTCATATTAATTAACTAGTGATCTATATGACTACATTTTACTAGGAGTGTACATAAACACCACCACCAAAAGACTTTGACCCATCCCTCCCACCTACTCCCACCCCCCACTGGCCCAGCTTTCTCAGCCATTCATCTGTAGTGAAGGTTCTCTTTATATCCTCTTCCTATTTTTGGATGGGGTCATTTGCTTTTTTAGTGCTACCTTTGTTGAGCTCTTTGTATATTTTGGTGATTAGTCTCTTGTCTGATGTTTGTCATTTGAAGATCTTCACCCATTTGGTGAGGGGTCTCCTTGTTTGTGTGATAGTTTCTTTGGCTGTGCAGAAGCTTTTTAATTTGATGTAGTCCCATTGAATTGTTTCTGCTTTCGTCTTCCTTGCAATTAGGTTTGTTTCATGAAGGATGTCCTTGAGGTTTAGGTGGAAAGGTGTTCCACCAATGTTTTCCTCTAAGTATTTGAATGTTTCTGTTTTAACATTCATGTCTTTGATCCATTTGAAGGTGATTTTTGTTTCTGGTGAGAAAAGGTGGTTCAATTTCATTCTTCTGCATGTTTCAACCCAGTTTTACCAGTAACATTTATTGAAGAGAGACTTATTCCTCCATTTAATACTTTGGGCCCCTTTATCAAAGATTAGATGTCCATAGGTGTGGGGGTTTAGTTTGGGCTTTCAATGCTGTTCCATTGGTCTGTGGGCCTATATTTGTTCCAGTACCAAGCTGTTTTGATGATGATGTCCTTATAATATAGCTTGAGATCTGGGAGTGTGATGTCTCCATTTCTGTTTCTTTTCCTCAAGATTTTTTTTGTTGATTCTAGGTGTTTTCTAGTTCCAGATAAATTATTTTAGTTTTTGTTCTATTCTCTTAAAGAAGCTTGGTGGAACCTTGATGTGTATTGCAATAAATTTATAGATGGCTCAGGGGAGACTATTCATTTTGATGATATTTATTCTTCCAATCCATGAGCATGGGATGTCTTTCCATTTCTTGGTATCATTTTATATTTCCTTGAATAGTGACTCATAGTTTTCACTATACTAGTCTTTCACATCTTGGGTCAGCTTCATTCCTTGGTATTTTATTGATTTTGCTGCAACAGTGAATGATAGTGATTCTGGATGTCTTCTTCAGATTTAGTGTTAGCATAAAGAAATGCCACTGATTTTTGTACATTGATTTTGTAGCCTGACACCTTGCTATATTGCCTAGTAACTTCCAGTAGTTTTCTGCTGGATTCTTTAGGTTTTTCTAGGTATACTAAAATATCATCTGCAAATAGTGAGAGCTTGCCTTCTTCCCTTCCAATATGTATTAATTTAATTTCTTTCTCTTGCCTAATTGGTATGGCAAGAACTTCCAATACTATGTTGAAGAGTCATGGTGATACTGGACAGTCTTATCTAGTCCCCAATCTGAGGGGGAATACTTTCAGCTTCTGTCAATTGAGAATGATGTTGGATGTAGGTTTGCTATATATGGATTCCGGTGTCTTGAGGAATTTTCCATCCATTTCCATTCTTGTAGTGTTTTAAGCATGAATGGTTGTTGGATTTTGTCAAAGGCTTTCTCTGCATCTATTGAAATAATCATGTAGTTTTTGGTTTTGCTTTTACTGATGTGATGAACAACATTGATTGACTTACATAAGTTGAACCAGCCTTCCATTCTTGGGATAAATCCCACTTGGTCGTGATGAACAATCTTTTTGATATACTGCTGTATCTGATTGGCCAGGATCTTGTTTGATATTTTGGCATCTATGTTCATCAGAGGTATTGATCTGTAGTTTTCCTTTTTTTGTGTGTGTGTGTCCCTATCTGCTTTTGGTATCAGGTTTATGTTGGCTTCATAGAAGGTGGAAGGAAGTGTTCCTGTTAATCCAATCTTGTGGAAGTGTTGGTATGCTTCTAGTTATGCTTCTGGGATCCTTCTGTTACATTGCTTGACGTTATGGTCTATTTACATGGTCATTCTGTTACATTGGTTTGGTCTCACTCCCCCTGCCTCTGGGAGATTTTGGTTTAGTCTTTGCCTTTTTTGTGTTTCTTGCTTCTCCCTCCCCCCCCCCCCCCACATACTTCCTGGGTTCCGGGTGCTGCAGCTGGAAGAGAGAGATGGAGGAGCCCATTGTGTTGTGATTAGGTTGTTGGACTGCTTGCCTGCTCGTGAATAAAGATTAAACTGCATTCTCAGCTCAGCCATGAGTTTCTGGTCATCTCTGTCTCCTGCCTGTGATGCCAGCCCTGCAAAAACAACATAATGGCACCTGAACAGGGACAAAAATCTCGGCTCCACACACATGCAACAGACCAAAGAAGATCAGATAAGTAAAGCCACAACGGCCTGCCTTTCTACTTATGGAGAGGTTTCTAAAAGCCTCTATTCTTTCTTTATAAGACAGTTTCTCAGTCTCTGGAACATTTTGTTATAGGCCACCCTTTGGTTTCTGCCCACCGCTGGCCTGCAGGAGCCTGCTTGCCACCGCATGGTGCGGGGCGCTGGGCACAGACCTCCTCTGCGCTGCTCAGCTGCCAGGAGCAGGGTGATGGGCACGGTGGGCAGAGCTGCAGCCCATCCTGGCCCCAGGCCCGGGGCACGTCAGCCCCTGCCTTCTGCATGGCCGGCCCACCAACCCTCCTGCTATGAAGTCTGGGAAGATCCCAGACCACCGGGAGACAGTGGGCTCCCTGCCAGGACTGGGCGCCCTGGCCGAGATCCCAAGATATGCTCTGAAGGCAGAGGAGCTAGAATACGCAGAGATCCATGCAGTGATCACAACCTGCAATTCCTGGAGCTGAAGTTGCGCAAGAAGCCATTGCCAGACAACACACCCCCCAAACAACTAAGACAGTACAGATCTAAATTTGTGTTTAAAATGACATGTCTTTGTAACAAAAGTTTTTCTCCTTGTGTATTGAAGACCATGTTTATGTGTGTGTTTGAAGTTTGGTAAACATTAACTTTAAGGTTAAAATGTAACTTTAAGACTACATTCTTACCAGGCAAAGTTAAATGAGAAAGGTTTTCAACATAATTCTCATAAAGGTAAAATTAACTTACATTTAAAGTCTGAGGTAAAAATTAGTTAAAAATCAATATATTTTAACTAACTTGGTCTAAAAACCCTGCGCACACCTAGGGTGTGTCTCCATCTTATACGCGTGTAACAAAAGGTTAAATAAGATGTTATTGATATGTAAAGCTCTCAAATACCTTCTTAATTAAGAATGATAGATTGCACAATGATTATGCTAATGATTTTCCTGCCTGAGGCTCTAACAGTGGTTCTTTGCCTTACCACATGTTATTGCGATTAAATTGGTTAAGAAGCCTTAAAATGAAATGAAAAAGACCTTCCAAATTTATAAAGATACTTAAAACAATTATAATCATCGAGTTATCAATTATAGTAAACTTCTAACTTGTTACAAATTTTATTTTTTTACAAGTAAGTAAATTGCAGTTGTCAAGTTCTCTACAGAAAAGCAGAATTCCAGCGGCTGGCCTTCTTCATGCAATGTTCCACCCCCTGGCATTCTTCCGTGGACATCTGCTTTGGACTGGCACTTCCATTGGACTCACTGATACACCTTTTGGACACTTTGCACAAAACTACAGTAGCTTCCCTTTATGCTGCTGGGTTTCTCAAAGACTGACTGCAGCCAGTTGCCTTGGGACTCTAGGCCATACCCTCCCTCCTTGCTAGGTAATGCCCACAGAGGCAGGAAATGCCTGTTGAGGCAAGAACAGCCCACAGAGGCAGGAAATGTCCTTTAGCTTGATAAAGCCTTGCCCACAGAAGCAAGAAACGCTCCCCTCAGGCCTTCCCTTGGCATTACACCGGTTCTTGTTGCTTGCTTACTTGTTCCTCCATGTTTGTGCCAGTTTCTTTTTTTTAAAAAATATGCCTGTATGATATAGGTTTCTGTTCACCCCACACTCCTGATACTATGGTCAGTTAGTTAAAAAGAAAAGGGGGAATTTTTGGTATGCTTCTAGTTCTGCTTCTGGGATCCCTTCTGTTACATTGCTTGATGTTGTGGTCTATTTACATGGTCATTCTGTTACATTGGTTTGGTCTCACTCCCCCTGCCTCCAGGAGATTTTGGTTTCTTGCTTCTCCCCACCCCCTATCCTACATACTTCCTAGGTTCTGGGCACTGTGGCTGGAGGAGAGAGATGGACGAGCCCATTGTGTTGTGATTAGGTTGTTGGACTGCTTGCCCACTCATAAATAAAGATTAAACTGCATTCTCAGCTCAGCCATGAGTTTCTGGTCGTCTCTGTCTCCGGCCTGTGAAGCCAGCCCAGCAAAAACAACAGTGGTCCATTAGCCTGTATGATAGTTTTCCATCTTTTCACTTTAAGCCTGAGTTTGTCGTGTTGGGTCAAGTGGGATTCTTGCAAGCAGCTTATGGCTGTTTTTTTTTTTTTTTTCTGAACCATCCCCCCACTCTGTGCCTTTTAGTGGGTGAATTTAATCCATTTTCATTTATTGATATTATGAATTTAATGTATTGTAGTGCCATTATTCAACAAGTATTTATTTTCTCTGATATATGGCAAGTATTATAGTGATGTTCTTGTTTATAAGAGGTCTTTTAGAACCTCTTTCAGGAAAGGCTTGGTGATGGTTGCCTCCTTTAACTATTGTCTGTCTGAGAATGTTTTGATCCTTCCATCTAGTTTGAATGAAAGTATAGCAGGATATATTATCATTGGTTGAAACCCTTTTTCATTCAGGGCTTTATATATATCTTGCCATTCTCTTCTGGCTTTTAGAGTTTGGATGGAGAAGTCTGATGATAATCTTATGGCTTTTCCCCTATATGTGACTTTTTGCTTTTTCCCTTGCAGCCTTTAGTATCCTTTCTTTATCCTTACTTCTTTTCATTGTAACTATGATTCTGTTTGTGACTTTCTAGACCTCTTGAATATTAATTCCCTTTCTGCTGTTTAGACCTGGGAAATATTCTTCCATTATTCTAGAATATTTACTTCCCCTTCCTCTCTTTCTTCCCCTGGTAGGTCAATTATATGAATGTTACTTCTTTTGAGATCATCCCATATGTCTCTGTTGTTGTTTTCAGTGTCTCTCAATCTCTTTTTAGCTATTTTACCTCTTTCTTAGTTTTCTCTAGCTCACCCTCTGTTTGACCTATTATGTTTTCTGCTTCTATTAATCTGATTTCACTTCTCTCAGCTTCTTTCTTCATTTGTCTTCATTTCTGTAATTATTAGGTTTACTATTGCTTACATACTTTTCTTATCTATGGTTACTTCTGACTGATTTGTAGTTTCTTCTGGGCTCCTGTCCTGATTCATTACAGTTAGCAGTTTTATTTGCTTTTGCTTTAACCATTTTTTTAACTGATATGGTTTTTATTTTTCTGTTCTGTCATTCTTCATTTGTTGTGTTTTGAGTACAAGCTATACTATACTAAAGACCTGTATGACAAGTGCAGTCACGAACCTCAGAAATTACAATAGTATCTGAAGCAAGGATTGATGCAGTTCAACCAATACCATTTAGCCAAATAACACCTCTGGTCCAATAAAAATTAACAACAAGCAATACCAAAAGAAAGAGACCGGAAAAAAGGGAAAACAAGAATAGACAATTATGAAAATATACTCTCCACTATAAATTCTGGGGACAGAAAGGGAGTAAAGGGAAGTAGAGAAGACACACACACACACACACACACTCTGAGTCAGATTTCTTCCCCAAAATAATTCACAAGTGAGTACCAGTGAATTCACAAAACAAAAGAAGGAGGAAAGAAGAAAAGAATAAAAAAGAAAGGAAAAAAAAAAGAAAGGAGAAAAAAGGAAGCACAGTGAAAGGAAAGAGTTTTTTGTTGTTTTTGTTAATTTTGAAAAATTAACTAAGAGGAGGGAAAACTGAGTGGAGATAAGAGGTAGAGTTAAACAAGTTCCTCTCACAATGGATAAGACACCCAGTCATGTAGCAATGGAAAAAAACAACAACAGTTAATTTTGGTCAACCTGAAGAACGTATATGGAAAAGGGACATGTGTATATAATAATAGTAGTAATAAAGTAAAATAGAATAAAATAGAGTAGAAAACATATAACAGTCAGTCTGAAGCTTGGACTTCTCAATTGGCTGCAGGTAGCCCGAGCAAAGACAGCCCAAACAAACAAACAAACAAATCCTCCAGGTAGTCTTTCCCAGGCAGGGATGAGGCTCTGATTGGTCAGGTATTTTGTCATTCAAATAGAGCTCAAGCCACTTAAAAAAAAGAGAGAAATTAAAAAGGAAGAGACTTGGAATGACATCACTAGTGAGCCATGAATCTTGGTAAAGAAAATAGCTCAGCTAGGAGCCTGCTAGTTGCAACTGTGCTGCCTCTGGTGGCTGGTACTGGGGTGGGGGTCGGAGTGAGTTCAGAAATAATCAAGGGATTTTCCTTTGTCCCCCTGACTTCCATTTTTCAGCCCAAGGGAGAGTTATTGGACTGTATTTTTGTGTCACTCTGACCAGCCCTTGTTCACCCTCCTACAGACATCCCAGTATCTACCCTATCCAGCAGATCTCAGACTGCAAGTTGCTGACTCTTGGAACTCACAGAAGCTGCTGCTCCAAAGTCACAATCTTGGCTCTGCCCCCCACTTAAGGACTCTTTATACACCAAACACAAAACAGTCCAGACACAAGCCAACAATCAGCCCATTACAATGAAAATACAGGAGGCATTATAACTTGAATTTTATGCAGTTGTTACAAAGAATGCCTCTGGCAGGATGGTGGGTTAGATATGGCAAACAACCTTGAAACCAACAAAAAATATTGTATTTAGAAAAAAGATAAAAGCCTTGAAAATGTATGATGTGCTGGCAAGAAAGTAAATTATACTTGGAGGACAGTAGCTGATTATTACTATCTCCAGAAAGGAGACAAGAGCAGGGAAGTTGGTTCTACCTGCAAGGCATCTGACAGCCAAGTACATTTGAGCTTCAGTTTTAGAGTCTCCAGGGACACAAAGAGAAAGTTAATCTCAGAATCTGTCCAAGTCTTAAATCTATTAGGAATTCTTCCCACATAAAACTGGACCCCAAAGGGCTATACCCCAATATAAGAGGAAATGGAAAAGAATCCACCATCATTGGTTTCATGGCCATTGTCCATTAAAAAAAAACTACCCTGAATTTGATAGCCAGATATTTCAATATTATGTGCTGAATTTACATTACCACCTAGTCTGAAAAACCTCAAACTGAGAATGCAGTGTAAAGTAGTCCTCATTGGAAATGTTATCAAAAACTAGCAGAAGCAAAAGGAAATAATCTCACCTTGCATACAGATTGCAAAATATTCCCATGAAGATTCAAGAAAATATAAGCTCATTCAAAAATTGTAAACTTGGCACCGGATGTTGGTGCACCTGGTTGAGTGCACATGTTACAATGTGCAAAGACCTAGGTTTGAGGCCCTTGTACCCACCTCCAGGGAGAAAGCTTTGTGAGTGGTGAAGCAGAGTTGCAGGTGTCTATCTCCATCACCCCCTTCCCTCTCAATTTCTGGCTGTCTCTATCAAATAAGCAAATACAGATAATAAAAATTGTGTAAAGAAACTTAAAAAAATATAAGCTCACAGGGACAGCCAGCACAGTGAAGTGAATTAACAAAAACAACAGGGTACAGCTAACAATGGCTATATGTATGACCTTAACTAGATACAGAATACAATGTAAGTATATTCACTTTGTTTATGGAAGTGAAGATCCCAAAGATGAATAGACTAGAATATCAGTTTACCAACAAATTAGAAAATACCTATTATGAATGTAAAAATTAAATGATGAGGGGGGCAGGTGGTGATGCACATGGTTGAGTGTACATATTACAATGTGCAAGGACCTGGGTTCTAGCCACTGGTCCCCACCTACAAGGGGGAAGCTTCTCAAGTGGTGAAGCAGTACTGATGGTTTCTCTCTGTTTCTCTTTCTCTCTATCTTTCTTGTTTTCTCTTTCTCATTCTTTCTTGATTTTTGGCTGTCCCTATCCAATAAATAAAGGTAATAAAAATTTTAAAAAATGATGAGGATTAGAATAAAAATGAAACAGACGGGTGTAATATCATATAACATACAGCTGAAGAAGTATGGTCAACCTATATGCAAATATACATATATATATATATGTCTATATATACATTTCTTCTTCTAGCGTTTGCCCTTCTTCCGTAGCCAGTCAACAGCGTCAGGTTGAGGCTGATGTAAAGTTTCAAGACCTCCTTTGAATCTGGAGAGGTGGCAGTCGTTGACTATGTGGGTCATAGTCTGTCTGTAGCCACAGGGGCAGTTTGGGTCGTCTCTGGCTCCCCAGTAATGGAACATAGCGGTGCACCGGCCATGGCCTGTTCGATAGCAATTGAGGAGGGCCCAATCATAACGTGCTAGGTCAAAGCCGGGTTGATGCTTGCAGGGGTCTGTGATGAGGTGTTTGTTCTTTACCTCAGCTGACTGCCAACTCTGTTTCCAAGAGACTGGAACAGAGAAGTTCAGTGTAGGCATAGGAGACCAGATTGGATGACGAGACATCAAGCGTTGAACAGGGTGGGTGAAGATATCTGCGTATATTGGCAGGTCCGGTCGAGCTTAGATGTGGGAAATGAACTTAGATGATGCCGCATCCCGACGAATATCTGGCGGGGCGATGTTGCTAAGAACTGGCAGCCATGGAACTGGGGTGGAACGGATGGTTCCAGAAATTATCCTCATGGAGGAATATAATTTGGAATCGACCAAGTGGACATGGGGCCTATGGAACCATACAGGGGCACCGTATTCTGCAGTGCAATAGCAGAATGCCAGAGATGATGATCGTAGTGTGGAAGCGCTTGCACCCCATGAGGAGCTGGCCAGTCTTGCAATGATATTATTCCTCGTGCCCACCTTTGCTGCAGTTTTTATGAGATGTTTGTGAAATGACAGAGTGCGATTGAGAATAACGCCAAGATAGACTGGCTGGGCTTCATGCTGGATTCTCATATCGCCAAGCTGCACATTAAGTTCACACGAGGCCGAGGCATGGTGTAGATGGAAAACAGATGATACCGTTTTTGCAGTGCTAGGGATTAGTCGCCATTTTTTACAGTAATCAGATATCAGAGACATGTCTTTCGTGATTGTTTCCTCGAGGATGTCGAACTTGGATGCCTGAGTTGCACAGCAGATACATATAGATACATGAAAACATTATTCAAAACAGAACTTAGAGACAGAGAAATGGAAAACTGCATGACAGTGAAAGCTGATATGAAATGAACTTAAATATACCATTCATCTAATGAGAAATGGTGAAATCTGTAAAATCTGAGGAAAGAAGCAACACATTTTGATTCAGAAATGTACCAAGTAGAGAAGACTAAAATAAGACACAATTTTCAGATAACTAGAGATTGTTTACAAATTTATAATAATTAGATGACAAATAATTGGTTTGTAAAATATACACCAGTTATTGTATATTTTCTCCTTAGTAACTTCCTACACTCAACAAAAGGAACAACTTCCATGTTTATTTATTTAATCCATTTTAAATTTATCATTGTATACAATATGAACAAGATATAATTTAATTTTTTCTGGAGATCCACACTGTTCATCAACATCTATTGAAAACCCCATCAATCTTTTTTACATTTTGCTCACAAAGTATCTTTGAATATTAGATTTGATTTTGCATTTTTTTAATTTTAATTTATTTATGAAAAGGAAACATTGACAAAATATACTATAAGAGGGGTACAAATCCACACAATTCCCACCACCATAACTTTGTATCCCACCCCATCCCCCATAGCTTTCCTATTCTTCAACCCTCTGGGAGTATGTACCTAAGGTCATTGTGGGATGCAGAAGGTGGAAGGTTTGGTTTCTGTAGTTGCTTCTCTGATAAACATGGGTGTTGACAGGTCAATCCATACTGCCATCTGGCCTCTCTCTTTCCCTAGTGTGGTGGGTTTCTGGGGAATTGGAGCTCCAGGACACATTGGTGGGGTTGCCTGTCCACGGAAGTCTGGTTGGCATCATGGTAGCACCTGTAACTTGGTGGCTGAAAAGAGTTAACATAAAAAGCCAAACAAGTTGTTGACTAATCTGAACACTGTAATAGTGAAGATTAAGAGTTGGGGGAGGTGTCTCCTTTTTGTAGATACCTAGCAGGTGTTGGTATGCTTCTAAAAACCCCTTCTGTTTCATTTGGTTTAAATCCCCCCTGCTTAACACTGCATTCTATTTACATAACCACTTCATTCTATTTACATAACCTCTGTTAACAAGCACCACCTTCCCTCCAGGGCATTGGTGGTTTAGTGGTAGAATTATCACCTGCTCCGCTCCCTCTCCTTGTCATACCCTGATTTTCACTAGTCACTTTTCTTTCCACCCTCTCTGCATTGCATCCTGTTCCCACCCTACTGGGCTAGTATATTTATAAAGACAAGATTGTTTGTAGTTAGTTAGTTTAGTTTAGCTTAGCTCGGCTTAGATTGTGCTGCATCCTGCATGAATCAAGAGATACTGCGTACAGCTCAACCATGAGTCCCTGGTTGTCTGTTACCCACCCGTGAAGCCAGCCCAGCAAAAACAACATAGCCCGGCAAAAACAACAAGCAGGCATATTTTAGTTATATTCCAAAGGGCCTGTGGCTATACTAGTTTTTGTTTTCCCTGAGCCTGAAATCTGATGTGCAGGTGGATTCAAGTTATTGTCTGGGAATATGATGTCATGGCTGGACAAAAGACCAGAAGGATGGACCAGGGAAGAGAGTAGCTCCCAAATATGGGAAAGTTGTACAAATATTGTTGACTGTGAACCTGATTGATTTGAAGTGATATGGGGCCCATATTCAGCCTATACGACCTCTGTATCCTTGTAGATCTGAGTTTACATTCTGTAGTCATGAGTAGGAATGCTCCAAGCTGCCCCAATATCAGGACCCGTCTTCCTCAGGTGTAGCATAGAGTATGTTGTCCAGCCTCCTTTTGTTAGCATTTGCTGTATCAGACACAACATCACCATAATTTATGTCTTTCCACATTATTTGTATATAGCTGTGCCACTGGTTGATTCTGTTCTCCATGGTCTAAACTTTTTATTTTTTATTTTTTTATTTTTATTTTCATTTTTTGCCTCCAAGATTATTGCTGGGACTCAGTGCCTGCACCATGCATCCACTGCTCCTGGAGGCCGTTCCCCCCCTTTTGTTGCCCTTGTTGTTGTAGCTTTGTTATGGTTATTATTGTTGTTGTTGATGTTTCTCCTTGTTGGATAGGACAGAAAGTGAGAGAGGAGGGGGAGAGAAGGATAGACACCTGCAGACCTGCTTCACCACCTGTGAAGCGACTCCCCTGCAGTTGGGGAGCCAGGGGCTCTAACTGGAATCCTTACTCGAGTCCTTGCACTTTCCGCCACATATGCTTAACCTGCTATGTTATCACCTAACCCCCTGGTCTAAGCTTTTAAGAGAGTCAACATATAAAAGACTCAGACTATGGTATGTACATTAAGAAGTTTGAGACATTCAATTTTTCTCCTCTTGGAATGATACACCTGGTAAGCTAGGAATCTTGCTAAAGAAAATAGCTCAGCTGGGCACCTGGTAGCAGCAGCTGTCAGCCCCTGTAGGATGGCTCTTGGGTGGGTGGGAGGGGTGAGGTAAAAAATAATCAAAATATTTTCCTTCTTTTTCCCCCCTGGCCTCCATTTACCAGCCCAAGAGTGGGTTATAGGACTTCTCTTTGGTGTCACCCTGACCACCACTTGTTCATTTTCTTACTGATGGCCCAGTATCCTATCCTATCCAGAGTATCTCAGGTCACAAGCTGCTGCTTTTTGGATCTCACATCAGCTGCTGCTTTCAAGTCACCATCTTGGCTCCACCCCTAGATATTTCTTATAATTGGTTATTTTTGCTCAGACTAACTGCAACCAATCTGGAGCAGTACAAGAAGCAGACTGACTATTAGGGTTTATACTCAATTTTATTTTATTATTATTACTATTACTATACATGCATGACCCTTTTCCCTCATTCTTCTAGTTAACCAAAATTAACTTTTTTTTTTTCAAATGATAAGTGATTGGGTGTCCTATCCGTTGTGAGAGGAACTTGTTTCTCTCTTCCTCTTCCCTCCACTTTCCTTTTTATCTCTTAACTAATTAACGAAATACTCATTCTTTTCACTGCTTTTTTATCTTTTCTTCCTTCTTTTGTTTTCTGAATTCACTGATACTCATTTGTGAATTATTTTGTAGAAGAAATCTGACTCAGTATGGACTCTGTGTATATGCATGTCATGTCTCTCTTTTATACTTCCCTTTCTCCTCATGCTATTCCTAGAATTTACAGTGAACAGTAAATTTGTGTAATTGTCTATTCTTGCTTTCCTTTTTTTCCTTTTTCTTTTGGTTTTGGTTGCTATTTTTTCTTGGATTGATGGTGCTGTTTGGCTAACTGGTATTGGTTTAACTGCACTTCAGTTGCTATTTTTGTAATTTCTGAGGTTGGTGACTACATTTGAAAGGGCTTTAGTATAGTGTTGCTTGTACTCAAAACCCAATAACTGAAGAATGACAGAACAGAAAAATAAAAACTTCATCAATAAAAAAACTGCTACCACAATGAATAAGAACATGAGCCTAGAAGAAACTCCCAATCAGTCATAAGTAACCATAGATAAGAAAAGTATGCAAGCAATAATAAACCCAATAACGACAGAAATGAAGACAACTATGGAGGAAAGGGCTATCAGAATTAGAGAAACAACAGATGAGACCCTCAAAGAAAACACAAGCTACCTTGAGATAATTAGAGAACTGAAACCTGAAAAAGTTGAGCTAAAAGTCCAATTAGCAGAACAAGCTAATGCTATAACTGAACTGAAGAAATAAACCCAGGGAAGGGAAAACAGGCTAACAGGAGCAGAAAACAGAATTAGCCAGATAGAGCATGAACTAGAGTAAACTATGAAAGAGGTAAAAGAGCTCAAAAAGAGATTGAGAGACATTGAAAACAACAACAGAGACATATGGGATGATCTCAAAATAAGTAATATTCTTATTATTGGCTCCCTGAGGTAGAAAGAGAGGAAGAGTAAACATTCTATAGGAAATAATAGAAGAAAATTTCGAAATCTAAACAATGGAAAGGACACTAAGATTCAAAAGGCCCAGAGAGTCCCAAACAGAATCAACTCAGACCTGATAACACCAAGACACATCATAGTTACAATGAAAAGAAGTAAGGATAAAGAAAGAATCCTAAAGGCTGTAAGAGAAAAAAATCACATGCAGGGGAAAACCCATAAGACTATCAGCAGGTATCTCCACTCAGACTCTAAAAGCCAGAAGAGAATGGCAAAATATATATTGAGCCCTGAATGAAAAAGGATTTCAACCAAGGATAATACATCCTGCTAGACTTTCACTAGATAGAGGGATCAAATATTCTCAGACAGACAACAGTTAAAGGAGGCATCCATCACCAAGCCTTTCCTGAAAGAGGTACTAAAAGACCTTTTATAAACGAGAACAACACCATAACACTTGCCATATATCAGAGCAAATAAAAATGGTTGAATAATGGCACTACAATACATTAAATCCATAATATCAATAAATGTCAATGGCTTAAACTCACCCATTAAAAAGCATAGAGTGGGAGGATGGTTCAGAAAACAAAACCCAACCATAAGCTGCTTGCAAGAATCCACCTGACCCAACAAGACCAACTCAGACTTAAAGTGAAAAGATGGAAAACTATCATGCAGGCTAACAGGCCACAAAAAAAGACAGGAAGAACCACTCTCATCTCTGTCACCATAGACTTTAAATTAAATAAAGTAATAAAAGAAAGTCAAGGCCATTACATAAAGATTAGAGGTTCAATAAACTGAGAAGATTTAACAATTATTAACATCTATGAAATCAGTGAGGGCCCATCTAAATACATCAAACACCTACTGAAAGAACTACACAAATACATCAATAGTAATACAATAATAGTGGGAGACTTCAACACCCACTCATACTTAGGTCAATGAAGCAGAGGATCAACAAAGAAATGAGATAGAGCATATGTTCACACATATCCATAAACTAGGGCAAAATATATACCTGAAAGCAAAAGTATACAATAGTCTGCAGTGAGTACCTCCAATACTTCATCTGCACTATTCTAGCCTTTAGGTCCATAATTGTTCAACAATTTGTTTGGCTTTGTATGTTAACTCTCTTTTCTGCCACCAGGTTCCAGATGCCAGCAGGATGCCGACCAGACTTCCCTGGACAGATGACCCCACCAATGTGTCCTGGAGCTCTGCTTTCTTAGAGACCCACCCTACTAGGGAAAGAGAGTGTCAGGCTGGGAGTATGGATCAATGGACCAGTCAATGCCCATGTTCAGCTGGGAAGCAATTACAGAAGACAAACCTTATACCTTCTGCAACCCACAATGATCTTGGGTCCATACTCCCAGAGGGATAAAGAATGGGAAAGCTATCAGGGGAGGGGATGGGAGTTGTACCCTGTACCTGTGTGGAGTTGTACCCATCCTATCCTACAGTTTTGTTAATGTCTCCTTTTTAAAATAAGTAAATAATAATAAAAAGAAACAAGAGAATTAAATGATGAGATGGACAGACTAGACCTCCCAGACATTTTCAGAGTTCTTCACCCCAAAAACTGGAATACATATTCTTTTCAAATCCACACACACACACCCTCAAGGATAGGCCACATTTTAGTCCACAATGACAGTATCAACAAATTCAAGATCATTGAAATCACCCCAAGTATCTTCTCAGACCACAGTGGAGTAAAGCTAACATTCAGCAACAAACAGAAAATTACTAAAAGTAACAGAATTTGGAAACTCAACAACATTATGCTTAAGAACTACTGGGTCATAAAGGCATTCAAAAAGAAATTCAAATGTTCCTGGAAACAAATAAATATGATTGCAGAAGTTATCAAAATATTTGGGGCACAGCTAAAGCAGTACTAAAAAGGACACTCATAGCCATAAAATCACACATTAGAGAACATGAAAAAGCTCAAATAAACTACCTCACTGCACACCTTATGGACTTAGAGAAGAGGAACAAAGTAAACCTAAAGCAACCAGTTATTAAGAATCATCTCAACAACAAAAGTTCTGGACCAGATGGCTTTGCAAAGAAATTCTACTAAAACCTCAGGAAACAGTTAATAGCTACACTTCTAAAGCTCTTCCACAAGATGGAAGAAACAGGAACACTCCCACCTTCTATGAAGGCAACATCACCCTGATACCAAAATAAGATAGGGACACAACAAAAACAGAAAACTACAGATGAATATCTCTGATGAACATAGATACAAAATTATTAAACAAGATCCAGGCCAACTGGATACAGCAGTATATCAAAAAGATTGTTCATTATGACCAAGTGGGATTTATCCAGGAATGCAAGGCTAGGTCAACATACATAAGTCAAAAATGCCAATCACCACATCAATAAAAGCAAAACCAAAAACCACCTGATTATTTCAATAGATTGCATAGAAACCCCTTGACAAAAATTCAACACCCACTCAGGCTAAAAACACCACAAAAATGGAAATAGATAGGAAATTCCTCAAGATAGTGGAGTCCATGTATAGCAAACCTACAGCCAACATCATACTCTATGGACAGAAGCTGAAAGCATTCACACTTATATTGTGGACTAGACAGGGCTGTCTACTATCACCTTTACTCTTCAACATAGTATTGGAAGTTCTTGCCATACCAATCAGGCAAGAGAAAAAAAAATCAAATGAATACAGATCGGAAGGGAAGAAGTCAAGCTCTCACTATTTGCTGATGATATGATAATATACCTAGAAAACCTAAAGAATACAGCAGAAAACTACTTGAAGTTACTAGACAATATAGCAAGGTATCGGGCTACAAAATCAATGTACAAAAATCAGTGGCATTTCTTTATGCTAACACTAAATCTGAAGAAGATATCTAGAAATCACTCCCATTCACTGTTACAACAAAATCAATAAAATACCTAGGAATGAAGATGACCAAAGAAATAAAAGACTTGTATAGTGAAAACTATTAGGCACTATTCAAGAAAATAGAAAATGATACCAAGAAATGGAAAGACATCCCATTCTCATGGATTAGAAGAATTATCATCATCAAAATTAATAATATCCCCAGAGTCATATATAAATTTAATGCAATACACATCAAAGGTCCACCAAGCTCCTTTAGGAGAATAGAAAAAAAAACCCAAAATCATTTATCTGAAACCAGAAAGCACCTAGAACTACCAAAACAATCTTCAGGAAAAGAAACAGAAATGGAGGCATCACACTCCCAGATCTCAAACCATATTATAAGGCCATCATCATCAAAACAGCCTAGTAGTGGAACAAAAATCGGCCCACAGACCAATGAAACACAACTAAAAGCCCATAACTAACCCCCACATCTATGGACATCTAATTTTTGATAAGGGGGACCAAAGAATTACATGGAGAAAGGAAGCTCTCTTCAATAAATGGTGCTGGGAAAACTAGGTGGAAACATGCAAAAAAGATAAAATTGAACCACCTTATCTCACTAGAGACAAAAATCAACTCCAAATGGACCAAAGACCTGGATGTTAGACCAGAAACTATCAAATACTTAGAGGAAAACATTGGTGGAACACTTTCCCACCTAAACCTCAAGGATATCTTTGATGATACAAACCCAACTGTAAGGAAGACTAAAGCAGAAACAATCCAATGGGACTACATCAAATTGAAAATCTTCTACACACCTAAAGAAACTATCACACAAACAAGGAGACCCCTCACAGAATAGGAGAAGATCTTCACATGGCATACATTAGACAAGAGATTAATCACCAAAATATACAAAGAGCTCAGCAAAGGTAGCAACAAAAAAGCAAATGACTGTATCCAAAAATGGGCCCAGGATATGAACAAGACATTCACTACAGAAGAGATCCAAAAGACTAACAAATACATGAAAAATTGCTCCAGGTCGCTGATTGTCAGAGAAATGCAAATAAAGATAATATTGAGATACCACCTCACCCCTGTGAGGATGGCATACATCAAAAAACATCAGCAACAAATGCTAGAGAGGCTGTGGGGACAGGGAAACCCTTCTTCACTGCTTGTGGGAATGTAAACTAGTCCAGCCTCTGTGGAGAGCAGTCTGTAGAACTCTCACAAGGTTAGACATGGACCTTCCATATGACCCAGTAATTCCTCTCCTAGGGATATACCCCAAGGACTCCATAACACCTAAACAAAAAAAATATGTGTACACCTATTTTCATAGCAGCACAATTTGTAATAGCTAAAGCCTGGAAGCAACCCAGGTGCCCAACAACAGATGAGTAGCTGAGAAAGCTGTGGTATATATACACAATGTAATATTATGCAGCTATTAAGAGCAATGAACCCACCTTCTCTGACCCATCTTGGATGGAGCTAGAAGGAATTATGTTAAGTGAGCTAACTCAGAAAGATAAAGATGAATATGGGATGATCCTACTCAAAGAAAGAAGTTGATAAAGAAGAACAGAAAGGGAAACTAAAAGCAGGTTGTGACTGAATTTGGAGTAGGGCACCAAAGTAAAAACTCTGTGTTAAGGGTGAGGATGGATGTTTGGCATCACAGAGTGGTGGGGAGGTTGATCTGGGACACAGTCTTTTGGTGGTGGGTATGGTATTTATGTACAAGCCTATAAATTTGTAGTCATATATCACTATTTTATTAATATGAGAGGGGAAAATTGATGGAATTTCTGAAACTTTTTAAAGCACAAACTCTTTTTTTAATACCTAACCTGAGTCTTTGATATATTGACTCCCTTAAAATCTTAGAATAGGGAGAACAAAAGCAATCAGTGGCACAGCTATATAAAAATAATGTCAAAGGACATTAATTATGGTGATGTTGTGTATGATATAGCAAATACTAAAAAGGGGTTTTTCCAAGTTAACCCAATGGCCAAATAATGTGAGTATAGCAATAACTATCTATTGTCTTCTTAAACCCTAAGACAGCAGGAACCTCCTGCTTCCTGTATACAGCCTATATTTCCTCCAGTCCTGGAACCTCTGAGGTGGGTCTAACTTTCCTGCATGTGTCTGTTAATTCATACCAGTATACATTGCATCTGCCAATCCCAGCCTAATCAATGCAAGGAGTACCACCTCAGCATGCTTCACTTCACACTGTGTCCAGAGATGTCAGGTGTGGAATGTTAACCTTTCATCCCCATTACTCAGGTGAGACCTTTCCTTTCATAGGATTCTCTAATTCTTTTCCAGGTGGTTCACTTTATAACAAAGTCCCAAATCCTAGATATAGACCAGGTCCCATGAGATAGAGCATATGTTCACATGTATCCATACATTAGGGCAAAATATATACCTGAAATCAAAAGTACACAACAGTCTGCACTGAGTCAGTATAAAGTTCATATTGAAATAGTGTCTATGTAGTCTTAGATACCCTCCTCATCTACTTCCTATTACAGTTCACTCACTCTCTCCAAAGCTAACCCAATCAAAGCAAGGACTGCAAAATCTGAATAAGGGTAAGAGGCTGGCATCCTCTTTTTAAAAAATATTTATTTATCCCCTTTTGTTGCCCTTGTTGTTTAATTGTTGTAGTTATCTTTGATGTCTTCATTGTTGGATAGGACAGAGAAAAATGGAAAGAAGCAAGTAGGACAGAAAGGGGGAGAGAAAGATAGACACCTGAAGACCTGCTTCACCTCCTGTGAAGTGACTCCCTGGTAGGTGGGGATCTGGGGGCTCAAACCGGGATTCTTCTGCCAGTCCTTGCTTTGTGCCACCTGCACTTAACCTGCTGGCACCTGAGGCTGTCATATTTCAATGATGTCTCTATCAAGCCAACTCATAAGGTGGGGCCATATTTGGGGAGTCCAAAACAGACATGATAGGCCTAGACCTCAAATAAATCCTTTTCTCCATTTTGATCGGTCATCTCTATCAGGAACAACAAAGTAGACCCCTTTGTGGGCCCCCCATAGGACCTCGCCCTCAACTTGGACCTACAACAGTACTGAATGTTCAGAGGATGGACAACATACTGTATGCTATACCCAAGGAAGATGGGTCAATATTGGGGCAGCTTGGAATGTTCCTACTCATGACCACAGTATGTGAACTCAGATCTACAGTGATGCAGAGGTCACACAGACTCCTAAGCTGAATATGGGCCCCAAATCATATCAAAACGATGGGGTTTACAGTCATCAATATTTATAGATTGTTCCCATATTAGGGAGCTACTATTTTCCCTGATCCAGGTTTCTGGTTCTTTTTCTAGCCATGAAATCATCTCCCCAGACAATAACTTGGATCCACCTGCATATCAGATTTCAGGCTCCTGGGAAATAAAAAAGGAAAAAAAAATCTAGTATAACCACAGGCCCTTTGGAATATAATTAAAATATGCCTACTAGCTATCTATGAAACAGAGGACCCCCCAACAATTCATGTGTACCTTTCCAACCTTTAGGTTTACAATTAGTCAATAATTTGTCCGGCTTTGTATGTTAACTCTCTTCTTAGCCATCAGGTTCCAGATGGTAGCATGATGCTGACCAGACTTCCCTGGACAGAGAACCCCACCAGTGTGTCCTGGAGCTCTGATTCTCCAGAACCCCACCCCACTAGGGAAAGAGAGAGGCTGGCTGGAAGTATGGATTGACTTATCAACACCCATGCTCAGTGGGGAAGGAATTACAGAAGCCAGACCTTCCACCTCTGCATCCCACAATGACCTTGGGTCCATATTCCCAGAGGGTTGAGGAATATGAGGGCTATCAAGGGAGGGGATGGGATATGGAGTTCTGGTGGTAAGAATTGTGTGAAGTTTTACTCCTCCTATCCTATGGCTTTGCCAATGTTTCCTTTTTACAAATAATAAAAAAAAAGAAAATAAGAATGGGTCAAAATAATAATAAGAAAAAGAATTCCTCTCCAAAAAAAAAAAAAAAGCAAAAACTCCAGGTAGACTTTCCTAGACAAGGCTGAGGTTTTGATTGTTCAGGTATTTTGTCATTTGAGTAGAGTTCCAGCCACCTAAAAGGAGAGAGAGAGAGAGAGAGAGAGAGAGAGAGACAGAGAGACAGAGAGAGACAGAGAGAGACAGAGAGAGAGAGTGTTGTTAAAATTTTTGGCGGCTCTAGCCGGGCTAGCTTCACAGGCGGGTAACAGAGACGCGGAGACAACGGCTGGGCAGGGAAGCTGTATTTCTTTATTCAGGAACAACGATTCATAAACTATACCAAACTAATCACCAAACAGAACTCTGCTGTCTCTTTGCGGCGGCGCAAGCACTCTCTCTAACTCTCGAACTCAAAAACCCTCTCTTCCTCTCGAACTCTGAAACTCTGGCACTTTGGAACTCTCGAGGGGTTCCTTGGGGCGGGGCCAAGCAGGCCCGCGAAATTAACAGGACTGATCCAATTCTCTTGGCGGGGGAGAACTAGAACCCAATGTAAAGCATACAGAGAGAGAGAGAGAGAGAGAGAGAGAGAGAGGAGGAAAACAAAAAGTAAAAGGCTTGGAATATCACCCCTGCTCAGCCAGGAATCTTGGTAAAGAAAATCACTTAGTATGTAGCCTGCTAGGAGCGGCTGTCCAGCCCCTGGGGGCTGGTTCTGGGTTGGGGGAGGGGTGAGTTCAGAAATAAACCAAAAATACTTTCCTTTCTTTGTCCTTTTGGCCTCTGTTTTCCAGTCCAAGAGTGGGTCATAGGACTCTTTTTAGGTGTCACCCTGACCACCCCTTGTCAACCCTCCTATAGATGGCCCAGTATCTTACTCCATCCAGAGAATCCCAGCTAGTTAGCTGCTTCTGTTTGGAGCTCAAGCAGGGTCTTGTTTCTGAGTCACCATCTTAGCTCTGGCCCTTTTTTGGATTTTTGTCTATTTCTTTCTGTATTGGAAGTATTCTTGGTGTTCTCTGGTGCTTCTGGTATTTGGTTGGAAAAGTTCTCCCACTATGCCTCTTCCTCATATTTCATGAATGCATGGTCCTGTCAAATTGCATACACACATATAACATATTAAGGTATTTATCAGTGCCTCAGGTGTGAAAGTATTTTCTACATAACCACTGTGTTATCACACCAGCCTTTAGGGTATTCATTGAAATTACTGTAATTTCAATGGGAAACTTGGAAAATTGGTAAACTATATCTCTAGTTGACTGAAAATTGTATCTTGTATTTAGTTTTGTGCAATTTACCCAAATGTGCCCTGATGTGCTGCATTGGAAAGCTGGGAAAGAACTGACATATTTAAAAATACTATTATGTTTCTATCTATGTTACTATGATACACCTTTTCATTTACTCAAGTGTTTTTCATACATTGTAAAATTTAATAATTTTATCCCACAAAGATGTTGCAGAGTTCTTGTTAGTTTATTCCAGTGTGTTTAGTATTTTGGTTCCCTTGTGATTAATAAATAAGGTTTCATTTTAATTTGTTTGCTACTGGTTTGGTGATATGAAATTAATTCTTGTAGAGGTATATTTTTCTAGGTACCTTAATAAACTATCTTATTGTTTCATATAATTTATCTGGGAATTCTACTCTCAACTGTTGACAGTTCTGTGTTTCTAAGTCTTTCATATATATTATTTCTTTTTAAAAAAGAGTTTTTAAAATTATCTTTATTTACTTATTGGATAGAGACAGCCAGAAATCTAGAGGGTAGGGGGCAATAGAGGGAGAGAGACAGAGGGACACCAGCAGCACTGCTTCACCACTCACAAAGCTTTCCGCCTGCAGGTGGAGACTTGCAGCTCAAACCCAGGTCCTTGCACACTGTAACATGTGCACTAGACCCCCATTTATATTATTTCCTCTTGTGCTAGTTCTTTCTGTTACATGATATTTTCCTATCTTATTTCTCCTCTTTATGTACTATGTCTTACTTTTTTTCTGTAGAGTTTTGATTGGATCTTTAATAGTTTGATGATATGCATACTAAGCTTTAGTTTTTTTCTCTTCTAGTGGAAATTTAATATTTCTCTCTAGATTTCTGAGATTTCACTCTAAATGTTGCTGTAGTTCACAAATTTTGACATAAGGATCCTTGTCACCATAAGGTCTAAATACTTTCTAATCTTTATCATGACTTGCTTTTATATAGAAGTGAATCATAAATGCATTCAAGATATAACTACATGTCTGTTTGGGAATCTCAGGACTCCCTGACTAGGGCACTAGCTGATGGGGTGGCCTGATGGTGATAGTCATTGTTAAAGTATACAAGTCTCTTGTCCTTATTCAGCTTTTGCAGTCCTTGCTTTGATGAGGTTAGCTTTGGAGTGAGTGAGAGAACTGGAATAGAAAGTAGGTGAGGAGGTTATCGAAGTCTAAGTAGACACTATTTCATTATGAAATTTATATTTACTCACTACAGACTATTGTGTACTTTTGCTTTCAGGTATATATTTTGCCCTAATTTATGGATACATGTGAACATATGCTCTATCTTACGGAACCTGGTCTATATCTATGTTTTGGGATTTTGTTAGGAAGCGAACCTCCTGGAATGGAATTTTAGAATACTATGAAAGGAAAGGTCTCATCCCAGTAGTGAGGGTGAAGGGTTGAAATAAGCTAAATATGGGTCCCAGATCACATCAAATTGATGGGATTTACAATCAACACTATTTATACACCTTCCTCATATTTGGGAGTTCTCTATTCCCGGATCCAGATTCTGGTCTTTCTGCCAGCCATGACACCATCTCTCCAGACAATAATGAGGATTCACCTGCATATTACATTACAATCTCAGGCAAAAAACAAACAAACAAACAAAACAACAACAATAACAAAAACAAAGCACTAGTATAGCCATAGACCCTTTGGACTATAACTAAAATATGTCTACTAGCTATCTACAAAATGGAGAGCCCCAACTCTTCATCTGCACTATTCCAGCCTTTAAGTCCATGAGTGGTCAACAATTTGTTTAGCTTTGTATGTCAACTCTATTTTCAAACACCAGGTTCCAGATTCTAGCATAATGCCAACCAGATTTCCCTGGACAGACAACCCCACTAATGTTTCCTGGAGCTCTGCTTCTCCAGAGCCCTTTCCCACTAGGGAAAGAGAGAGACATGCTGGGAGTATGGATCAACCTATCAATGCTCATGGGGAAGCAATTACAGAAGCCAGACCTTCCACCTTCTGCATCCTACAATGACCTTGCATCCATACTCCCAGAGGGTTAAAGAATAGGAAAGCTTGGGAGTCAGGCGGTAGTGCAATGGTTTAAGTGCACTTGGTGCAAAGCACAAGGACTGGCCTAAGGATCCTGGTTTGAGCCCCCGGCTCCCCCCCCTGCAGGGTAGTTACTTCACAGGCAGTGAAGCAGGTCTGCAGGTGTCTATCTTTCTCTACCCTTCTGTGTCTTTCCCTCCTCTCTCCATTTCTTTCTGTGCTTTCCAACAATGACTACAACAATAAAACAAGGGCAACAAAAGGGAATAAATAAATTAGTAAAAATTTTTTTAAAAGAATAGGAAAGCTATCAGGGGATGGGATACAGAGTTCTAGTGGTAGGAATTGTATGAAGTTGTACCCCTCTTATCCTATGGTTTAGTCAATGTTTCCTTTTTATAAATAAAAAATTATATAACTACATGCAGTTTTGAAGCAATATTTTAAAGATTATTGATTTCTATTTGTGATTTTATTTGTAAAGAATTCACCCTTTAAAATATATTAAGAGTATTTTGTATTGAAAAATCCTCAATGGATGCTCAGCTTCAAGTGGGGTGGGTGGGATGGGACACAGTGTTTTGGTGGTGGAGATGGTGTTTATGTAAAACAAAAGAAAAAATAAAAAAAAACCCTAAACTGTGTTTATGGTGCAGTATATGGCCAATTTTTATAAATATTCAATATGCCCTTGAAAAGATATGAGTTCTATGGTTGTTGAAAAAAGTATGCCCCAGGGAGGCACACTTCCATGTGAGTGATATAAATTTCTCTGTGGACATAAAAAAAGTGTTGGCAAACAGTTTGTAACATAACTTCCTGAACCAGCCTCAGAGTAGGAGGGGTCCAAGATATGTTACAACACATTTGTCAAGAAGTACAGTGTTGGAGTATGTGCAAGCCTGATAGAGCTTAGGGAGAACTACCCCCATCCTTGGATGGAGGTCTGAGAAGATAACGTCTTGGTGAGTCTCTCTCAACTGAGGTGAACAAAAGGGGGGAAACTCAGACTTAGTTCTTTCCTTTTTGACTCTCAGGCCCACAGAAACCCCAATACTTCCCTCCATTAACTGCAGGCCACGTGGCTGCAGATTCACTTATTCAAAGTCACCTTCTGATTACAGAAGAATGCACCTTATCACACACTCCATCATACACCTCAGACCCCGGACAAGAGAAATTCCAAACTATATGGCCTTTTGATATCCATCTTCTCTCTGTCTCACCCTACTGGTTTAATCCCTATGCTTTTCTCAAATACCTTTGGATAATTAAGTTGCTTGCGTCATGGAGAATAACTGTCTTGTATCTCATCAATTCTGTCATACCAGCCCCCTACCATAAAGGCAAGCCGACCTTTAAGAAACCTGTAATTTCTGACATATTTCAATAATAATTCCCTTTGTTTGTTTTTCTATTTAACGCATGTCCACCTTGCTAATAAAGGAGTTCTGAGCATGCTGAAGGACTCCCCAGTGTCGTTACTCTAGAAAGAACCAGTCCATTACCTTTCCCCTGGAGATCACCCCACCAGAGACCCGACAGTACAGATAATCATATACTATGTGGACCTTACATCTTGAAAACACATTACAAAGGGGAATTCTACGCTGTTACTAAATGCACAAGAAGTGTAGGGAAATACACACTGAAACTAAAGCAGACCTCTTTAAAGCCTGTTAGGCTGACAATCTAACAACAAGGAAATCTCACATAATATCAAATGTTGATGAGGATGTGGAATGACTGATAATATGTTAAGAGAGTATAAAGGGACAATATATTAAATAAGCATTTGCTGGTTTGTTTTTTTTTTTTTTGTAACTTTGGAGGTTTACATAACCTCTGGCCCAGGAAGTCCCCACATCAGTTTTCTTTACTCTCTCTTTTTAAAAAAATATTTATTTAATTAAGACTGACAAGTCAGTTGGTTAAGAGGGGTACAATTCCACACAATCCCCACCATCGAAGTTCTGTATCCCATACCATCCCCTCCATTGGAAGGTTTTCTATTCTTTATTCTTCTGGAAGCATGGACCAAGGATCATTATGGGGTACAGAAGGTGGAAGGTCTGGCTTCTGTAATTGCTTCTCTCCTGGACGTGGATGTTGGCTGGTTGATCCATATTCCCAGATTACCTTCTCTGTTTTCTTAATGGGGTAGGGCCTGCCCTCCTCAGTATTCTTTACTCATCCTAGAGAGACTTCTTGAATTTGGGCAGGAAAAGTGGGGCACATACATAGCAGCAGTAAAGGAAACAGAAAAAAATTGAAAACAACCTCAATTCACTCTTTTGATAGTGGAATGGAGAAACAATGTAATATTTCTTGACATTGAATATTGTCATCATCATTGAAAAGAAGTAATAACATGACAACTAAGTAGATACAGCATAAGGGTTAAGTAAAAGAAAGAGCTAAAGAAAAGTAAATATGGTGTCATTCAATTTCAGTATTCAAAATGCTCTTTAAACCATAAGGAATTGAAAATATATCCATTGAATATCCAGCCCCTGTGTCTAAACTGTAATGCAATGTGACAATAGTAATCATGATTTAGTTGGTTGCATGTGAGGGGAAAGAGAGAGGAGTGGGGAAGGTGGAGAGCCCCAGAGTCTTCAAAGTTAATAGTTTTTTTTTTAAATTCCTCTTTAATATTTGCTGGTCTCTCAAATATACTTTGTACTTTACCTTGTATTATAAAAAGCCTTGGGCCAAGGAGATATCTCACCAAGACAAGTACCTTGCTGTATGCATGACCCAGGTTCTAGCACTGGCACTCCAGGTGAGTGCTCCAGTGTTATGGTGTCTGTCTCTTTATGTGCATAAAAATGTAGGCCCCAAAGCAGCCCTAACTCTGCAAAACAAAGAAAGGAAAGGAGAAAGAAAGCAAATCATCTTACTGTGTGGGCCCACAGACTCTTCCAAATCTGTTCTCCATCAGCATCCAGGAAGTTCTTGCTAAGTGGAGACTGAATCAGGATGCCCTATCTGAATGTTAATTTTATGTTTCGGCTAGATGGAACACAGGTGCCCAAATATTTGGTCAAACGGCTTTCCACATGATTTTGCTAGGTGTTTTTGGAAAAGATACAGCTATGAATGAGGGTAAAACAGATTGCTCTCCCTAACGTGGGAGAGTCTTCTCCAATTAGTGAAAGGCATACACAGAGAAAAATACTGAAATAAGAAGAAGCTCTAGTAGAGAGCCTGTTCTTAGCTCTCCTGAGTCCTGAGCCTGTTGGTCCACGCTGTGAATTGGATTTGCCAATGTCTATATTTTCATGAACTAATTTCCCCCTACCCCTGGATATACACATGCTATTGACTCTGGTTCTCTGAATAGTCATGACTAGCATGTGTTTCTGAATAGGTTTAGTATTCAGTTGTATAGTCAATGGTTGGAGGCTGGAATTCTAGAGTTCTCTCTCTGAAAAACAAAAACAAATAAAAGGAGGAAGAAAGCAAATCATCTTAATTTGTGGGCCTGCAGACTTTTCCAGATTCCTGCAGATTGTTTTATTATTATCATTATCTTTATTTATTTAATTATTGGATAGAGACAGCCAGATATCAAGAGGGAAGGGGGTGATAGAAAGCGAGGGGGAGGTCAGGCAGTAGTGCAGCAGGTTAAGCACACGTGGCGCAAAGTGCAAGGACCAGCCTAAGGATCCTGGTTGGAGCCCCCAGCTCCCCACCTGCAAGGGGGGGTCGCTTCAGAGGTGGTGAAGCAAGTATTCAGTTGTCTGTATTTCTCTCCCCTGTGGTGACGTAGTATACCGGTGACCGTGGATGAAGTCCCAGCACAGTGCTGAAGTCAGTCTTGGCGACAGAGTATGCAGTGATCTGCACAGGTCCATGGTGGACTGTGGGTGGATCCAGTCTGTGCTGGTGTACAAAGCACTGTGGGTGGAATGAATAGACTTAAAAGTAAAGCAAGCCAGAAGTCAGTCTTACTTTTTGGCTGCTGCTGCTTCTCCTGGCTAGATGCATTTTGACAGAGGTGCACCAGATATCCGCCATGGCTACTTCTCCTGGGAACTGAACATGTGTTACTCTGCTAGCTGGTAAACTTTTAGACCCCTCTACAGCCATGAACAATCTTTACCAGAGCTGATAATTATTTATCTTATGGGAATAAACTTTTGATAACTATACTCAGACTTTATGGACCTAGTGTACACCCTTGATGATAATTGCTTATTTTGCCTTTTACCTGTTTCACCCTAATAAACCTTGTATTGTTTAAACCAGTTCCCAGCTCCCCACTATGAATCCTTTTATGCATTATAGCAGCCCCAATAACTACTTTTCAAGTTAAATTATAACATCCCCCTCTCTGTCGTCTTCTCCTCTCTCCATTTCTCTCTGTCCTATCCAACAACTACAACATTAATAATAACAACAACAATAATAATAAGTACAACAACAGTAAAACAAGAAGGGCAACAAAAAGATGAAAAAAAGCTAATTAAAACACTTTTTTTTGCACTCCTAGTAAAATGTAGTCATATAAATCACTAGTTAATTAATATGAGAGAGGGAAAATTAATTGTATGTCTCGAAGTTTTTCAAAGCACAAACTGAATCTTTTCAATATATAGGCTGTGTAATTGATATGCAGACTCTCTCAAAAGCCTAGACCAAGTAGATCAGAAGCAACCAATAGCACAGCTGTATACAAGATACTGGGTACTGTACAGCAAACCCTAACAAAAGGACTTTTCAAAATTAACTCAATTACCAAATAATGTGATGATAACGTTAACTATCAATTGTCTTTTGGAACCCTAAGACAGCAGGAACCTCACATCTCCACTATAGAGCCTCTACTTCCCCCAGTCCTGGAACCCTTGGATAGGGCCCACTTTCCTGTATGCCTCTCCCAATCCATATCAAATAATACTGCATCTGCCAATCGCAACCTAATCAACACAATGATTGCCACCTCAACATGCTTCACTTCAGACTGTGTCCAGAGACTTCAGGTGTGGAATGACAACCCTTCAGCTTCATTACTCAGATGAGACCTTTCCTTTCATAGTATACTCTAATTCCATCTCAGGTGGTTCACTTTCTAACAAAGTCCCCAAACCTAGATATACACCAGTTTCTGTGAGAGAGAGCATATGTTCACACGTATCCATAAACTACTGCAAAATATATACCTGAAAGCAGAAGTTCACTAGAGTTTGCAGTGAGTATCCCCCTAACACTTCCTCTCCACTATTCCAAGCTTTGGGTCCATGATTGCTCAATAATTTGTTTGGCTTCGTGTGTTAACTCTCTTTTCAGTCACCAGGTTCCAGATGGCATCAGGATGCCAGCCAGGCTTCCCTGGACTGAAGACCCCACCAATGTGTCCTGGAGCTCTGCTTCCCCAGAGACCCACCCTACTAGGGAAAGAGAGAGGCAGACTGGGAGTATGGACTGACCAGTCAATGCCCATGTTCAGCGGGGAAGCAATTACAGAAGCCAGACCTTCTACCTTCTGCAACCCACAATTAAAACAGTTTTAAGAAAAAAAAAAAAGAAAGGGAGAGAGAGAGACAGAGAGACACATGCAGCACTGCTTCGCCACTTGTGAAGCTTTCTCCCTGCAGGTGGGGACCAGGCACTTGAACCTGGGTCCTTGTATATTGTTGTAATGTATGTTCAAATGTACCATCACCACCTGGCCTCCTTGCAGACTGTTTGAAAGGGAAGTTAAGGCTTATAGCAAACCTGCTTAAGCAGATCAGAAATAGCCACAAAAAAGTGATTCATCTTTCCCCTTACACTGCGTTACTGCATTTTCTGTATTTCCCTAGTTAACTTACAAAGAACCGAATATTTATGTTTATATGGTTGTATTGTCATTGCTGAATAACTTTGAGATGGACCGATGAAACACACCAAAAGCCTAACACTGATCATATTAAACTACTTATATAAGAAACCTCTGCTAAAATCCTGGCATAAAACACTGAATAAATGTCTTCATCTGAGTCAGGGAGATTAGTTGTAGTGAAATTTGACTAATTATACTCATTGATTGCATCTCTCATTTTTTTTGTAGTTGTTGAACAAATCATAAGCTCTTTGAGAATAAAACTCACATACACCCTGATTCTTTAAATTCTTTCCAAAGTGTTTACTGCCTCAAAATCAACAGATACTCAATAGGAACTTGAAGACTGCTTGGATTATTATTTATACACATTTATATTTTCTCCCTTGGTCTTCAAGTCCTACAGATACTCTATTTTTCAGGAAAGTATATTGATCATGAGGTTTGATTAAACCATCCTGTACACAGCTAGGTTGATAAGATGATAGCCAGGGCTGGAGTCTGGAGTCCTCATACTCTGAGGAAAAAATATTAACATGACACACTCACAGTCAATTTTTAAATTAAATGAGTAGTTTTATTGAGATATAATTACTCTATTGCACAGCTTATACATTGAAATTATTCAACTCAGTTTCATCCATGTAGTCACATTGTACCTCAGTCACCACAGTTAACTTGTAACATTATTACAAATTATTTGCAACATTATTTTATTCTGAATCTCACCCCCCCAGTTATCATGCATATCACTCTCCTACTGCTCTAGTTTTAGTCATAAACCAGCTTTATGCTTATATGTATTAAGAACTTTTGAAGAGTTCCCATAAGTGGAATCATAATGTTTAAGAGAACTCATCTAAGGTTCCTCTATATTGTAGCACTTTTCTGTACAGACTTGATTCCTTTATTATTAGGAAATAATATCTTTTGAATGCATACACCAAATAGTATTAATTTATCATATGATGGGCAACATTTGACTTGTTTCTACTTTCAAAGTCACTATTAATAATGCTGTTTATAAAAATAATAATAACATATTTGCTTGCTGAATTTTCATGGGGATTTTTTTTTGTGAGTGTTTAAGAGTATACTGAAAACTCTTCAGTCAATTGATGATTTACTGTACTGTTTTCAAAGAAGCTATAATATGTAAAATCCTCACCAGCAACAAATTAAGATTTAAATTTATTTTGCATCTTCCTGATGTTTGTTGTGTATCCTTCTAAGAATAACCTACTGGTGGGTATGCTGCAGTATCAAGGTGTGTGTGTGTGTGTGTGTGTGTGTGTGTGTGTGTGTGTGTGAGCACCAGGATTATCACTGAGACTAGATGTCTGAAGATTTCCACTACTTCCAGGGTTCACATTTTTCTTCTTCTCTTTTTTCTAGATAGAGGGTGAAAGACAGAGACAGATAATGAGTGAGAGAGAGATAGACAAAGGAGAGACTCTTCAGAACTTTTTAGTAATCATGAAACTATCCCCCCTGCAGGCACTTCCTTATGGTGTTCAAGCCTACATCCTTACACATGGTGAAGAGTATGTCCTACATGGTCAACCATTTACTGCTCCCTGCCTCATTGTGTGCTTAAAAATACTTATTTTTATAAGAGCAAGAAAGAGGTAGTGAGAGACTAGAATACCACTCAGCTCTGTCCCATTTGGTGCCAGGGATCAAATCTTATTAATGTATGTCCTAAGCTATATTTTGAACTATCTTTTCATATCTCACAATGTGGTTTTGATTTACATTTGTCTAATGGATGAAGATGTTAAGTGTGGGTATTATGTGTGGTTGAGCATGGATGGCTGACCCTCCTGGAAGCCTGTCTGTTAGTCTCCTCTTTGCATGTCAGCCATTGTGGTTGAGCAAGACATGGGGAATTCCAACCTGCCTGTCAGTCTTACCGGAACACCTCACCCCTCCTCCCTTTGTCAGGTTCTGCTTTTTTTTTGTATTTATTTATTTATTCCATTTTGTTGCCCTTGTAGTAGTTATTATTGTTGTCATCATTGTTGGATAGGACAGAGAGAAATGGAGAGAGAAGAGGAAGACAGAGGGGAAGAGAAAAATAGACACCTGCAGACCTGCTTCACCGCCTGTGAAGTGACTACCCTGCAGGTGGGGAGGCGGGGGCTCGAACCCGGATCCTTATGCCGGTCCTTGCTTTGCACCACTTTTGCTTAACCTGCTGCTCTATCGCCCGACACCCAGGTTCTGCTTTCTTTAAGTCTCTATTTCCCAGTTCCAGCTTCACCCTCTATACTCTTCCCTTGCCTCACTCTCTCTTCCCTTATGACGAGATAATTGGTTTCATTGGTTGGTTTGGCTGCCTTCCTCACAGCTACCCCTTTATAAACTTGTAACTGAAACAATAAAATGCTATGTGCACTGCCGTGGTGTCTTGGGTGGTTTGTTGCTCCATCTGCTGCAATGGTGAGCTGGAAGACCACTCAGAAAGCTCACCCCTGCCATTGCTGGCCCACAGTCCACTGCTCTCCACCTGTCTCTGGTGGCCAACAGACAAGGTGGTGACCTGGAAGCTGGACTGGCCTTCTCCCAAAGGGAACCTGACAGTTAAGAATATTTCCTGTTTTATAAATAAAATAAAAAAGACTTTAAGAAATAAAACATATATGTATATGTAAATAAATTCATTAAACAAAAAATATTTTCATAAACTTCTAGGTCAACTTACATCTTTTCATTCTCTTTTTCCTCTTCCTTCTTGCTCTTCTTGTTTGCTGCCAGGGCTTTGCTGTGACTTCACTGTTCCTGGAACATCCACTATTCCTGGTAAACTCTTTCTCCCAGCTGTAGGGTGAGAGAAAGATAAAGACTACAAGGCCACTCTACTGTTCCTAAAGATTCCATTTATGTAGTGATTCATGTGGTGTCTGTAGAGGAGGGGGCTCAAACCTGACTTTTTGTGCATGGCAAACTATATTCTCCATTGAGGAACTCTTTCTGTCTCCCTACATATCTTCTTTAAAGATGTACTGCTTTTCTATTCACAGAGACTTATGCCAAGTCTGTCATAAGACTGGAAAGAAATTTATGGATAGTGAAGAATAGAACTGGTCTCCAGGCAGACTCAGAATTTGGCCAGGGACTAATTAAAGCATAGCATTAGGCAAGAGATAAGCAACTTTGAGTAACAATGAGTTTATCTGTAATTATCATTCATTCTGGAAAAATACTGATCGAAGGTGGACTTTGTACTTTACACTTTTCTATCAGGACAAATGAAAATGATTGCTTGATCTTTAAGTGAATATAGAGTTCTTAAGAGCCCTATAGGTATTATTGGTTAAACAGAATACAGGCATAGTAAATTTCCCAGCAGGAAACAGTACAGCTATTCTTCCCTATGGAAAATAAATATTAAGTTCTAAGTGGTATTTTTGGATGCATCCATTGAGTATCTAAATCAACCAGTTCTCCCTCCACTGTGTTTCATATGGTGATAGACAACTGCTGAATTACTGCATGTAACGGTTAATTTTGCTATCCACAGTCTCACTCTGTTCATTTAGCATTAGCAAATCTCAATCCTTTTGCAAATGACTTAAAATATTTGACATATATGTCTCAGTCCTTGACTATTGCAGAGGCTGTGGAAGGAGATCTTTGTTAAAAACTCAGCTTTTGAGGAACATTGAACAACAGTTCCAGTACATTGAGAAAAGCAGTATGAAGTAACCAATGCAGAAAATATTTAGAACTAGATTACCTTCCCTGTCACAAAAGTCAATATCACACACCCAGACATGTTTGAGGAGGTTAGTAAAATAATGGGGAGACAGTCACCTCCCAACTCCCTCTTAGCAGGTAATACCTTGTCATTGCTGGGATGTGTGATATCATGAGTTCCACCAGTAATCCAAGTGAAAATATGGCATAATCCATCACAGATGTGGTCAGGATAACTGCAGATTTCATTGGTTCTGCAAATTAGTTCCATTTCAAATGAGTCATTGCTTTTTACCGGCAGTTTTAAGATGTGAGAAGTGAATAACACCCTGGGATCCAGAGTCAATGGGAGTTAGAAACAGATGCTTTAAAATTTAGAGACTGAAATCTGCAACACATTCTATGGTCTGTGCTCCCAGAGGGATAAAGAATGGGGAAGCTTTCAATGCAAGGGATGCAATATGGAACTCTGGTGGTGGGAACTCTGATCCCACAGTCTTGTTATCTTATTCTTCTACTTCTAGCGTTTGCCCTTCTTCCGTAGCCAGTCAACAGTGTCAGGTTGAGCCTGATGTAAAGTTTCGAGACCTCCTTTGAATCTGGAGAGGTGGCAGTCGTTGACTATGTGGGTCATAGTCTGTCTGTCGCCACAGGGGCAGTTCGGGTCATCTCTGGCTCCCCAGCGATGGAACATAGCGGCGCACCAGCCATGGCCTGTTTGATAGCGATTGAGGAGGGCGCAATCATAACGTGCTAGGTCAAAGCCGGGTTGACGCTTGCAGGGGTCTGTGATGAGGTGTTTGTTCTTTACCTCAGCTGACTGCCAACTCTGTTTCCAAGAGACTGGAACAGAGAAGTTCAGTGTAGGCATAGGGGACCAGATTGGGTGACAAGACATCAAGTGTTGGACAGGGTGGGCGAAGATATCTGCATATATTGGCAGGTCTGGTCGAGCGTAGACGTGGGAAATGGACTTAGATGATGCCACATCCTGATGAATGAATATCTGGTGGGGCGATGTTGCTAAGAACTGGCAGCCATGGAACCGGGGTGGAACGGATGGTTCCAGAAATTATCCTCATGGAGGAATATAATTTGGAATCGACCAAGTGGACATGGGGGCTATGGAACCATACGGGGGCACAGTATTCTGCAGTGGAATAGCATAATGCCAGAGATGATGATCGTAGTGTGGGAGCGCTCGCACCCCATGAGGAGCTGGCCAGTCTTGCAATGATGTTATTCCTCGCACCCACCTTTGCTGCAGTTTTTATGAGATGTTCGTGAAATGACAGAGTGCGATGGAGAGTAACGCCAAGATAGACTGGCTGGGCTTCATGCTGGATTCTCGTATCGTCAAGCTGCACATTAAGCTCACGCGAGGCCGAGGCATGGTGTAGATGGAAAACAGATGATACCGTTTTTGCAGTGCTAGGGATTAGTCGCCACTTTTTACAGTAATCAGATATCAGAGATATGTCTTTCGTGAGTGTTCCCTTGAGGATGTCGAACTTGGATGCCTGAGTTGCACAGCAGATGTCATCGACGTAGATGAACTTCCTTGAAGAAGTTTCTGGGAGGTCATTGATGTAAATATTAAATAGCGTAGGAGCCAGAACAGAGCCCTGGCGGAGGCCACTTGAGACAAGTCTCCATCTGCTAGACTTGTCACCCAGATGCACCCAGAATCTTCTGTTTTGGAGAAGAAACGATATAGTGTTGGCCACCCATGGAGGCAGGCATCTTGAGATCTTGACTAGGAGACCACAGTGCCAGACCGTGTCGTAGGCTACTGTGAGATCAACAAAGACAGCACCCGTCTTTAAATTCTTCTGTTCATTATTATCTTATTGATCATTATTAAATCACACATACACACACACACACACACACACACACACACACACAGGCCTAGTACACTGTGACCCTAACTGAGGGTCATATTCAAAGAAATGGAAAGTCTGTCTGAAGAATCAGTCATGATTAGAAGTCCCCAAGGCAAACTGTCTCTTCCTATGCAGTCATGCCACAGACTCACTGGGCTTTACCAGCTGGATTTGCTCTCCATGTGGATAAAGCTGTCTAGAGAGGAGAAGGGTGCAGAAAGCAGAGCATTGGTTAATATAGACATGGACAATCTCACTCCATCAGGATGATTATTGCCTCCATAAAGGAGACCGGATTTCTGAGTGCTTCCCCTATGTCCACTTTCCTGAGGTGTTCCAAATTATGTGTTGGGTTCTCTGGTTAGTTTCAGCTTCTCATCTGATTCACACAAAACTCTAACTGGAACAGGGTTAAACAAACACCAGAAAATATTGACTCATGTAACCACTAAGTCTGAATGTTGGGGTCACTCCTGGGTATTCTGTGGAGTTCTGAAAGTAGGCCCTAATATTAGGGCCCTGCATTGGGTTACAGTGTGACTTGTAGACCCTCCTTTGCTTAACTATGTTTTCTGATAATAATGAACAAATGTGGTCATACAATAGCACTCACCACCTTTGAAACCCACAAGATTCAGTATTTGATGCATCTTGATGTAAATAATACTTCAGCACTCAATGATGTTGGCTTAGTGCTGGCTGCACTTGCTAAGACTTGATAAGTCAAGATGCCACCCACATCCCATCTCTGTACAAAAAAAGGTTGATATATTTGTCTCACAGTAGCTCATGCTCAATGAAGAACCACACATATTTCACTGTGTACTCGTCTTTTATTTCATTACAAGCTTTCCTTCTTCTTTTTTTTTTTTTTCTTTTGTAACTTTTTTGGCCACTTATTGTGCCTTCTGGAACCAATCAAAGACAAGTAACTCAGGTGCTGCTCTAATTTGATCTGTTATAGTATTCCACCAACACATCTTCAACACCTCAAGAACCTTTTTTCAGAAGACTTTATTCATCCAGTTGTAGTTTTAAGTTGTAAGTAATTATAGCTATCACTTTCTAAGTGAGGGTCACAGTCTACTGGAGGTCTTTTATTTGTAATTTAATAATGATTAATAAGATAACAAGATTGTGGGATAAAAGGGGTATAGTTCCATACAATTCCCACCGATAGAGTTCCATATTGCATCCCCTCCATTGGAAGCTTCCATATTTTTTATCCCTCTGGGAGTATAGACCATAGATCTTTGTTGGATAGTATGCCAGCTCCCCCTGGCTTCTGCTTAATCATATGCCTATATAGGGATAGATTTAATCCCATTCAAAGCTTTGGTCTATTTACATAAATCACTTTTACATTTACATAAAGCACTCCCTCCAGGGCATTGGTGGTTCAGTGATAGGATTCTCGCCTGCTCTGCCCCCTCCTTGTCACACTCTGATTTTCACCAGTCACTTTTCTCTCCACCCTCTCTATATCACATACTGTTTCCACCCTACTTGGAGAGTATAAAAACAGCTGCTCTTCTGATTAAAGACACTTGGAAATTGCTTTCCGGCTCTGAGAGTTCCAGAGTGTATCTCCTGCGAAGTTGGTGCGGCACGAGTTCCTGATCCTTCTCCCACGCAGCAGCCTAGATCAGCTCCTGTTGAGTTCTCTCCAACCCAGAGAGCACTGGCTAGGGAAGAAGTACCCTCAGGCTATCCCGGCAAATCTTTATGGAGTTCAGAAGGTAGGAGGTCTAACTTCTGTAATTGCTTCTCCACTGGACATGGGCATTGACAGGTTGATCCATACCCCCAGCCTATTTCTATCTTTACCTAGTGGTGAAAGGTTCAGGAGAGGTGGGATTCCAGAACACCTTGGTGAGATTGCCCAGTGACCAAAAATGCCATCATTAAAGTGTGCTGGTCTCTTGCCATTATCTATTAGTTTCTTTAAGCTAGTTTTGTTGTTGTTATTATTCTCTTTGACATTAATCTCAAATATTTGAGAAAAAAATTCTCACTCTCTTCCAACAGATGATCTGAATAGTCTTGAGTTTTTCCTTTTCCAGTCACTGCCTCTAGGAACACTTCCATTTATAGGTAAGGTGCACACTTTATCTGATGAACAGTCTTCTGGTTACCCCCTCTTTTTTTTTTTGTCCAGAGATTACTTCTTTTTTTTTTTTTATTTGGAAGGTCTCTGTTCCAATCAAGGAGTTGCTTCCTGGGACTATGCAGATGTGTGTCTCAGAGAACAATAACACATAGAAAACATCTCAAGGAACTACAAGGGCCTTGTCAGTAAGTTGTGGACCCAAACTCTTAGAAAATACCTGGAAAGTGACCATTATTACTTCTCCTCAGGCCTCATCTCCTTTCTTCTTTGCCCTATATCCTATTCTCTCTCTGTCTGCTTCATGAGCTCCAACCCTCTTGGACTATTCAGCACCTTCTTCAGACAGGTAATGATTTCTGAAACCCTGGCCCCATCAACTGTATTGGAAGGAGGGGGGGTTTAGGCTATGTGGGAGCCCCTGAGAACTGAATGAGATAGGTTCTCAAACACAGGACTGTGCGTGGGAGCTGAAGGTCTGGTATCTCCAAAATACCCTCCCCTTAAGAGATGGTACATATAGTCCAACTTGTTAGCGGTAAAATGACAACTTTTTTTCCCATTTGAGCCACTGGTTTATCGAATGGTCTACACTTTCCCCCATTCCACATTTCAGTCCTGATTCCATGATTCTTCGACCTGTTAGGACAAGTATCCTGACTCCCAGTGCTGAACCTTTTCTACGGGGGCAGCAGTCATTTCCCTGAAAGGACCTTCTAGAAGTCTAATTACTCAGAGGATGCTTAGGACTGAAATCAGATAGAGCATCCATCTCTACACAATTTCAAAGATGATGACATATAGGTACCTATAGACATACTTCTAGATTCTCAGTGATAGATTAAACATATAACATGAGTGTGGCTTCCTCTGCTGTAGAGAGTCCATGTGACTGGTGGACTATATTACTCCTAAAGTTTGAAAGGGGATGTTTAAGCATAGAGATTGATTGTTTTCTCCTTGAAACACAGACCAAGTGTTTTTTAATATTTATTTATTTATTCCCTTTTGTTGCCCTTTTTGTTTTATTGTTGTAGTTATTATTGATGTCGTTGTTGGATAGGACAGAGAGAAATGGAGAGAGGAGGGTAAGACAGAGAGGAGGGAGAGAAAGATAGACACCTGCAGACCTGTTTCACCACTTGTGAAGTGACTCCCCTGCAGGTGGGGAACTGGGGGCTTGAACCGAGGTCCTTACGCTGGTCCTTGCACTTTGTGCCACGTATGCTTAACCTGTCTGACTCCCCAAACCAAGTGTTTTAATGGACTCATGTCAAATATTTACATATTTTTCTGAGATAACTTTATTTTATTATATTTTTATTTATAGAATAATTGACAAGATAACTTGATTTTAACATTTCTTCATTAGAAAATTTAAAATTTTAAAGATTTTTTTCTTTGTTTATTTGCTTGTTTTAATTCTGACGCATCTCCTCAGTTACTAATGAAAGAAAAAAATTAAAAACCCCAGAAACCTAAGGGTATACATTCTTTAAATCGTAGCAGATTTCACCTGATCACATGGCTTTAGATGGTTTGCTTATCAGAAAGCAAATGTGCGTCCTCACTCTGTCTCCCCCAAAATGAGCACACTGAATAGAAATTGCAGGTTTATTTGAGAAGTCTCTATTTTCCCCAAATCCTGAATGAATGAGACATGGTTGACACCAAATAGGCATTTCTGTGGAGATTTTTATTAATATTGCAGACCAGGAAACATGAATTCAACAAGGATTCATTCAGTTGTGTTCTGAGCGCCTGAGGTAGGTGCTGGTGGGGTAGTTCATACTACCTATTGCTGTGCTCATTTGGCAAAGTTAGTTTAGCAACTGGTTACAGCTCCAGTCTCTGAATATCTGCTTTTGCTTTGAGTCCAGAAGTCAGCCATGAATCATTCCTCTTCTGAGGGAGTCATGCATGGATAGGACTGGGTCCTCTTAGTACCTTTGAGACTCAGATTTAGCTACTCAGACTCCACTGACTCCATCTTGTTTCTTACTTCTGGTAGCTTCTGACAGGAAAGGTTTCCCCTCTTCCTTGCCATCATCAAGCCCCCTTTGTTGAATATTTACAATAGAGCTATGAAAAATTTGCTGGTCTTCCTCTAGGATGATGAGCCTCCAGCCAAAGGGGAAAAGAAGAAAAAGGAAGAGGAAGTCCCCAGAGCCCTGCCTCACTAGGGAAAGAGAGAGAGACAGGCTGGGAGTATGCATCCTGTCTATGCCCATAGAAAGCAATTAAAGAAACCAGACCCTCCACCTACTGCATCCCATAATGACCCTGGGTCCATACTCCCAGAGGGATAAAGAATAGGAAAGCTATCAGGGAAGAGGATGAGATGCAGAGTTTTGGTGGTGGGAATCGTGTGGAGCTGTACTCCTCTTATCCTATGGTTTTGTCAATGTTTCATTCTTATAAATAAAAAAAAATAAAAAAAATAAAAAGGAAGAGGAAGTCGACATTGATGTGGATGACCCCGCTGTGAGCCGTTTTCAGTACCCCTTCCATGAGTTGATGTTGTGTGCTGTGCTGATGAAACGCCAGAAAATGGCAGTGTTCCTTTGGCAGAGTGGTGAGGATAACATGGCCAAGGCCTTGGTGACCTGTAAACTCTACAAGTACATGGCCCATGAATCCTCTTGAGAGTGAGCTGGTTGATAACATCTTCCAGGATTTGGACAACAAATCAGTTAGTGTTTCCAGGGATTTAGGAACCAGAAGAGATTTGGGGGGGTGGGAGTAGACAGCATACTGGCTACACAAAGAGACTTTCCTGCCTGAGACATCAAAGTCCAAGGTTCAATTCCCCACACCACCATTAGCCAGAGCTGAGCAGTGCTCTGGTAAAATAATAATAATAATAATAATAATAATAATAATAATAATAATAATAATAATAAAGAAAAAAGGAAAATAAAAGAAAAAGAGATTCTGGGTACTAGTATCTTTTGGAGGCAGGACAATAAGCACATCTCTCATTTAAGCACAGTTGAGTTTAAGGCTTGTTTAGCAATTCCTTTTTTTCCTTTATTGGAAGATTAATGTTTTACAGTAGCTAGTAAATACAACAGTTTGTACATGCATGAAATTTCTCAGTATGAACCCCACTAGGTCCTCAAAGTTCTTTTTTTTAATTCAGTTCTTATTTATGGTGGTATAGGTTGGGAGATGAGAGTGGACTTAGGACCTAGGAGCTTCAGACATGAAGGTCTTTTGCATAATCATGATAGTGTCTCCTTGGCCTTTAATATTGTTCCTATTATTATTTTAATACTATATACTAAAAGAACATATCAAGGCAGAAAAGAAGGCAATCTCCCTAAAAGTCAACCAACACTGAACCACAATAAAAGAAGTGAAAAGTGAGTATATATGGCTGTCAGTGGAGTGTATCACAGTGATGAATAACCACAGCTGCACAGAGAAAAAAAAAAAGAAAAGAAAAAAAAAACCCCACCAAGATATCTGTCAGGATCAATTACCCTTCAAGCAACTTGATTCTGGAGAATTTGCTCAAAAAAGAGTCAGTCAGAAAGCAAACAGCTGCTTTAATGGGAGAGGGGTGTTGCTGCCTTTAGAATAACTGATTTTGCCAGCAGAGGACTAAGGATGAGGAAGATGAGCCAGGGGTCAGCAAGGGATTCATATGGAGGTGCAGCTCCCTAGAACTGAAGCCATGACAGTGCTCCAAGGATGGCTGCTGGAACTGCCAAGCTGCAGAATCCCTCTCCTTCCTCCTGATAAACAATAGACACCAGAAAACAAATTATTTATTCTTTTTTAAAATTAGATCTTTTCCAAAATGTTTTATTTATTTATTGAATAGAGGCAGAAATTGAGAGGAAGGGAGATAGAGAAAGATAGACACCTGTAGTACTGCTACACTGTTCTTGATGTTTTTCTCTTGGCAGGAGAGGACCAGGGTGTTGAATCCAGGTCCTTACACATTGTAACTTGCACTAACCCAGTGCACCTGGCCCCTTTATGTTTCTTTCTTCCTTCTTTCCTTCCTTTTTTCCTTCCTCCTTCCCTTTCTTCCTTTTCTTTCTTTCTTTTCTGTTTTTTTTTTTTTTTTTTTTAGTTACCACCAGTATTGTCACTGGGGCTTGGTCTCTAGATAGCAAAGTCATAACTCCCAGTGGCATTTTTTCCCTTTCTTTCATTTGGTAAGACAGAAAGAAAATTAGAGGGACCAGCTGATTGAGTACACACATTATAGTGTACAAGAACCTAGATTCAAGCCCCTGGTTTCCACCTGCAGGGGGCAAGCTTCATGAGTGGTGAATCAGTGCCACAGGTATCTCTCCTTCTATCTCTATTTCCCCTCCCCTGTCAGCTTCTCTTTCTGCCTATCCAAAATGAATAATGAACATAATAAAAATAGAGAAACTGAGAGAGGAGGGGGAGATATCAAGGCAGAAAAACAGAGAAACATTTATATTACTTCTTTACCTATTACGGAGCTTCCCACTGTGGGTCAAAACCAGGGACTTTAACCTGGGTTCTTGAACATAATAATTAGTGCTCTCTACAAGGCGTGTCACTGACTGGCTCCAAAGTGCTTGCTTTTAAGTCCAAGCGGAAATGCTGATGATTTCTTCATAGGCATCCTTGAATCAAACTTGGATGCTTCTTTCAGGAGCAAGTTTGAAGGACTAGGCCATATCTTTTTAATTGATAAGTGGACAGCTGAGTCCTGTTGATTACACATCACTTTGATAAAAGGTGAATTATGACTTGTATTTCTACTCTATTTCTACTCTGAATGCTTAATAGGGTCTGAGCACCTAGGAGCTGATTGCTACTGTAGAGTCCAAGTTGACTTTTGTTAAGTTCCCTATACTTTTCTAACCTCACATTACTCTCAATGCTAGGGGGCAGCTATTCATACGGGAACTCAAAAAGATTTAAAAACACGTGAGAGGGTTAGTATAACAGTTCTGCAAAAGACTTTCATGCTGGAGACTCTGAAGTCCCAGGTTCAATACCTAATTCCATCATAAACCAGAGCTGAGTGGTGCTTTGATATTAATATCTTTTGTTTCTTTGTTGCTCTCTCATTAAATAATATGTAAAAATATTGTTTAAAAAGATTTCCATGTTGAGGGATGGAAGAATGTGGTCTAAGTTCAGCCCTATTCCTGACTTTCAGGTTCAGTGAAATGCAGAAAAGTGGGAGTGTTTGCTTATCCTCTGCTCATCAGATACTCAGAGACTTATGGCCCAAATTTCTATCTAAATGAAAACATCTGCTCAGGTCTTCCAGAACTGAATTTTCTCATCTCCTGGTGCTAATGACTTAGCACGAACTTGCTGTCTCTGTGCTGCAAAGAGCCCTGCTACCCTGCTACCCGGAGACACTCACACCCCACTCAGTTCTTTAGAATTTTATTTACTGGGACACTAGGAGTCGGGTAGAAATGCAGGAAATGCGAAATGGCATCTCTTTCCCCCACTCACGTATTTAAGCAACAGTGGAATTTTGTTTCCAATGGCATACAAAAGCACATTTTTAAATTTTCCCTACTTGATAGATTATATATCTTACCATCCTGCCCTTGCTAAATTTCAGTATTTTCTCCTTTGGTCCTCAAGTCCTAGAGATT